>NC_050573.1:153295333-153655333 GCF_011100635.1 Trichosurus vulpecula
AATCTAGTCTCAGATAATAGCTGTGTGATCCTGGGCAAGTCACTTAACCTCTGTTTTCTTCAGTTTTCTCAACTGTGTAATGTGTATAATAACAGCACCTACCTCCTAGAGTTGTCATAAAGATCAAAATAGAGATTTGTAAAGTGCTTACTATAGCACCTGGCAGAGTAAGCACTATATAAATGTTAACTACTTTAATTTTTTTTAATTATTATTAAAGGACCAAAAAAATCTATTTCAAGAAGAAGCTTGACCCAACTACCCCAAGAATTCAAAATGAAAGAATAAATTTGGATAACTTATACTGCCACATTTAAAAGAAAGTAAAATGACAAAATGAGTGGAAATACAGGCAAACAGTGCTTTAGAGCTGAATTACGATCTCTGGCCAGCTTTCAAGATTACTCTGTTGTTGTTCGGTCATTTTTCAAGTCATGTCTGACTCTTCGTGACTCCACTGCGGTTTTCTTGGCAAAGATACTGGAATGGTTTGCCATTTCCTTCTCCAGTTCATTTTACGGATGAGGAAACTCAGGCAAACAGGGTTAAGTGACTTGTCCAGGGTCACACAGCCAGTAGTAAGTTTCTGAGGTCACATTTGAACTCAGGAAGACTCATCTTCCTGATTCCAGGCCTGGCATCCCATTCACTTCATCACCTAGGTGCCCTTCAAGATTACAGATTGCATGTAAAATTTGCTTTAAGAATCAATTTTAGAATAAGTATTACACTTACTAAAAATAGGTATTTAAGATAAAAAATGTAATAATAATAATAATGATAGCTAACATTTATATGGCGCCTACTATGTGCCAGGCACTACAGTAAGTGCTTTACAGATTATCTCATTAGATTGTCACAACCACTCTGAGAAAGAAGTGCTATCATCATCTCCATTTTACAGTTGAGAAAACTGAAGCAGACATAGGTCAAGTGACTTGGCTGAGGTCACACAACCAGCCAGCATCAGGCCACATTTAAACTCAGGTCCTTCTACTTATAGTGCTTCATCCGCTGGGCCACTGAACTGCCTTGTGGGAAGTGATACAGTAAGTGATCATAAATAAGCATTTTATCCTAAGAATAGGTCTGATAGGCATAGAAAGTCCACTTATAAAAAACACACAGAGGAAAATGAATAAGCCTACATTATCTATGAACCTTTTTAGCTAAGTGTGACTTTAAAAAATGAGATTGACTATAAGGGGATATAGGACTGACTGGGTGGGTTGGGGGAGAAAACTTCAGGTGCAAAACAGCTCCTCCAGTCAACTACTAATTATAGAATATGCACCAAGCAAGTGTATTAACCAATTAACCAGGCAAGTTTTTTTTTTTTAACACATTTCAGCTCTGGGGGCAGCTAGGTGGTGCAGTGAATAGAGCACCAGCCCTGGAGTCAGGAGGATCTGAGTTCAAATGCGCCCTAAGACACTTGACATACTTACTTGCTGTGTGACCTTGGGCAAGTCACAGAACCCCAATTGCCCTATCTTCACCCCTTCAAAAAAAATTATAAAATTAAAACAAATTTCGGCTCTTCATGGGATGTTGCTAGTGATACTCTCTACATCAGCATATATTCATGAGTGGGTCAAAAATCTATCAAAAGGATTTGTCTTGGTTGAATTAATTAAAAAGGCATTGGGAAGCAAAGATGTGTTATTTTCACTTCTTACTTTGTTATAGGTGAGCTTTTTCTACTCTGAGATAAGGGGGATTAAGTGATATCTGGGGGGCAACTTTAAATTTCACATTATCCAAATGAATGAATAAGGGTGAAGAAACATGATCAGCTACTCAAGATAGATTAACTCTGAATCTCATTCCATTTGGTGGACCTTTATGTCCAGCAGACAAACATAGTTATCAATATGTTTTTTTCTAGTATCTCTGAATATAAGGTAACCATTCACAATGAAAAATAAGGATGAATAGCTTAAGCTAAGTTTGAGCCTACTTTCAATACTCTCAAATTAATCACTCTGAAATAGGGATGCAATTCTTACATGTTTTCATATGTCTTCACATAAATGAACAGCATCATTCTAGATATTCCATCCCAGTAATCCTGGTAAATTCATTCTAGGAATTTACCCTAATCTCATGTTTTCTGATTTTAAAAATTAATATTTCCTTAAAAAAATCATTGGCACTTCCTAATAGCTCCCACCTATGCCTCCCAAAGAACCTATCTTGGTAAGAAAGCAATTTAGCAAAAGTAAACACATTGGCCATGTTGGACACCATTTATTTTATTCTCCATGTATATAGTCCATCATCTCTCTCTTGCTAGGAGGGAAGGATGCTTCCCCACCACTCCCTTTCAAGTCACAATTGGCTATTGCATTGCATCAGAGTTTTCTGATGTCTTTTTAATGAATGTCATTTTCCTTCTCATTATCTCAAGCTTGTATTTTTAAAACTGACAGGTTGCTAAATTCAAATCAACTTTTTTAAAGACTGGAATCAAAAATTGTTTTGAATGAAGAAAACAACATTAAAATGCCCAAGCATTGCTAAGTCGCCAGTATACCATTACACAAAAGGGAAGGCACCACAAGCTTTCTGCTTGTAAAGAGTTGCATACTGGAAATACCAGAGGAACTGAGTCTACAAAGTAATGACAGAAGCACATGGGAAAATATGTTACCTCTATCTATCGTTACTAGCTGATTTCCTAATGACTCTCAATGCTTTTAGTCTCTCCGTGTCCATTTCATCCTCCGCTCAGCCGCAAGGGATATTCCTAAAGCACCTGACTGACCATGTTACTGTGTTGCTCAAGAGGTTACCATGGCTCCCTACTGGATATAGGGTAAACTGTAAGTTTCTTAGTTTGACATTTAACACCTTTTGTCATCAGGCTCACTCCTACCTTTTCCAGGGTTATTTCACTATTTCTCTTCACACACTCATACATTCCAGCCAAAGTGGTCTGCTTGCTGTTCCTTAGACACGACAGTCCATCTCTTGTCAGTCCTGATACTGTTTCCCATGCCTGGAATATAACTCCTTCCTTGCCTCCATTCCTAGAAGCCCTCTTTTCAAAGTTCAGCTCAAGTGCTACTACTTTCGGAAATGTTTTATTAATCACCCCTGTTAGTCTCCTTCCTCCCCCAAATAACCTTCTGTAGAGATTGTATTTACTTATAAGCATATAATTTTTTCCCAATAGAATGTAGGTTCCTTGAGAAGGAGGTATCGTTTTGTTTCACTTTATATCCACATCATCTGAAAGTGGTAGTAACTTAATAAATGCTTGATTGAAATGTAGTTCTGTTTGAGATCTACTTCCTAGCTATGGTCCAGAGGGCACCTCCTGAACAGTGAATGTAACAGAGGGACACAACATGGAACCAAGAAATACTATTTTCTACTCTATACACACACGTTTCAATGAGATTCACAATTTGACAAATTAAAGAACATTTCATAAATAAGCTGCTTACATTGAGGCTTAATCAGAACCAACCAAAAGATATAATTTTATTGTACCTGTAGCTGTTTTTTTTGGAGGGGGAAAGGCAGGGCAATTGGAGTCGTGACTTGCCTGAGGTCACACAACTAGTAAGCGTGTCAAGTGTCTGAGGCCGCATTTGCACTCAGGTCCTCCTGACTCCAGGGCTGGTTCTCTACTCACTGTGCCCCCACCTGTATGTATTTTTAAAAAGGGTCTTTGTTTTTTTCAGGTTGCTTGGCCAACTCCTATGAACATTTTTTTTCTTTTTTTAAAATAAGCGTCAAATACACAAGACACAAAATTTCAGAACACCGCATTTCATGTTTTGTTTTACTGTTGAAATAAAGAAATGATGTGAAAAGTTGAATTAAAGATGGTTCTCTTTCATTCTTAATTGTTTCAGCACATCTTATGTGAAAGGTCCCACAATAAAGAATCATTTGCTTCTTGAAAAGCTCAGTGGTTCTAATGACATAGAGTAAATTGTATGTTAATTACAGAGAAAAGAGCAGGATATTTTTCTCTTCACTCTCCCCAAACAGCTTCAAGTTGTTTTTAAATTTCCAAAGTTGAATTGATTTTCTCCTGTACAGTTTCTTTAACGGATGAAGAACAGAATTTTGCCTTGATTGCCTGAGACTGCTACACAAAGCACCTACTGTCCAATACAATACATGTGAACTTCATCTAATACTTTTTTGTCTTAGTGATTTGTTGGTTCTTCTTCCTCTATGTTTATGCAACACAAAACCAATGGACTTAGAGTCTTCAAAACTCAAATTTGGGATCTTTCTATAGTATATCTGAACTGCCTTTTTTTGGCCTCAGAATCTTTTTGCCATTTACCTCAATTCAAACCGAGCAAGGTACTCTGTCAGGCACCAAGGATAAAAAGAAAAGAGTGAAAACCATTTTCTGCCCATATGAAGAATACAATGTATAAAAGGATCAGTGAATATAAGGTAATTTGAGGAGCTAGAGAAGACTAACAATTGCATAAGGTAGGAGAAGCAGAAGAGGATTTGCATGGAAGGTGTCACCTGTGTTGAGCCTTAAATGACCCTAAAGATTCTGAGAGAGAAGAGAGTATATTCTAGACATGGAAGGGATCCTGTGAAATGTCACAGAAAGGAAAAAGGGAAGGTGGATTGCGGGGAACAGCAAGCTGTCCCATGTAATTCAGACATAGGGTGTACAAAGGAAAATACTCTGAAAGTTCTTATCAAGACAAGATTGTGGGGAATCTGAAATAATTAGGCTGAAAAGTTTGCATTTTATGATAGAGACAATAGAGAGCCACTGAAGTCATTGAATATAGGAGGAATATGTCTGACCTACGCCTTGGGAGGAATTGATAACTTACTCAGTCATTCATTTTTTCTATTTTCCGTAACAGTCACAGATTCTGCCAATCTAGAAGAATGCTTGTATCTGAAGCTCTGTTTCTTTATACCCTATACAACATTCCTTTTTTTTTAAAAAGTCATTTCTTTATTTTTAGTTTTCAATATTCACTTTTATAAGATTTTGAGATCTAAATTTTTACCCCTCCTTTCCCTTCCTGTTCCCCAAGATGGCATAGGATCTGATATAAGCTATACATGTATAATCACATTAAATATATTTCCACATTAGTCATGTACTTTACAATATTCTTAAAAAGAATTCTATTAAAGTCAGCCCTTTACAGAGGGCTGAAAATTTTATAGCTAACATTATTTCCTCTCAGCTTCTCTGTTTGGTTTCAACTTTCCAAACATCATATATCATGTCCTCATGCTGGGTCTCCTCTGTTACCCCCTCTAGCCCCCTTTCAGCTTCCTTTTGCGTAAGATCTTCCCTCATTAGAGTGTAAGCTCCTTGAGGACAGGGACTGTCTTTTTCTTATTTGTATCCCCAGCAATTAGCAGAGTGCCTGGCCCTTTAGTAAGTGCTTAAAAATGTTTGTTGACTATTGTCTAAGAGGGCAGTGTTGGCCTTTTGAGCAGGTTAGCTTGCTCAACAAGTTAGCCAATTCCATTCAACAGTTATGAAGAGTCTTGTGTTGCTACTCTCCAGTGTGCATTAGAACGGAAAGGACTAGAACATAGTGGTTCACCATCACCATGTCAAGTACTATGATCTAAAATCATAAGGAAGTGCCATCAATCTCTCTCTCTCTCTCTCTCTCTCTCTCTCTCTCTCTCACACACACACACACACACACACACACACACACACACACACACCCCATACCTTCCAAAAACAGAAGAAATTTCAGAAGGTTGAAAATATACTTCAGATATTCAAATTCATCTGTAATCCTGAGCCTAAAGAATGAGTTGGCAAGACAACGGTTTTCACTCAACATTTTGGCAATTATCAAGGTCGTGGTAAAGATATTTGATGGCAATGGAAAGCAATAGTAAGATATTTGTCTACTTATATGGATTTCACAAGGCTCACACTGGAAAAAATCTTCCCTGCCCCCATTAGTCTTTCATTAGAAACAGATCTAGATTTACCAGCAGCTGTTTTATGCCCTCTCAAGGCTTCATACATCCTTAGAGATATATTGAAATGATATGGTGGATAAATGCTGGACTTGGAGTCAGGAAGATCTGAGCTTGAATCCTGCCTTGGACACTTACAGCTGTGTAATCAATCCTGGGCAAGTCTTTCATAACCTCCCAGCCTCAGGTTTCTCATATAAAATGGTGGTTGTAAAGATAACACATGTAAAGTGCTTTGGAAGCCTTAAATCATTATACAAATGTTAGCTTATTAAGAGAAACACAAACTCTACCTTTGACTACCACAAAAGACAGAACTAATGAATGCATTTGATCCTAATTTATAAAATTTATAAACCTAATTTATAGAAGAGTCAAAAGCATCATTTGGGAAGAGTGTTGAAGTAACCTAGAAATCTAATTTACTACATGAGACCAAACCCAAGGAATCTGTGTATAAATTATCAGAACTTAATTCATTTTAAGTTTCTACTTAAACTGACTTTTAATTGCTCATAGTGAATTTCTAAGTAAAATAATTAATTTTAGTTTTCCAACTAATTATCTCACCTGCATATGTTGTAATGACACACAATTGTTCTGTGGGGGATTGTTTGAGGAGGGAAACAGGGACACAGATTTTACAGGAGGAAAAAGTATGAATGGAATGGGTGCTTCATGACAGAGGTAAGAATACTTTGAAGTAGGGCAGCTAGGTGGCACAGTGGATAGAGCACAGGGCTGGGAGTTAGGAAGACTAACCCTTCAAGTCTGGCCTCAGACACTTCCTAGCTATGTAATCCTGGGCAAGTCACTTAACTCTTTTTGCCTCAGTTTTCACATCTGTAAAATGATCTAGAGAAGGAAATGGCAAACTACTGTAGTATCTCTGCCAAGAAAACACCAAATGGGATCACAAAGAGTTGGACACAACTGATAAACAATTTAACTGTAACATCCTTGAAGTATAAAACCACCTGGTTAAAAAAAATTGGATAGAATATAGGATCAGGGAGGTGAAATCTAGGATTTGACTCCTCTGTTTTAATTCACTGAGGCAGTGTCAGTATTCTGGACAGAGCTGTCCTTGTAGCCACAAAGACTGGGGTTCAAGACCCCCATCTGACACATATTGCTGATGTGACCCTGAGGAAGTCATGCAACCTCTTGGTTCCCTAGGTGATTCCCTTAGTGTATAAGCTGATTAGAAACGGGCCGACCTGCACTGATAGGAGGAGTTTCCCCATTGAAAGTTCCCTGTACCCATGAAATCATTGCTCCAATCTCCATTCCTTCCAACTCTAGCAATTATAAAAACAGCTTTACATTAGCACTAGACTAGACCTTGTGTCCCTCCCAGTTCTGGGATTCTAGAATCCTAGCTCAAAGTATACGTCCTTTTCAGAGTGAATGAAAGTTTTTATGTACTTTTACCCCATAAAAATGATAATTATAGCTCAGATTTATATAGTGCTTTAAAGTTTGCAAACTGGTTTACATACATTGTCCCTCTTGATCCTAACAACCACGTGATGTTGGTGCTATTGTTGTCCTGTTTTGCAGATGAGAAAACTGAGGTTCAGTCAGTGTGATCTGCCTAGGGACACACAGTGAATTTTCCATGGAACAGGTAGTACCCAAGTCTTCCTGACTCCAGGTCCAGAACTCTATCTACTTTGCCATAACTCTTTTTTTACATGAAGCCAAGATTTCCTGTGATGATACGTGGATGTCTGTAAGTCACAGAGTATCAACATCTCAGAAAAAACTAAAATGACAACCAAAAGGGCTGAGGAAAGAAAATAATGGTCATAAGCAAGTTGCAGCAGGTTACCAGTGATTCATATGCAAGAAACAGAATAAAGGATATGAGCTCTTCATCCCACGACCTCCTTCTGAAACCATCGTCCTCTCTTCTCCTCAATGCCAAACTCACCACCCACTCCTTAAGCCCTTGACATTTAGCATTGGTTTCCATCAATCTACTGAAAGACTTCTCTGGAAGGTTACTAATGGCCTTATCTCTAAATCTATTGGCCTTTCCCCTACCCTCATCCTCCATGACTTCCTATACCATTTGGCAGAGCAGTTCAGTCTCTCCTTTTTCGTAATACTCTCTCCTCCTCTGGCTATTGTGACACCACACTCTTATGGTTTTCTTTTTCTTGCTTATTACTTTTCCTTTGTTTCTTATTGACTTCTCATCTTTCCACCTCTTTTTAACAAGAATGGTTCATAAGGTTCAATTACAGACCCATGTTTTTTCACGATTTTCATTTTGTGCCTTGGTGATCTCATGGATTCAATATAGATGACTCCTAAATCTCTCCATCTTCAATCTTTCTCTGGAGCTCCAGCCACATATTTCCATCCATCTGTTGAATGTCTGCCTGAATATTTTGGCCTCTCAAACCTAACATATCTAAAAGTGAATTCATTTTTTGCTCACTCCCACCTAACATGTTCTGCCCCTAAAATTTCTTTTAACAGCACCTCCATTTATCCCAGTTTCCCATGCTTATAACCTTAGAATCTAAATGAATTTTCACTCTGCACATCCAATTCAATTTCCGCATCCTGTCATTAATCTCTTCCCTTCCTCTTCTGGTTTCCCTCTCAAAAATATCCACAGCTCTTCTTTCCAACTGTTATTCCAGCCATCTACCTTCAGTCTCGCACTTCTTCCCACCTAGACTACTATGCTAGTTTCTTAACTGATCCTTCTTGCCTTCACAGTTATTTTTTTTTCCACAATGTTTCCTGAGTCATCTTTCTAATTATGTTATGATTATGGTAATTATTTGTCAGAAACCTTTGATGATGGATTACCAATCAAAAAATTCAAACCTCTTATTTTTTGAAACTTTCCATGGCCTATCCCCAGACTCCCTGTCCAAACTTATTCTATGCATCTCCCAATTTCCTATATTCCATAGTCTGGACAAACTGGACTATTCTTCATTCCCACTTCCCTAACCCCATTTTCGTGACATTTCCTTCCCTTTCATCATTTAACTTTGTTCTTATAATTCACAAAATCTAGAATATATTCTTCTCCCATAGCTTCCTTTCTTTGTTTTAAGGTCCAATTAAAGTGCCACTTGATCTGTGAAGCCTTCACTAATCTACTCCCCTTTCTAAAAGTGATTTTCCCTTTTCAATTTCTCAGAACATTCTCTCCTGCTCTCCTTTACTATATACCACATTCTACCCTGTATCATATTTTTGAGTCATTACTATAGCCTCTTTGCTAGGCTGAGCTCCTTGACATTAGGGATGTATTTTCCATTTTTCTATCACCTAACACAGTACCTAGCACACAATAAGGGTGAAACAAATGACTGAAATCAAGGATACATGTTGCCAGGAAAGAAAGGTCTGAATTAACAATGAGCTTGAATGGTACAGGATAGTAACTAAGATCCAGACAGAAGGTTTTCAGTATCTTATGTAGATCTTTTGTAAAGGATTTACAAGGAAATAAGGATAAGAAAGTATGGCACTCTGCCCTGTAGTAATACAAGGAATATTCGCACCAATAAAATCCTAGATCCTGCCAAGTATCAACATAAACAAAGAAGAGTAACTTCTGCATTATTCTGGTCTGTTTCCTATTCATAAAAAGTAAGTAGCCTAATTTGGATTCATCACTTTGGTACGCAGCTTTACTATTGCTAAATATTCCAAAATGTAAGTTAGAAAGACACAATAGGATCACATTTTATAGAAGAAAAGAATAAGAGTTAGATATGAACAGCCAGAAAATGGGTAAAAAAAGATTTATTCATTCAATGCCAACGTATAAGATATTTTGCTAAGAAACAGGGGATAACAAAGGTGAACAAAGCACAGCCCTTCCATCAAGCAACACACTATCTAGTTGGAAAAACAAGACAGACACATAAATAATTAATGTAAATTACAAAGTAGCAAGTACAAAGATCTCAGAGACCCAAGGGAATTATTTCCATTTGGAGAGATCATGGAAAACTTCATGGAGGAGTTGACACATAAGCTAGGATTTCAACAAGCAGACAGAGAAATGAGAGTGGTTTGATTCACAGGGGATGGTGTAACCAAATATACAGACACAGGAAAAAGCAGGAAAAATTTAGAACAGGTGAACAGTCCAGTTTGGCAGCAACAGAACACACATGAAGGGGAGTAGTGTGAGATAATGCCTAAAATGTACATTGGAGTCACACTATGGAGAACATTCAGTACAACTAACTTGAATATGGACTTTCTTTGGTAGAAAATAGGGAACCACTGAAGGTTTGTAAGAAAGGTAGTAATATTATCAGAGCTGTACATTAGGAAATGTTTCTTTGCTATTGATCTGGATAAATTAGTTCTGTGAGAGACTAGTCATTTGATCCTTACAACAATCCTGAAAAGCAGGTGCTGATATTAACCTCATTGTACAGTTGAGGAAACTGAGGCAGAAAGAATTTAAGTGACTTGCTAAGTCACAAAGTTAGTGTCTGAATCTGGATTTGAACTTGGGTTTTTCTCCCTCCAGGCCCAGAGGTCCATCTACTGTGTCTATCTCAACAAGACAAATGGGCCTTAAGTACTAGGGAATGCAAATAACAGACATGCACTTGAGAATCATCCACCAAAAGGCCAAAGTTGAAGATGGAGGAAAGAATTAGGTTACCTTGGAAAACTCGGTAGAGAGAAAAGGTCCATAGACAGAACTTCTCAAGATATCGATGTTTAGAAGGCGGGAGAATAAACAAGAGCCAGCAAAGGCAATAAAGGATGGGCCAAAGAAGAATCACGTGAGTGTCGTGAAAGCCAAAGGAAGACAATATAAAAAAGAGTGAATTTATGGTCAATGTCAAATTTCAAGGAGGACAGGGACCTAGAGAAGTTAACTGGATTTGGGGGCAGCTGGGTGACACAGTAGATAGAGTATCAGCTCTGGAGTCAGGAAGATCTGAGTTCAAATTTGGCCTCAAGACACTAGCAGTATGACTTTGGGCAAGCCAGTTAAGCCTGATTGCGAAGGAAGGGAGGGAGAGAGTGGCAATTGGATTTGGTGGAAATAAGCTTGGAGATAGTATTTTCAGTGCAAATCCTGGTAGTGAGGAAGTAGGAGCAAAAAGTACATCACAACCTCTTGAGGACAAAAAATGTTAGATCGTTAAAGGGAAAAAGCAAGGTGGGATAGTGGGTTAAGGGAATAGCAAAGTAGAGGGGAGAATTTTTGTTTTTTTTCTGGATACAATATCTCTAAACAAGTTTGAAAACAAAATAAAGGGAGAAAGTAGAGAGGAAGATATTGAAGCTGCAAGAGAGGGGGATTAATAAATCAAAGTCCTAGAGGTAGTCAGCAGGTGGCTTCAAGGTCATAGGTTAGCTCTGAGAAGAACTATTTCATATTCCAGGATGAAAGGAAGATATGCTAGATAGAGAAATTTTGAGGTATGGAGGAAGGGAGCTGAAGGAGTTCAGGTCAAATGACTATCTTCACTGTAAAGAAGTGAGTTCACATGCTCAGACTAGTGGTAGTAAAGATGGAGGCTGGAAGAAAATCTGATCTTACCCTTCAACTCTTCATGCATCCTACTATGGAGACAGAGGACGCTGTATTTTCCTTTACCTGACTTGAGAAACTCAATATGAGAATACATGTATTTCAGTGTAAATAACTAATCATTTAATCCCTATCTTTCCTTCCATTATCCCAGTTCTTGTACAAAACAAACAAAAACCCACCCAGAACGACAAAAGAAACGGGGGTGCAACCTACCTTGGACCCTCAAAACCAACAAAAGACTAGATTAGAAAGTTGCTGTCCTTTCCTGAAACACAACCAACTGTTGCCAAGTCCAGTGGCTAATCGTGAACCTTGTGTAACTATGTATTTTCTTCTTGTTGTTCAGTGACTCAGTTGTGTCCACAGCACACCAATACTGTCCATGAGGCTTTCTTGGCAAAGATACTGGAGTGGTTTGCCATTTCCTTCTCCAGCTCATTTCATAGATGAGGAAATGAAGGCAGACAGGGTTAAGTGACTTGCCAGAGTCACAGGGCTGGTAAGTGTCTGAGGCAGGATTTGAACTCAGGTCTTCCTGACTCCAGGCCCAGCACTTTATCCACTAAGCCACCTAGAGGCCTCCATGTATTTTCTACATGTGAGTATGTAACACAGAGCTCACAGTAGGTACTTAATACATGTTAATTGAATTACTGAATTATAAGTACCCATGGAAAATGGCTCAGCGAGTTGCCCACTTGCCCCACAGAGGCACCCTTCTCCATGTGCCAATTGATGCTTCCCCTTGCCTTGGATTCTAACAATATAAAGGTAAAGCTAGGTGATACAATGGATAGAGTGCTGGCCCTGGAGTCAGGAGAACTTGAGTTCAAATTCAGTCTTAGACACTTAGCAGCTGTGTAACCCTGGGCAAGTCACTTAACCCTATTTCCTCATCTGTAAAATGAGCTGGAGAAGGAAATGGCAAACCACTCCAGTGTCCTTGCCAAGAAAACTCCAAATGGGGTCATGAAGAATCGAACATGATTGAAACAACTCAATAGCAACAAAAGCCTTTTACTAACTTGTATTCTAAATCATAATAAAGTAGGCATTCTTTCCAAAACAGTCTTTGCCTCAAATAATTCTTATTTGTTGGTTGTTTTGCAAAAGCCAGCACTTGAGAAAGGTTCTAATATTTTACAAAGTCTTTCACAGAACTGAGATCACCTAATGCAGTGGTGTCAAACTGAAATAGAAAAGGGGCCCACTAAACTGTACATAGTAGGATCCCAGCAGGTAGCATATTGACTTAGTTATAAAATTTAGTATCATCTACATTTTACTTTATTTTTATTTATTTGATTAAATATTTCCTAGTTGCATTTTAATCTGGTTCAGGAGGCACTTGGGAGTGTTGTGGATCATATGTACATCTGACACCTCTGCTTTAATGTATAGATAACCAAAGCCACCTGTTTTGCAAACTTTAGTTTGAAAGGGGGTCCTATAATTTTTAACATTCCACAGATTTATAGGGCCTGGAAGTGCCCAGAGCTTGATAACAAGGCTCCAAGATTTCTTAACATCATGTTTTTCAGGAACACAATGTCCTCAAAGCTATCTCTACTATATGATAGGAAATTCCCACTTCATACCTCCAGAGATCCTCCCAGACTCCCCCAGTAGGAGGACATCATCATCACCACAACATCAGGGCCAGAGAGATCAAGGTCCAAACTCTTCCACAGCAATTTTAATCCAGCTCTTCTTTTCCTCCCACCTGAAGCCCTACCATGCCCCCACCAATAGGTCCCATGAATCAAGTCTTCAGATATTTGAAGAGTTCTCATGTAGAATGGAATCAGACCCATTTCACTCAGCCTGAGAAGGCAGAAGTAGGAGCAATATAGAGAAGCAATAGAAAGTGAATTCCACAAAAAGAAAAATTTCCTAGCAATTAGAGCTGTTTAGAAAAGAATAAGCTGTCTCAAGATGGTGTTTCCATCAGTAGAGGGCTTCCAGTGAAGGCTAGATAATGATTTGGTAAATGAGGATAGTTAGAATCACAGAATCCAATTCATTTTTAAATAGGAATCCCTTGTATAGGATGTCCAATGATGCCACCAAGTCACTGCTTGAAGACATCATGACCTACCACAGTGACCCAGGCCATTTTAGGATAGTTCTAAATATCTAAAAGTTATTCCTTATAATGAACCTCTATCTGCCTCACTGCAGCTTCCACCTGTTAGTCCTAGTTCAAACAGAATGAGTTCATACTCCTTACCTTACATACCTTACCTATAAATAAGAGTTATTCAGATATTTGAAGACAGTAGTTACCATGTCAATCCTAAATTCTCTTAGTTAGGTTAGACACTGCTCATCTGATACAATCTCAAGGTCCCTCCCTATCCTGGTAGTACTCTGTATATTCCAACTTAATCATGTCCTTCCTAAAATGTAGCAACTAGAAGTGAATATAATATTCCAGAAGTCGTTTCACCAAGGCAGAGAACAATTTGACAATTGACTCCCTAATCTTGGACACACTATTCCCCCTAATGCATCCTAAAATCATGTTTGCTTTTTTTGGCTGACAACATACTGTTGTCAGCCAAAAACTTCTAGATATTTTAAATAAATGCTATCTAGCTATTCTATTATTCAACTTGTGATGCTAATTCTTTGAACCAAAGAGTAGAATTTTGCACTTTAAATTTAGTCTTACTTGCTATTTGCTTCAGTTGAATGCTCTGATCTGTTAAGAATATTTTTGGCTCCTGACAATCACATAACATGTTAGAAGTCCCTTCCCAGCTTCATTTCATCTACATATACCTTTATCCAAATCATTTATAAACTATTAAACAGTACAGAGCCATATTAAAAAATCCTAAAATTCACCACAACAAACCACATTCCAAGGTGACATCAAACCATTAATGACTAGTCTTAGGGTCTGGCCATTCAGCCAAGTCCCAAAACCACCTAATTGTATGATCTATCTAGCCTACATCTTTCCACCACGTTCACAAGAGCAACATTAGGGACTGCTAAACACTTTGCTAAAATCTAGATTAACTATACCTATTGTCCTGAATACAACATATCCTGGCTCCACGCCTTTTCACTGGCTGTTCTCCCATCTCCAGAATACTTTCACTCCTTGTTTCTACGTCCTGGCTTCCTTTAAGACTCAGCTCAATGCAGAGTGAACAAGAGAATGTCACAAACGATAACAGCAATGTTGTTGTAACTGTGAAAGACTAAGCTATTCTGAGAAATATGAACATTCCAATCAACTATGAAAGACTTATGAAAGAAATACTATCCACCTCCAGAGAAAGAGCTGATACGTGGAGTTATGCATTGTATGGTTCCATACGTATATTTATGTCAAATGTTGGCCTTCTCTAATGTAGGGTTGTGCAGGAAGGGGAGAGACAACTTGGAATTCAAAATGTAATAATAATTTAAATAAATACAAATAAATATAAATTATAAAATAAATATAAATAAAAATAAATATTTTTTAAAAAAATCAGCTCATATCTTATTTTCTGCAGGAAGTCTTTCATTTTTCACTCCCTCCCCCCTCCTTCCCTTGCTGTTAGTGCTTCCCTCCAAAGATTACCTCCCATTTATCCTGTATATATCTAGTCTATATGTGGTTGTCTCTATATTCTGTCCTTCCTAAAGAATGTGAGCTCCTTGAGGACAGGGGGTTTTCTTTTTGCCTTTCTTTGTATCCCCAGCCTTTAGCACAGTGCCTATCATATAGAAAGCACTTAATAAATGCTTGTTGACTGCCTTGCCTTCCTGTGACTCACAAGTCTAGTTAGTAACTCTTCCAAAAAAAAATTGAGGTTAGTCTGGCAAGATGTTCTTGATGAAACCATGTTGATTCTTAGTCAATAAACATTTATTAAGTGCCTTCTATGTTCCAAGCACTGTGTGAATCCCTAAGGATATGAAGAAAGGAAAAAGACAGCCTCTTCTCTCAAGGAACTCAGTTTACTGGGGAAGACAATATGAAAAACACTCATATCCAGCCATGGTATAGATGGGATAAATGGAGATAATCAACATTTGAGGGTAGTATCATGCTCTTGATGAAACTATGATTTTTTTGTGACTGCCATTCTTCTAGATGTTCATTAACTTTCCTAAAATAGCCTAAAATTTTGTCAAGAACCAGACTTACTGGCCTAGAGTTTGTACACTCCATGCATACCCCTTTTACTAGTCTTTTTTCAGTCCTGCAGTGCCTCTTCCATTCTCCATGATCTTCTAAAACTAACAGTGACTTAGTAATCATGTTTGCCGGTTTTTTCAGTATCTTGAGGACAGTTCATCTTAACCTGGAGACTTGAACTCACTCAGGGCAGCCAGATGCCCTTCTACTACCTCCCAACTTGCCTTTTTGTTCTTTCCTTTGTAGTCCCAAGATCATTCTTGTCGGCAGAGAAAACAGAGATCCCATAAAAGATGAATAGTTCTTCCTTTCCTGCCTTCATCATCAGCCTGCATCCCAAATGTCAAACTTCTACCTTCTTTAGTCCTCTTTTAAAAGTTTATCCTGAGCCCTGGTGCTCCTATCAGTATTGTTATAGGATAATGATATACTTTGAGAATTGTTGTCCACATCCTGCCTTTGATTCCAATTTCTAGAAGGGGCTGGACTAGAAGACCTTGGAGGTCTCTGCTAATTCTAGGATGTTACGACTAAGGTTCATATGGCTAAAGCATGACTCCATAATAAGGGTGATCAAAAACAACATCCTGATGAATGAATTTCAAATCAACCCACTTATGCCAGGGGAAAAAGGATAAAATAATTTGTATTTCTATTGCATTTTCATGTTTTACAAAGTATTTTCCTGATGAAAATCCCATGAGCAGACATTTCCTTGTTTTACAGCTGAGGAGATTAAGACGTAATGAGGCGAAGTGACTTGCCCAGAGTCACAAAGCCAATAAGCATCAGAGCCAGAATTCAAACCCAGATCTTTGGACTCTAAAGTCTAGTATTCTTTCCATGAAACAAATCTCATCTAGAATAGGTCATTTCTCGAACAAATCTCTGTACTTTTTGGTCTCAAATTTTTCACATAGGATTCCTGCTTCTTTTAGAGGGTAGATTTAAAGTTAGAAAGTACTTTGAAAGACATGGACCATCTCCCCTCCCATGTTTCAATCCATTTCCTAGGAGAGGCAGTTCTTCTCCCATCAATTTTTAGATATAAAGAAATATTTAAGACTAGATCATTAACAAAAGAAAGCCCTAGTTCTGGCAAACATACAGAAGAGCAGACAAGCTTTGAAACACACACAATTGTCACTCCATCAAAACATCTTCATACATGTTCCTTAAAAGCAAAGGGTAAGACTACTACAGCTACTAATGATGATGATGATGGTGAGTGACAGTGTACACCATGTTATAGTAGCTAGAGAGTTGCCTTCAGAACCAGGAAGACCTGAATTCAAGAACCATCACTGACACATCCAAGCTGTGTGACCCTGGATGAGTTACTTAAAACTCCCAGTGCTCTCAGCAATTCTCTGAGACTCTTAAGATGCAGAGGTTTCAATCTGTACCAATGGAAGGAATTCTCTAAAACAATCAAATCACAAGTTCAGTCCCCATCCCTGTCATTAAGAGAAGCTTACTTTTATAAAGCACTATAACATGCTGTAATCATAAAGCTTCAGAAGTTTGCAAGCCATCTTCATAGCAACATTGTGAGATGGGAAGGAAAAGTATTATGCTCATCTTTTCAGAAGATAAAACTGAGGCTTGGAGAGGTTAAATTATTTCCTCAAAGTTACAATGGCAGAATCAAGATACAAACCTATATTTTCTGATTCTAAATACAATGCTACTTCCATACTACAGCCTCCCTTGAATTACTATAAAATTGTAATCACTCTTTTCTAACATTTTCCCTCTTGCTCTTTTTATTCTTATATTCCTCAAACCCCTTACCCAATCTAGACCCAACTGACTTCTGGAAGACTTGGTTCTTTGATGCTTGATCTTTGTGAGAATATTTTCTAGCATTTTAATTCTTATTTAAATTGTCACATCACACATCCTTACCTTCTTTTCTGAGGATGGTCTAACTGCTGGGGCCCTTAAATACAAACCCATTCTTTAGGCAGTGTCCTTGCCTGGTCATTTGAGTGTACAAGTCCATTCTCTGCTGCATACTAGAATGTAAGTTGAAACAGATAGGATCAAAAGAGGGGCAATTGGTCACTACTGGATGTCCAGTGTTCCAATGGACTCCACCTCTACCAGCATGCCAACTTCCTCAATCATAGGTAAAGGACATTGAGAGCCTTGGAAACAAGTATGCAGTGACTGGTTCAGTCCTTCCAAAACAGTATTTAATCCAAACCTTGAAGATAAAGCTTCCAACTGAAGCTACTTGATCAAAAATCATGCAAGACCTGTCTTTGGAAAGTACTTTCAAAAAGTTTCTAAGGATGAACGATGGATTTGATTGACATTACTCAGTAAGTCCTCTTTATCCAATGGACAAAATAAAGCACAACGGGACCAATAGCCCATTGAAGGCAGTTTTTCTAACTGTAGAAGTTTTCAAAGTGTGTTCTGCAGACCCCTAGGGTTCCCAGAGACCCTTTCAGGAAATCTGAGATGTCACAGCAAGTTTCTTAACGTTGCTAAGATGTAATATGACTATTAAAACACTGCTCCCTTTTCTATCTACATATCTGTGTCAGGCCATTTTTTCTTCATATACTTTAAACAAAGCAGTATACTGAAACATATTGAGTTCAGAAGCAGATGAGAATCTAGCTATAATTTATTAAGCCAGACAATAAAGAGATCTGCACAAAAAAAAAGGCAAATAATGCCACTCTTTTCACTATTTTTTTTATTTTGGAAAATAGTTATTTTCATTAAAAGCTTGCTATTTATATTAACATAAAAACAATTATAATTTTTAACAAATTAATAAATCAATATATTCATATTTACCACTTTTCATTTTGAATACTGTAAATATCAATAGCTATTAACCACATAAACAAAAGATCTTTAGGGTCCTCAATAATTTTCAAGAATGTAAAGGGGTCCTGAAACCAAAACCAGTGGTTCTATCACTGTTGTAGTAGGACAGCCCTAAGGCAACTAACATGAGGAATTAAATGTTGATGATTACTTAATGCCAACCAAACATGTTTGTCTAAGTAAAAAGGCATTCTGTCAAATGACCCCATTATCTTTAGACAAGTGGGGAAATTTGAAGAGCATAGGTAACATTAATCTTACTCTCTGATGGGGAAAAAAAATACTGTCTGGCTAGAATGTTTACCAAAAGATTGTGATTAAATGTTACATCTTCCTTGAGAAGAGACCAGAGACAACCTTTATCTATACAAATATAAAGCCAATATTGACAAGGAAGAAAATGACAAAGAATAAAAAAGATAAGTCCATTACAGGGCAAGAGGTGAGAAAACCAACATCTCCAATTTTATTTCAATGCCAAAGCGACAACTACATCATTATTTAAGTATTTGAGTAATTTCACGGTCACTGATTCATCTTCCGTCATACCCATTTTCAAATAAGAGTAACTAAGGTGCTGTAGAGCTTTTCATTTAAGGTTCCATGAGGCAAAACATTTCCATGGAAATAATTCTGAATTTGGAATCAAAAGACCTAGATTCAAATTCCGACACTGCTATTTACTACCTGTGTGACCTTGGACAAATCATTTAACTTCTCTGCTTCTCAGTTTCCTTATCCGTAAAATGAAGGCTTTTAACAAGATGGCCTCTAAGGTCCCCCACAGCCCTAATTTGAAAATTCCTTAATCCTAGGGAGTGAATGACAATCAAACCATAAATAGGGTCTTGTTTTAACCCAAAAAAAGGTCATCCCTTCCATTCCCTCCCTTTCTGTCTGCTATTTGAGGTGACATGAATTTTGTTGATCCATAGAATGTTTTACAAACGCTACATGCACTGAGAGCTTGAATCCTCAAAAACATAAATATGGGGCTTATACTGTTGTACCAGGATACGAAATTAGAGGACAAAGCAAATAATTTGCTTTGAAGACAAGAAAACAATTTCTTCTAAAAGGTCAGTGTATTTCACCCACCATTTACTGCCAGGTGAGATATTTTGGTTAATTGTATCCTGCATTAGCCCTTCAATAATAATAGTAATAATAATAATAAAGAATAAAAATGCAAATAAAATAGCAGTACTAATTAAACATTCAAACATGTGTGAAATATAATCTATATATTTTTAACCAAAGTAATACCACACAAGGCGCTTCTTTCTTTCTAAGCAACAGTACACAAAAATTTTGTTTAAGTTTTTTTCTTTGCAAATTTTAGAATTCTGAACATTACCAAAAAGCATTCCATATACATAGCAGGACACAAAGACAGGGATTGTTTATGACAGTGTCAATCTCTACTTCATGTTGTTAAAGCTTATCTGTAAATGATGTTTGAACTCTCAGATAGAACCAGTTTTAAAATCTGTGACACTATACTGAATGAACAATATTATATAATCATATCCATCATACTAAGAATGTCTAGAACTAAGGCATTTTCCTTCAAGGGCAAAAACACTTTCAAGCCTTTATAAACTGTGAAATAGGAAAATAGAGAAAAGCAACAAGGTTCATTCACTGTATCCATCTCTTCCTACTTGTCACAAAAAATTTTTTTTGTCTGTTGGCTTCACTTAAGGGTATCACTTGGCAAAACAAAAACTTTACCCATTAAGTAGTACCAGTTGGTTCTACTACTTCATGCCTTGGGCAAAAATTCCCCAGAATTCTATCCAAAAGAAATTCAAGGAGAAAAACTGGCAGATTATTACTATACAGTGTATGATATACAATCTTCTAGTCACAATTCCAGATCACACAAGGGCCTTTAGAAAATCTCCTTTTCCTGAAAATCTTGCATAGGACTAAAACTTTTTGCTTTAAAAAAACAACTCATTGGCAAAGGCACTACCCACTTTGATGCACATAAAAGCCCTTCCATCCCTTACAAATTCAAAAGTTGCTATGGCAAACCTTTTAGGAACAAGCATTCCTGAATTTAGCCTGTTAGCTAGGCTAGTTCTGAGTTAGATAGAAAATATACAACCTGTCATCAGACCCACACTGGAAAGCTTTCCAGCTTTTCTTGGACCTGCCAGAGTTTACAATCCCCTAGAATAGCCCTTGGGAAGCCAGAATCATGAATTTTAGAAGAGATGAGATTTTTAAAAAAGACTGCCAATTTAATGTTTGTTTAGACTCAACTCTGTTTTCAACTCAATTTAAAAGTTGACTAACAACCCTATCCTGCAAACTACCTGGGAAAATAGTTAAACCAACCATTCCAAACTTGAAATTATTCCAATCTAGACTTCACAGGCCAAGGAAATAGAATATTAAGAATAGTCAAAATATTCCTATAAAGAAGCTAAGTCACTTACCATAGCTCCTAGTAAGCCCAAGAAGCACTTCCTATGGAGGATGATCATCAATCTGATTTTCAAATTACAAAGTACTTGTTAATTACCCTTCCAGCTATCTTACAGAAAGTGCCAAGCCCCCAGCAATTTTTCCTTATCAATGGTTCCAGGTTTAGGCAGACCTTCTCTTGGTCTAGATAGCAAGTAAAGTCATCAGCTAAGATGAAGTATGCTAGGGCAGCTAGGTGTCACAGTTGATAGAGGGCCAGGCCTGGAGTTAGGAAGATTCATCTTCATGAGTTCAAATCCGGCTTCAGAGTCTTACTAGCTATGTGACCCAGAGCAAGTCACTTAACCCTGTTTATCTCAGTTTCTTATCTATAAGATGAGTTGGAGAAGGAAATGGCAAAGCATTCCAGTATCTTTGCCAAGAAAACCCCAAATGGGGTGAGGAAGAGTTGGGCACAACTGAAATGCCTCAACAAGATGTTGTATGCACGCCTTTACCACATAAATACACAGTTCTCTGACAGGCCAACTTTGTTCTGCTTCCACAGGCACAAATTAGTTTTCAATAAATTAGAATCCTAGATTCCTGCAACAGGCCTTGGCTCCTTGTTGTTCATCTCTAATTAAACTGACAAAACAATAGAGCTTGAAAGAATTTTAAATATCATTTAGTCTAGGAGGTTTATTTAGTCCTCCTCAATCTGAAGTCCATGAACTTGCTCTTTTTAAAAAAATTTTTTTGATTAATTATCTTTCAATATAATTTATTCCCTCTGTCACTCATGACAAAACATTATTCTGAAAAGGGGTCCATGACAAAAAAAAATTAAGAACCTCTGATCTAGTCTAGTCCTCTTGTTTTATATGAGGGAATAAAAAAACACATCAGTATCAGTTGGTGCTTATTCATACAAGAGGGCATTTTGTAATGCCCTCTGTTTGTGTTAAAAGAACTTTTTGCCCATACACCAGTTCTTGTACATTGGTATGCTATGGGCAGTAAACATTAAAGCTGACATGACTCATTTTCATCTATTTCACAACACTTCATGAATAATGGATGTTGAAACTAAAAATCCATACCAACTAAGCTCAGGAAGTCCTGCTGTCAGAGATCCTCTTTGTTAAAAACCAGGGAATACCAACAAGTCCAGTTCTATAGAAAGTTTAAGGGAGCTGACTGTGGTTCAAGGCTGAAACAAAACTTCAGAGTTTATTATTGGCTGTAACGCAACACAAAACAGCACATAACCTATTTATAGACCTTGTAGCAAAGAGCAAAGAGCTCAACTGTCCACACCCCAGAGAAATGGATGCTTTACCCACAATGTGGCAAATGCTCATTGACTCTCTAAAGGAAGCCAGAAAGTTTGCTCTCTATTATGTGATCCATACAAGGTGCTCCATCCCAGCATTTCCTCCTCCTGTGCCCAGAATGCTCTCTCTCCTCATCTCTATTTACTGCTTTCCTGGCTTCCTTTAAGTACCAACTAAAATCCCAACTTCTCTAGGAAGTGCTTCCCGGTCCCTCTTAATTCTAGTGCCTCCCTTATGTGGATTATATCCAGTATATGGCTTGTTTGTATAGATTTGTTTGTTGTCTCCCCTGTTAGATTTTGAGCTTCTGGAGGGCTGGGGCTGTCTTTTGTCCCTTTTTGCATCTCCAGCACTTAGCACAGTACATGGCACATAGTAGATACTTAATAAATGCATACTGATTGATCTCCAGTCAGGAAATGCTCATACTGATGTGTTAACTCAAGTAGCGTATGGCATGAGGAATGAGACTTAAAAAGGAAGGCAATGAAAAGTTGGCAGGTAAGAAAACTATGTGTTGAAAATGAACCTCAATTTGATGAAAAAATTAAATGAAACAACTGTTCCTAAACTCAGGCATAATCAGGAATTCCAAACCTTATCAAAAAGGCTCTCCAATGAGTATCGCAGGTTTCAACTTATTGGTTTCAATGCTTGCTGCTATTTGTCCTCTGTTGTCAAAGAGGACCATGACATCAGGGAGGTGATGTTGTGACATACAAGTTTATTGGATTTAGGTGAGGGAGGGCTGGGCAAAGTCACCAGTCTCACTCTCTCCTCCGGAGCCATCTGGGTCCAGTGGTCAGATATAGATCAGGACAACTGGAGATGGCCCAGGATGCAGTGGGGGACCTTGGCCTTTTCAAGCTAAGTTTGACTGGGGCAAAGCCCATTCAGTCATTAAGGGTTAATAAGAAATGAAGCAGAGAATAGCCTCTTTACCTAGTCAACAACAACAAAAAAATCGATCTGAGAGGCAAAGACCCTCAGGATTTCTGGCCAAAACAGAAACATTTGCTATTTACATGAATACTATTTACAATGAATGAATATAAAATGGTTCCAGTGATAACCACCAGGGCTAGAGAGAAGAGTGCAGATGGTTATGGGTTACCTAGAATGGCTTCAGGCTGGTTTTTGCATACTAACTTAAAAGGACACCTCCTTTGCTAGCAAGGAGGAGACAGTGAACTTGAGCACATTTTCGCCAGTTCTACAGAAAACAATCTGACTCCTCTTAAGATTCTAAAGAGCCTTTGCACATACAGCAAAAAAAGGGAACAAGACACAGAATAAGGGTGGTGACAAAATAGGATAACTACATGGAACACCAAAACCCCCATTTTTTAGTAATAGATACACTGTAAAAATAGGACACACGTGCTTGGTCTCTAATGATGTTTAACCATCATTCTTTGCTTGGGTAATGTTTGGTTGTATATTTAATGCATACCTGACAGATTTAAAAGCAAAAAAACGAATGACAGCTGCAACAAAAAAACACCCTCCTTGCCTCTGATCATATTTTTAGGCAAATTAACTTGAGAGGCACAGAGGATTTTGTTTTTCCTTAAAGCCACTGACCTGGTAACCTTGGAAGAAGTTAAACATTTCCTTAATTCTAGTATTATAGGTCAGGCCCTGCATTTTGACTACCATGCCATGCTGTGGAAGAATATTGCTAACATTAGCAGCTGTTGGAGTAGCCAATACTATTAGATAAACCTGGGGGGCTAGAGGGGGAAAACCAGCGAACCAAAAGAAACAGATGACAGTCTTTGAAAATATATATTCAACAACTTAAGAAAAAAAACAAGTTTTTCCCGGCCACTCCATAAGCTTCCTACCATATGCCTTGCTCACTGACATGAAGCCAAAGAAAGGAGGAGGCAGTTCAACAAAGAATGAATATACTGCTTCCTCCTCAATATCATATTCCTTTCTTTGTGATTCTTAGAAAAGAAAATGAAGCCTTCTAGTCCCTCAAGCAGAGGGCACTATCGCCAAAATCCACCCTCCTGACCAACTTCCATTATTCCAAGCCTTTTATTTCCAGTAACACCCCAAAATGCAAATGATAGCTAAATAAATCAGCTGGGGTTGACATAACCCAAATATTAAGACAAGAATTTCAATCAGCTGTGGTGTTGTCACTTTCTGCAGCTCTATGCCCTTCAGGGCTAGTTTTGCAAGATGAGATCCCACACTCCTGCAATAAGACATTGTTTTGCTTTTTAAGTAGGGCACAGCTAAAGTACAGTCAAATTATCCTGAGATGATATAGTTATCAAATATCTCCATCTGATGTTTCTCTAGTAACCACCTCCAAAGAGTTCAAAGCACATTAGTTACTGAGTTTTGTTTGTTTTATGCTGACCTCAGTTGGTTAAAACAAAGTGCTCAAAGAGGGCAAGGTTACAGGATTGGTTACCATTTAGACTAATTAGAATCACTTCTGTTCCCTGCCCGTAGAATGTTCCCCCAATCCTAGACAGCTATCTTGAAAAAACACTCACCAAAATATGACATTGATTACAAGGTAGTGTCAGGGCAAATTCGTCACTGCTACTAAGAGAAACCTCAAAGCATATACTTAGAGCATTTTCATATGGGAGGACAAAATAATTATATAGTATAAGACAAAAAGAAATTTATCTTCATTTACTAATGTATCCAGCTTACCCATCTGAAAGAGAGGAGAAAACATAGTATGAAAGAAGAAATTACAATAGACTAGAAAATCTGCATAGTTTTTGACTCTTTCACCTTCACCATCATTTTAACTCTATTATCATATCTTAGCAATTCTAAGCTCAAACTCATTCTTTCCACTAACATCCTAATAGTCTAGCTGACCCTGTCCTAGATGACTGCCAACAGCCCTCCTAGGGATCTACCTGTAGACTTCGATTCAAATGACAAAGAGACTAGAATAGTCATAGAGTCCTAGAAGTCATCTTAGACACACCTCATTTTAATATGGAAAAAAAAAAACAACCAGAAAACTAGGATCTAGAGAGCTTTAATGACTTTCCCAGATGGAAAAGCTAGTTGTTCCAATCCAATGCTCTTCCCATTCATTACATTACTCAGATACCATTTTCATCACATTTAGGCCCTGTTCAAGCATATAATGGCTCCCTATTGACTACTGTTGTCAATTGACAGGTCTTAACAATCATTATCCAAATGCCTCTGTTTTTTCACTTCTCAGCAACAGTGCCTTATACAGGTATATACACATAATAGTTACCTCTATAACAAGCAACAGAAAGCAATGAATGTAGAAAGTATGTGAGTGATGACTACTGACTTAAGGACCATACATTCTCAGAGAGTTTTTGTCAAGTTTTGATCAATTTTGTCATTAATCAGGCAGCTAGGTGGTGCAATGGATGGAGTGCTGGGCCTGGAGTCAAAAAGTTTTGAGTTCGAATCCGGGCTTGGGCACTTACTGATATGACCGTGGGCAAGTCACTTAATTTGCCTGCCTCAGTTTCCTCATCTGTAAAATGGGCATGATATCTACCTCCCAGGGTTGTTGTGAGAATCAAATGAAATAATACTTATTGAAGTGCTTAGCTCTGGTACATAGTAAATGCTATATAAATACTAGCTACTACTATTATTATTATTACTAATTATTGTGGGTATTTTCATGCACGTATGTGTTAGCAGACTTGTGATTTTTCTTACTATGGTGAGTTTCCAGTGAAAATTTTCTCTACCAATACTGTCTTTCAGTCAATAATCCAGCACTGGATTTATAAATCACTTACTTTGTACTGGGCACCATGTTAAGCTTTGAGAATACAAAGAGAGGCAAAAACAGTCCATGCCCCCTCAAGGAGCCTATGATCTACTGGAGGACCATGACCACACACGGGCATGTTCTTAGCAATTAATGTCTTGCAGAGATGCCTGGAGGAACCAGAGGCAAGATGAGAATTTAGGTTTTCCTGGTTCACAGACCAACTTTCAATCTACTATGCCACATTCTTCTCAATTATTTTAATAAAACTCTTCTATCTTCATTGAAAAAAAAATAGTACTTGTAGAAAATGGTATGTTTGAATAAGTATGATTCACTTTCATTTAGAATAATGAAATATCTGGACTAGATAGCAAAAAACTCACTGCATTATATCATTCTACACTAGAAAGAGCCTTGGTTCTCGAGTCAAGAGGACTTTGGTTCAAAACCATGTGTCTTTGAGAAGTCATGTAACTTCCCTAGGCCTCATCTTCCTCACTTGTAAAATGAGGGGGTTGGATTAGATGGCTTTGGAGGACCCTGCGAGATCTAAATTTGTAATATTACGCTCCTTTTGAATGCATCCTCATCTAGAAATTGTTTTTGTTCCGTCATCTCAGTTGCGTCCAACTCTTTGTGACCCCATTTGGAGTTTTCTTAACAAAGATTGTGCAATAGTTTGCCACTTCCTTCTCTGGTTCCTTTTACAGATAAGGAAACTGAGGCAAACAGGGTTATGTGACTCGCCCAGGGTCACACAGCTAGTAAGTGTCAACTCAGGAAGATGAGTCTTCCTGATTCCAGGCCTGGTGCTCTACCTGCTGCAACATGTCACTGCCCCTATCTAGAAATAACAGTCACCAAAAACACAAAATGGGGCCATTAGTGATTTGCTTATCTTCGGTGACTACAGATAATCATTCAACTTCATAAGACTCAATAAGAGAAAGTTAATTTTACAAATTTCATTAAGTTCCAATCTCCTATTATAGTTTAACTAAATATTTAGATGATCAAGCATCTTTAAAAGTGAAATTACTTTTTTTTAAACCTTGACCTTGGTTAGGTTTTCTTCACTGAACAAAGCCAAATGTAAGAGTTAAGAAATGGTTTAGCCTTAAATTCATGCAAATCGCAAAAGGAAAGTCCTTTAAGAAGTGTTACAATGACCAAAAGAATCTTAACAAAGCAAGAAATTCCAAAATTGAACACTAGAAAATGACAAAGTAGTCATTTCATAGCACCTTGATCATGCATAAATTATCCAAATGAAATACTTGGTATTTAGGAAGTGAAAAATCTTCTCGTTTACATAAAGACTCATTTGAAGAGTATACAGGTCATTTATTACTGAGAGTCTAATTGGGTGGGACAGAAAGTACAGTTCAGGGGAAAGGATTCAAACCATAACTTACACCTGTTTGGGGTGCATTTTCTCTTTGCTAAAGATGATTCATGAGTAATTACAGCCTCCAATGAAAAGTGGGCCAACTAAAGCATCATGACAAAGGCAGAAAAACATGTATGTCTAATCCAACTTTATTCAAGATGTCAAGATGGGTGTTTAATTGCAGACACATGACAAGCTTCCCATCTAAATTGGTCTCCACCTTTGTTACCAATTAGAAGGGAGGACATTCTTTTGCAAGAAGGAATGAGGAGCCTTAATAAAAAGCAGAGATTCAACAAGATGGAAGTATGTGGCAAAGGAAAGGAAAGAAAAAATATATATATAAATGGATTATTCAAGGCATATATCCCTTTCTTTTATATTTTCTGCTCACTTCCTGGATCTGGGATTTTTTTAAGTGCCTGTCCCTACTCCATCTTGTGGGGAAAAAAAAGAAAGGTTCTCTTCACTTACTCTTCAAAATATTGTATTGGCAGATTATGTCTTGGCCTCCAGATACCTGAAACATTCTTCACATTATAGATTTCTATTTCTTAAGGACTGCTTTTGCCACTTTATCCAAAAGGTGTCTCTATTCTCTATGACCTCTCAAAACAACACAAGAGTACTCCTGTCACGGAATTCAAACACCATATTCTCATGGGGATTCTCACTTGAATAGTAGAGTGTAATTACATTCTCTGACCACATCATGTTAAAGACCATGAAATAAATCCAACATCTTCCTATTCTACACCTGGAGGTCAAGAGTTCAGCTCTTTCTGAGTAGATATTGTTTCATTCATTGTATATTTATACACCAGTGCCTAGCACAGTCCTAGGTATATAATAGGCGTTCAATAAATATTTGTGAATTGACTGATTTAAATGTAGGAATTCAAGTTTTCCTATTGTAAAGAATTATTGCTAAAATTAAAAGTGTGTTGGAGCTGCTATATAGAAATATGTTTTTTGTAGAGCTATAAAATAATAGGGCAGCTAGGTGGCCTGGAGTGCTGGGCCTAGAGAAAGGAAGACATTTTCATGAGGTTCAAATCCGGCCTCAGACACTTACTAGCTGTGTGACCCTGGGCAAGTCACATAACCCTGTTTGCCTCAGTTTCCTCAACTGTAAAATGAGCTGGAGAAGGAAATGGCAGACCACTCCACTATCTCTGCCAAGAAAACCCCAAATGGGATCACCAAGAGTTGGGCATGACTGAAAAAATGACTGAACAAAAATAAAATAATAGATTTAAAGCTGGAATAAATGAATGAAAAACATTTCTCAAGTGTGTAGTAGGTGAATAGCACTATGCTATGCACTGAAGATACAAACAGAAAAATGACAGGCCCTGCTTTGACAGATATGACATTCACATATAGGAAATCAGCTCCAAGTCAAGAAGGGAACTGAGAGGTCATAGAATCCAACTCCCTCACTTTACAGATGAGGAAACAGAAGCATAGAGAAGTCTAAAAACTTGCCCAATGTTGCACAACATCTAAGGAAGAATTTGAATCCATGGCTACCTGACTTCAAGCCTAGCATTCTATCTACTACCACAATCAAATAGAAATGGGGCCACTAAACCATACATCCCAGTGGGTGCCTCCTGACTTAGAAAACCATGTCAACATTATCCATGTTCTATTCCATCTCTATTTATCTTGTTAAATATTTCCCAATTACATTTTAATCTGGTTTAGGTTGCACTCTTATTTCTGGCCTCATGGTGGACTGTATATTTGACACCTCTGCATTACACCAAGATGTAATGGATAGGGTGCTAGCCTTAGAACCCAGAAGACCTGGATTCAAGTCCCACCTATGACACATGGCTAGGATTGACTCCAGTCTGTAGACTGACAGGGGCAAGTTCATAAACATCTCTGAGCCTCAGTTTCTTTATCTGTAAAATTGGGACATTGGTATTTCAAGTGATTACTCCATAGGATTATCGTGAAGCTCAAATGAGATAATTTACATAAACTTTTAAACATTTAATCTTTAAGTGCTACATAAAGGTTGGGTATTATTATTACACCTAGAAGACACCCTGGCATAATGCTTTCCACCTAATTGGGGAGATCAATAAATAGCCATGACTTCACCTTTGCTTATTCTTAAATTGCAGTAGATGGGGAAGGAAGAGGAAAATGAAAGCCTATCTCCCTGAATATCAATGGTGGTGTTTCCAGAAAATGGATGAAAACATCTCCCTCCTAGATAATGCTGGCTATCCCAGCCTGAAGGTTTTGATATCTCTCAAGCACCACTCTAATCTAAGGCACACTTAAAAAGTTGTTTTGCCTTCCCTAAATGCCAGAAAGTAGTAAGCCTCTCACTTTCATCCATTAGGCAAAAAGCATGCTTGCTTTTACAACCCATGTTGTTTTCTTAATTCAGGGACAGTCAGTGCAAGAATACATTTATAGGCTGGCCACAATATTTTTTCTGCTCTACTTCATGTCCCGAAAATGAAGACATGAAATGGGAAAGCAAAGGAACAAACAACAGTGTTGTTAAACCTAGTGAAGGTAAATGATGAGGAATGTGGGTCGGCTGCTTCAGTAGAGAGTAGAGGGATAGTAGAAGTAATGCTGGATTGAACTGTGTGACCTTTGGATGAGATAACATCTAAAAACCTCAGTTTCTTCATCTGCAAAATGGGGCTAATATTTAGGATTGTTGCAAGGAAAGAGATTTGTACTGCTTAAGGCCATGTAAAAAGGTGAGCTAGGACTGCAATGCTGGTTTCTCTCTCTGAATCTCCCTTAGTAGAAAGATTGGGTGGTTATGCTCTGTACCATATTCCGGGTATTACCAGGGAACAAGTTTTAAAAGTTCAGAGGCAAAAGTGAAGTTCACCCTGGATACTAGCAGCATTACTGAGAATTGATCTTTTATGTGATCAGTGTAATAGCCTTGGGCAGGAAGCCAATGTGATATACTCCTCTGGCATTTCCTCCCTAGGGACTGAAAGGCAGGTCTCTAGATCGCCTGTGTCAAGAGCCTCATGTCATTTTGAGGGCTGGTGCTCTCATAGTCTTGGACAATTATTTCCTAAAACATTGTAACAAAAAGCTTGAAAAAGAAATAATCCTCCAGATTTTTCTTTTCTTTCATGAACAATGATGGCAATTTAGAATAAAATGCACGAAGTATGGCATGGCATAGGGGAAAACACTGGACATGGCATCAGAAGACTCCTGGGTTCAAATCCCAGTTCTACCTGTAAAACCTCAGATGAGTCCCTCGACCTTTGGGGACCTTGGTTTCTTCCTCTGGAAAATGAGGGCATTGGATTAGGTGACCTCTATAGTCCCTTCCAGATCCACATAGAAGATCCTAAGGCTTTTTTTTTGTCTGAGCAATAGTTTTATTTCACAAATAGAAAAATTTAGGTATTAAATGGGAGAAATAAGATAACAGGCTGGTTAATTTTGCTGAACTGCTTATTATTCCCCACCTTTAATTTTTTTTAACAAGGTGGGCAGGTAGGTGGTACAGAGAACAGAGCACTACACCAGGAGTTGGGATAACCTGAATTCAAATCCAGCCTCGGATACTTATTAGCACTGTGATCCTGGGCAAGTAATTTAACCTTTGCCCCAGTTTTCTCATCTGTAAAATGTGGGTAACAACCAGCACCTGCCTCCTAGGGTTGTCGAGAGGGTCAAACGAGATCATACTTGTAAAATGCTTTGAAAACTTTGAGAGCTTTCATGAATACCAGGTGCTGCTGTTGTTAGCTTCTGAATATGTTGAAGAGAAAGATTACATATGAAAATGAAAGTGATATGCAAAATGCCAATGATTTTTAATGGGAAAGTTAGAATTAGAAATTTATACTTAGAAGAGTGTATGCAACCACCTCATTTACAAATTAAGGAAATGGATCCACAGGGGTGAAATGTCTTGCCCCAAGTCACATAGCTTGTTAGTGGCAGATCTGAGAACAGAATTGCTGTTCAGTTGTTTTTCAGTCATGTCTGACTCTTCATGAACCCATTTGGGTTTTCTTGGCAAAGATAGTGGACTAGTTTGCCGTTTGCTTTTCCAGCTCATTTTTACAGAGGAGGAAACTGAGATAAACAGGGTTAAATGACTTGCCCAGGGTCACACAGCTAGTAAGTGTCTGAGGCCAGATTTGAACTCATGAAGATAAGTCTTCTTGACGTTAGGCCTGGCACTCTATCCACTGCACCACCTACCTACCCCCCAGAAAAGAACTAGGAGCTCCTAATTCCCGCCACAGTGTTATTTCCACTCTCATATTGGCCCCTATTAGTCGGTAGGTACATCAGAATCCCAATTTTAGGCGCTTACTAAATGTATCATTCATTATGTTTTTCTGCTATGGAAACACTTATCTACAGGTTCCAGGTTTGCCTTTTTTTTAAGTCAATCAACCAACATTAACTAAGTACCTACTATATATGAAGTACTGTGTCAGGAGCTAGGGATACAAATACAAAATTCTTTCCATTTTACAGCAATGCATATGGAGAGCACACTTTGGATAATCCCTAAGAAAGAGTCACTTTGGGGCTTCAAATTCCTTCAAAGAAAGGAAAGTTCTCATTGTTTGAAGATTTGCCTTCAACATTTCACCTTCTCCTCCCCTCCTCCTCTTCCAACATTTGTTTGTTTCTTTTTCAGATAATTAAATAAAACTAATACAGGAACTTCATCTAAAAGTTCATGCAACATTTCACATTAGGATCAGCCCCTCTATTTTCAAAATAATTAACAAAAATCTTTATTCTCTCACTCCCACTCCTCTATCCCATGGAGGGTTGGGAAAGAGAATGAAATTTATTATAACAAATAAGTAGAGTCAAGAAAAACAAACTCCCTCAATGTACATACACACACACACGCCCCAATATTATAAAAATGAACAATTTGTTGGACCTCTACAAACTGATGAAGAATGAAATGAGAAGAACCAGGAGGATAATTTATATTAATAAAAATATCACTGTAAAGGCAGGTTCCAATTAATCCAGTGTCTAATCTCACAATATCTAAAGTGCTACCAGACCTTAACTCAAAAGGCTAATCATTAGGTAGATAAAACACAAAAAGAAATCCAGCCAATCTAAGAAAAAGAAGATCTGATTTTAAGAACCAATATTTTAAAATTTAATTTTGGAGAAAATTCTAAGTGCTGTAAAATTTGTGCTATTGCTATGTGTTGCTATACTGTTATGTGTGTTTATATAACAGATACAAATTATACACTTTTTTTTTCCTTTTTTAGGATCATGAATTGTGGTTTGTCCTTCGTTCTGGAAGAGGGCTATGACATCAGGAAGATGATGCCAGGATGTGCAAGTGAATTGGATTTAAATAAGGGAGGGCTGTGGAAAGTCACCAGCCTCGCTTTCTCCTCCAGAGCCACCTGGGTCCTGTGGCCAGATATAGATCAGGATGACTAGAGATAGCCCAGCTCCTTTTTTAGGAGAATAGGTCTTGCTCTCTCACCTAGTCTGGAAGTTGAATGGCCACTCAAGGACTGAATCCTACTGCTAATTGTCATGGAAGCTTTAAACTGTTCATTTTCCCAACCTGGGCCAATTTCCTCCTCCTCAGGTAGCTTGGTGGTTCTGCATGCCTTGGGATCTACCGTATTAGAACCAGACAGTGCAGACTAGCTTAGTCTACTACAGCTCAGGACTCCCAAGCTCAAGAAATCCACCAGCCTCAGCCTCCACAGTAGCTGGGATTAGAGGCGTATGCCATCATCCCCTACTAGATGACACACCCTCAAACATTTCCTCTACCTGTATTTTGTTAAGTCGTCAATTTTGCTAGCTTAGAAATGGATTTCCTGATTTACACTTCATATAAATCAGGTAGGCGGAACAGTGGAGAGAGTGGTGGGCTTGGAACAAGAAAGATCCAAATTTAAATTCAGCCTCAGATACTTAATAGCTGCATAACCCTAGATACTTAAACTCTCAGCCTCAGCTGCCTCAATTGTAAAATGAGGATAATAATAGCATCTAACTCACAGGATTCTTGCGAGAATCAAATGAAATAATCTTAATATACTTTATAAATGCTAGCCATCATTAATAATATGTTTAATTTATATTAAACATAATTCAATGTTTACCTGTTTCTTTCCCCACCCCAACTCCTTTTCTGTTCCCTTTCTCCCCCAAGTTATAATTTCCTGAAATGTACAGCAAGAACATGTATGTTCACTCATCCACACACAGCCCAGAAAGAACCAAGGAGAGCCATACAAGAGAGGGCTTTCTAAACTCTCTTTTGGTCACAGGTTCAGCAACAAGGAGCTATTCCCTGCAGGGCTAACCTTGAGTGTGATCATAGACAGTATCTTTTTGTGAGCTCTGTATCCTGGCCCTACAAGGACTTCTTTGTTCCTGCCTCTCGGTTCCACTCTCCTCTGTGCCTTACCTGGGATAATATGCTGTGTAGTTCATGAAAAGTTGTGTGCCAGCTGGGTAGTAGGCTGTGGAGGGCTGCAGTGTCCGGGGACTCAGCAGGACAGAGGGCTGATAAAGGGCAGCTTCCGTTGGAATCACTGCAGGGGCTGGAAACGTGTAGGAGGGAGGAGACAAACCTAAATAGGAAAAAGGGGAGAGTTACAGCACACACAGCATCTTTACTAACGAAAGGGCCACAGAGTTATCATGTTTAGATATAAGCTGTACAGTTGGGAATCTTCCCAGACGGGAAGATTCGACCTTCCTAGCCCCGTCTTTTTGGTGTTAATGTGGTAACTACATATATCCCAACGACCTGGAAGTTAGAGCTTCTCCTATGAAATTTGAGAAATGTTATGCCTTGGTACCAGTCTAACCTCTGCCTCTCTATTAGCATGATATGAAATATTTTCCGAGTAGTCTGAATGATCTCAACTATGCATTAGCTCTGGGACGGAGAACTTACACACTTGCACAAATATTGAATAAAGCACAGTACAACAAATTCCTAATGGTTCAAAGGGCCAATTATCTTGTTTGAGGACAGTCCAAGACCTCTTGATTCTCTTTTACTTTGACACTCTCTCTACTGCTACTCTTCTCCCTGGTAGTTATACCAAAAACTTACACTAAAATATGCATGAGTTCATTTAGTATACCTGCTTGTATCCCCCAGGAAATCCGGGTCAGAACATACTTGAGAGTAAAGAGAGACCCACAGGACTCCAATCTACCCTAGATCAATGCCTACCCCAGGAAGAATATCTCTAAGGGCCAGATAGCTCAAGTCAGATTGAAGATGTCTAATCCAAGGCTACAGGCAGGTTCAGAATTTAATTCAAAGAGTTCTGGAGCTAACCCCAAGGCTGAGAATGTCTCTAGAACCGACGTTGTCTCAGGATCATAGGAATACAGATTTAAGAGTGGAAGTGACTTCCAGAGCCAACTAGTCCAAGATGAGGACACTAAATCATTTCCCCATGGTCATTCAGGTGGCATATGGCAGAGCCAGAATTCAAAGCGCCTGACTCCAGACTCCATATTCTTTCCATTGCACCACATTATCACTCTTCTCAGGGTCCTGACCTAGCAACTGGCCAGGGATATCTGAATTTTTATGGGCCTTTGGCCAAGACTTCTTCCCTAAAAGGATCAATGCAAATCACTCATCTTAGTTCTTACTCAACAGTTCTCATTTTTGAACCTGGTTGAGATAGGTGGATGATCCTGGAAAAGAAGTTTTGAATCATAACTACAGAATTCATTTAGCCACATCATTGTGATCCCAAGACTATCTCCAATTGAAGAGGCAACTTGCTTTTAACCTTCTTTCTCTTACCTCACAGGGAATATTTCACAGGTCAGAACTATACCATGTCATGCATGAGACACATCGATATTTATGTAGAATTACTCAAGGTAATAATTTCTCCCTCATATCAGCACCCTACGATTCACACAATTTTTACAGATCTCTGCTTTTTTGGAGGCTAAAATTATACAGCCACAAGCAAAGCCATTTGCCCTTGAAAAGAATCTAACTAAATACTCAGACCAATGTACTAAAGAGACAAGGAAACTGAGGCACCCAAAGGCTGATCAATCCAAAATGATAGAACGAGTCAAGGCCAGACCACAGATTTGAGCCAGTTTCACCACTCCTGTTTGTTACATTGCCATTTGCCTCATACTAATGAGGTGAATGATTAAATGGCAGACTTAAGTAGTTATCTGTTCTGTAAACAAACGATGCAAGGCAAAGAATTTTGTTTTTATCCAAAGTTTTTGATAAGTACAGGTGGTTCCTCTGAGATTTGACTGATTCCCATAAAGAATTTGGGGAAATGGAAAGCCTCTCGTAGCTTTGTGTATAATTATTTTAAGTAGGATACTTAATTATGAATTTTCTTAGGAAAAAAAAAGATTGTGCATAACCATTCCTCATTATATTGTCCCTGCAATATACTGTTAAGCAGCCAGCGAGATTGCTTCAAGAGCCTTTGAATGAATACTTCCCTCATATCTTCAACATCGAACTTCAATATTATTTTCCTTTTTGAAGTTTAGCAGCACTCTTTAAAAAGCATGTATGAAATGCACCCAAAATTGTGTAATCGTTTTAATTTTATGATATGAGGCCAAAAGAATTTCACCTTGAAGTGTATTTTATTTTAGAAAAAGGAACAAACATGATAGTGAGCTTTATCAGTGGGAATCCAACACAATGTGAGTTAATTCTTCCCTTAGACACATAACAATCTTAATTAGACTGTTTGGTTCTTAAATTCATTTTCATCCCTCTCCCAAAACAAAGATTGGAAATTAATAATACTATCTAAAACTTAATATGTACCTGGCACTATGCTATGTTCTTTACAATTATTATCTCACAACAATTCTAGGAGGTAGGTGCTATTATTAACCCAACTTTACAAATTAAGAAACTGAGGCAAAGGTTAAGTGAGGGTCGCATAGCTAGTGAAGAGTCTGAGTTCCTGTTTGAGCTCAGATCTTCTTGACATCAGGATCATGGCTTCGGCCATTTCACAGCCTGCCTCCTCAAATACTTCCTGCTCAGAAAGATAAAATGGATTTGGTCCTATCTAACCTCTGAAGGGAAGACTATTTCATGTCTCCGAAGGGCTAAGGCATGACTAGCTGTTTTCTAAAAAGGACAGGAAAAAGAGAATGCACACATTTTAAGAGAAAGAATTTAGATTCTGTGGGAAGATGTCACCCAACTATACCTATTAAACAGGTAATAAAATGTATTACAGAGGGAGGCTATAGGATTTCTTTAAAGACACTGATAAATTATGGCATAGAAATATTTGGCCAGGTATACCAATATATAATTTTCCCTCAATCACCTGGATTCTTTTGAAATTTTAATTTTATAAAATTGACTTTCTTCTGAGTGGTCTCTCAGGTTCATTTCAGAACCCATTTGGGCTTCAGTATGCTAATCTGTAATCTAAAAAAAAATTAATAATCTCTTTTTACTTCTAAATCCTATGGTCGTAAACTAAGGATACTGTTGATAATTGGCAAAAAGTACTATACACATCTCTTCTAGGTAGTCACCATAAAATCTCCTTTATGTTATCCTACTATAAATCATATATACAGGAAGGATTATCTCCAGGAGTAAGAGTATTATTATTATTGGTACAACTGTTATCAATATTCAGTCAACAAGTCATCTGACTAAATGAAGCAGTGGTAGGGACTCTTTTTTTTTATAACTAGAACTTGGTCTAAGTCTTCCAGCTCTTCCAAATGGAAAACAAATCAAATTTCTAAATTGAATCATCATTTCTCAATTATCTTTGGAATTCATTTGAGTTATGATACATTTTTGACCCCAAGACTAAAATTCTTGCACTAGATGACCCCTTTATATAAACAAATATTATAAAAACAAATATTTTTCTCAATAAGCATGATTTGAGATATAATTAAAAGTTTCAACTGCATGCCACCCACCACCCCAAACATTAAACTTTAGACCTTTAAAATATGTTCCCTAATCACTATCCAGAACATAGTATGACTAAAGAGCACATTTATGTAACAGATAGGACACCAGCTGACTGCTACCCAGGTTCCAATGAGCAAGAGCATGGCCTGAAATTAAGCACTGATCCTGTGACCCAATGAAAACTTTGGCTAGTTTAATTACGCATTTTGCCTTTGTGTTAACTTGTTACTCTAAAGACTCTGTAAAGTAACAGAGTAAATATGTCTCAACAAGTCAGTATTGGAGTTTTATCTTTCCTCATCCAGAAAGTAGGGGAGAAAAAGAACAAACCTACCATCACTCACCCATAAAGCTTTCCATGGAAAAACTTCAATTTCATCTTTAGATTATTTTACATGCTTATTAAAATATCTCTGTAGCCATATTGCTTCCCAGAGTCAGTGCTTACTTACTTGGGCATGTTAAAGCTTTAGAGATCAAGTTGCTTATCACTGGAAAGGCAAGAGGATGATCTGAAAGGTTGGTTTTGTTTGTTTGTTTTTAACATTTTTTTTATTATGGCCATCCACAACCAAAGTCTTAAGTTAAATCACCAGATACTATTGATTTCAGATGGGAAAGCTTCATATGATCACTTTATCTGCCTCAGAAAGAGCCAGGAATATAGTTATGAAAGCAGCTCAAGCACCTACCAGCACATAGCGGAAGAGAGCGCCAAGACCCAAGAAAAACTTACATGGTAACTTACATGGCGGTGGGGATAAGCCATTTCGATTTAAAGTGCCCCCCATTAACACAAAGTTCATCTCCTCAGCTGAACACTGAAAGACTTCAACATATCTGTCCTTCATAGTCTTTTTATGACACTTTTGTGCAGCCATGAATGCTCTGTCTGCAGATTTCATCTGGATAAAAGCATCTCCCGATGGGCGACCCTGATAGAGAGGAGAGGGAAGAAAAAAAGTGTTCTTGTATGACAAGGGAAAAAAAAAGGTTCATCTTCTATTTCTAGAAAACAATTGTTGGTTGATATGCCATGGGATAATCACTTAGGTCATTGAGATTTTAATTATGAAATGCAGGTGTTAGCAAATCTACAAAGACAGATTTGTATTCCATCATCTAATCATTGGGAACAATATCTCTTTCTCATTTGGACTACAAAGGCAGAAGCAAAGAGTTTGGAAGCTCAAAGCTGAAAGGAATTTTCTTCTGACACAAATACAGAATCAGAGATTATAGCAAAGTGTCTTTATAACCTTCACTATGGTCTCTAAGTACAGTTTACCATTTTAGGGGTTTTGTTTTTTTCTTCCTAAAAAGCAGATAAGTATGTGACCTCCTGATTAATCTTAATCCAATACTGAAAGGTAGTAGCAGAGTTGGGCTGGAGTTTCAAATATCTCACTCCATATATTGTGGTTAAATCCATAATAATCTTCTGACGACTAATTCTGTTTTTCCCCTGATTTCATGTTTCCTCTGCTTTCCCCTTCCCCTTCATCCCTTCTCTCCTCCCCCTTTCTTTATTCTTCTTTTCCCTCAGGCCTAAGGTAGCAGATGGCTTAGGGAGGGATTTGGTTAAGGTTTCTGAGGAACTACTCTACTCCCCACCCCCCACCTCAAGTCCTGGGGTCCAGTTACTAGTTTATACTGTTTTTCCCCCCATGCAGTAATAGCTGTCTTTGAGTCTCACATCTAAAGGCAAGTTTATATCTATTCCTCTAAGGATAAATGGGCAAGAGATATAAGCAATTTTCCAATACTAGTTTTTTAATAGCTTAAAATTATCTAATGATCAGAGAAATTAAAATTAAAATAATGTTGAATTGCTATCTAATACTATTAACTTCACAATACTGGTTAAAAATGGATAAAAGATTCATTGATGGTAGAGGTATGATCAAACAGGTACAATACTGCACGCTTAAATTTGGCAATGTCTAATGAATTACAAAACCAACCATACGTTCTGATGCAGTCACCCCACTCTAGGACTATACCCTATGGTATTTTGATATACTTCATGAATATCTCATCATGGCATGAAGATAGCTCTGGGTTCTCAAAGGCTATGCCAATAGATTACAAGCTCTGACAGGTTTTTTAACGTGTTAAATAGTCTTCAATATGGTCAGTGACATACTAAGCCTGCTGCACAAGATCCACCTCAGCCAAGTATGGGGAGGCTTATTACCAGCAGACTGGCCACTAACAAATCGGTAATAACCTATGAAGGAGAGAAAGTCATGAAAAGGAAAAAAAAAATTACCCACCACTACAAAGATACGAAATGACTTTGTTATAGTTAATTATATTAATTATATAAACTAGAAACAGCAAGCACATCCAAAAATTAGAATGTTTAAAAAACTGTGGTATGTTCAATAAAGTGGAATAATATTGCATAAAAATTTTGAAAAAGAAAGGCGAAAAGTCTTATGGGAAGTGATCCAGAACAAAGAAAGCAGCTTCTGAACTCTTAACACTGACTGTAATTTTTTAAAACAGCAACAAAATCTAATAAGTACACAGAAGGGAACAGAGAACAAATTAGATATTTTATCAATATGTATATAATTTTGGGGGAAACTGTAAATAGTTTGCAGTTTGTGGTTTTATATATTGTTTGGTTTAATTATTTTGTTGAGATTATTGGGTTTAACAATGACTTTTAAAAAAAATCAAAACAAAATGAAAGCAAGTTTTTCTGAGAACTTGTTTTCTTCAAAACCAATTTTCATTTTAAATCAAGCTTGTTACTTTATGACTAAGGGAGAAAATTGTGTGTGTTTGTTTTGTCCCTAGAGATTCCCTCTTACTTTAGCTTTGTTTAAAATTATAACTTGGGAGAGAGAGAACAGAAAAGGGGGTGGGAAAAGAAACAGGTAGATAAAGGATTGCTTTCCTATTTAATGATAGACTGAAAGTCTCCTTGGGACCATTTAAATGCTGATGGCATATTAGCAGACATCTCAAGCAAAGTTTCTGCAGTTAATTGCTTTATCATAGCAGAGGGCACATCCATTTTCAACAATGTTATTCCTCTACCCCGCCTCCCAAAAAAAAGGATTCTGGTCTTTCATGTAAATAAGAAGCATAATTTTTCCAGTGAGACAAATCTCCCTGGGACACAATTCTACACAAATGGTAATTATGTCTGAGGGAGAATGAAATAAAAAAAAACAACTAGGGGAGACATGTTGCAATCCAGCTTTACCGATGTCACAAAAAGATAGGGTTCAGAGCACAGACCCTACCACCCAGGACCCGTATGTAATTATAAGAACATGGAGTCCCCACAACAAGATCTATGAGATTCTCAATTTGACTTAAAAGAGGGGTTAAAATGAAAACATACTCAAAGATGTCCCTACTGACCTGTGGGGCATGCTGTGAGGTTTTGTCTAGCAGTGGTGGAGAATTTATGCACATTGTTTTTTAAAACCAAAAGCACACATTTTAAAAGCAGGGTTAAGGGCAAAAGAAGCCTTTTATCAATGCAATAGGCTACCATGGCCCACATCAACACCATTCGTCAACTAAAATTGGACTTAAACGGAACTAAGGGCAGAAGACAAGACTCAAAAGGTCCTTCTTGCACAGTGCTGGATACATGGTGGGTAGCTAATAAGTGTTGGTTAATCTTAAGTCCTCTGACTCCATATCCCCGCCTCTTTCCATGGCACTGCACTGCCCACCTCCACCCCCCCATCCCTCTGGATAGATATGTTTACCTAGTCACTCCCTAAATGTTTACATAATATCGGTATACTCTATAGCAATCATCCAGTTTTTTTGACAGTCAGGCCTTTCTCCAGTTGTGGGGGTGTGGGTGTGGGTGGGAATAGGCCTGAGAGAAATTCCAAGATGCCTTCTTCTCCTACTTACTCTTCATCTTCTACTCTCTGGCATACACGCCTACAAAATAAGGGTGGAGATACGGCAATAAAATTGGGAGGTACATGTGAGAGAAGTGATGGCAGTAGTCAGAAGACTTGGGAAAATCTAGCCCTTTCTACATATACCACTAGAGTCTTAAGAGAAGGAGTGTGAGTGTTGTGGATGGTGGAAGTGAGGGGAAGAGAGAGGAAGGTTAAGGCAGCTAGTCTGTTCTACAGTCAATATTCCAGTTAAGAAAGGGTTAGGTGTCTTGCACCTAGGCTTTTAGTTAATAACTACCAGTTATGGGAGGGCATGGAAGATATAAATCCTACTTTTTAAAAAATGATATTAATATATGAAATTAATAAATAATATATAATGAATTTCAGAAAAATTGCTGAAGTTTTACCAAATATTAAAAAAAATGTTGACTTATACTTTTCAGTAAATGTACCATATATTTTTTGAGCAGCAGGGTGAGGAGGAAGGAGGACAAATAAAATAAAAATCTTGAAAACACAAGGAAATTCTTCCTTTAAATTAATAATTACAATCGAAATTTATTGCATGTGAATACAGAGGAAACTCGGTAGTGTAGCTGAGTGGATGGAGTGTTGGACCTGAATTCAGGAGGAAATGAGTTCAAATTCAGCTTCATATACTTACTAGATGAATGACCCAGGGAAGGTTAGACACTGTTTCCCTCAAGTTTCCTTATCTGTAAAATGTGGATAATAGCAGCACCTACATTCCATGGTTGTGATGAGAATAACATGAGCCCTCTGCAAAACTCTGAAGTGCTATCCACATAAATACCAGCTGGTGGTAGCAGGAGTAGTTTTTTGTAGTATTTTTAAAATTTATTTTGTAGTAGTATTTGTTGTGTTTCCTTCACCATTTATGCTGACCCAAGGAAGGTTGGTAAACATCCATGGAGAAAAACAGATGTCATCACGCTACTTTTACATACCAGAATGCTTGGAAATTAATTTCTAGAGGGCAGGTTCTACATCTTTTCAAGAATCATGTTAATATCTTGAACATAAAACAGGTGGGGACGAGACAGAGAGATAATAAAAAAATAGATAGCAACAGCTGTACTATGTAAAAAATGATGAAAAAGATGGGGAAAAAATGTATGAACTAATGAAGAATGAAGTGAGCTTCAGAACTAGATGAATGAATGATTCCTATAACAACAACACTGTATAGGCAAGCAACTTTGAAAGATTTAATAACTGAACATGATTCCAGAGGACTGATGATGAATTATGTTACCCACCTCCCGACAGAGAGGTGATAGATTCAAGGTGCAGAATGAGACATCACACTTATGGACATGGCCTGCTTAGGCATTTGTTCTGCTTGACTATGCATATTTGTGTCAAAGGACTTTTCTTTCTTTCTTTTATATGTTGGGGAGAAAAAGAAAACAAATGCTTGTTAAGTGAAAAATAAAATAGAAAATAGCCCTACACCCAAAATAGACAGCAAGAAGATCACGGGATTAAGCTGACAGGGTTCTCTGATACAAACTCTCACTTCACAGTCATACTGACACGCTAAATACCCGAGGCTGATTTCTAATCCAAGCTCTCCAATTCTGCGTCTTATACGTTCCCCCACCAAAACGTAGTCACTCCCTAGTTTCACCAAAAGAACGTAGCCCAATTCATGACTCAGATCACTCTAGTATTCCAGACATAACTTGCTGCCTTGTTAATTTGTATTTCTAGGAAGTCAGGAGCAAGTGGGTCTAGATATGGCAGTTTGTATATCTAGAGAGCACTAAAACTGTTTATTTTCTCTCATATGCTCATATTCTAGCCTAGAACCATGTCATTATTCTGGAAAATTTTAGTTTTGCCTTAACTCTAACCACATATTGAGAAAGGCAGTATGGCGTAATGAGTAGATCACTTGGCTTAGTAAGAAGAATCGAGTACCCATCTGGCCTCTTGACACTTATTAGTTATGTAACCCTGCCTATGTGCCTCAAGCAACTACTCCCTAGCATTTATTTCCTCCTTTGATGGAAGGGATTTTCCATCCTGGGAGTTTCTCATGATGTTCAAAATCAAAGATCCTTCATGTATTCTTTGGATAGCAACCACACAGCATTAAAAATCATATATACTTCATTAGAAAGGGTGCTCATTCTTTAAACAGTTGTCTGGTCTCACAGCTGTTCCCTGAACAAGACACTCCATCTCTGAAATCTGGGCATTTCCTCTGGCTGTACCCCCAGGCCTGAAATGCTCTCCCTCCTGGATTGCCCAACTTCCTTCAAGTCCCAATAGCCCTTCTTCCCTGGTAAGCCCTTCCAGGACTCTCTTAATTCTTGTACTTTTCTCTCCATTGAGTATTTCCAATTTGTCTTGTATATAGCTTGTTTGTACATAGTTATTTTCATGTTGTGTCCCCCATCAGAGTGTGAGTTCTAATGAAGGGACTGTCTTATCTTTCTTTGTATTCCCAGCATTTAGCATAGTGCCCGGCACATAGTAGGAACTTATTCAATGTCTGCTGATTGACTGACTGGCTAAGTGAGGCATATGCTTTGTGCACTAAAGCCTATTTTTGTTGCTGAGTCACATCCAACTCTTTGTGACCCCACTGGCATAGCATGCCAATATTGGCCGTGTGGCTTTCTTGGCAAAGATACTGGAGTGGTTTGCCATTTCCTTCTCCAGTGGACTAAGGCAAGCAGAGGTTAAGTGACTTGCCCAGGGTCACACAGCTAATGTCTGAGGTTGGATTTGAACTCAGAGCTTCCTGACTCCAGACCTAGTGCTCTATCCACTGAGCCATCTAGCTGCCTCTAAAGCACTGAAGCCTACTGCCTGAAAATAATCATTCTGGACAACTATTCCAGAGGAAATCAGAGACACAATAAACTAATTTTAAGTGGTTCTGAGACTCTTAAAATCCTCACACTAGGGGGTTTTGAAGTAAATTCCAAGAAAGGTCTGTGTGGTAATGTGAAAGTAAGAGACATAACTATTTGCATGACAAATCACCACGAGTCACGTCTCAGCGTTCTCATAATTACACATTCGACAATCCACTCACAAGACCACTCTCTTAGCAGCACATATTTCAGTATTTTCTATTCTGTTGAACACAAACAGCCAGAACTCATTTTGATTTTTGTTTATACGAACACCCTAAAGACTCTCTGTCTGGTTTGCTGCATATTTTAAAGTAAACGAGTGATCATGTGCTTCCTTCTCTACTTTGACACTGCCATCACTCTGGTGCAGGCCTTTATCACTTTATATCTGCCCAACTTTAATAGCTTTTTTATTCATTTTCTGGTTTCCTCTTTGCTTCAAGTCTCTCTCTATTCCAGTCATCTTTGACTCAGTTGTCAAAATGATCAGCCTCAAGTTCAGGTCTGTGACCATGTCACCTCTCTAGTCAATAAACTCCAGTGGCTCCCTATTACTTCCAGGATCAAATATAACCACCAGGGCTTTTAAAGGTCCTCATAACCTGGATTAGTCCTATCTTTCTAGTTTTTTTATACCCTACTTACCTCCACATATTCTGTGATCCAGTGACACTGGCCTCCTTACTATTCCCTGGATATGATACTCTATCTCCTGCCTCCATGCATTTTCACTGGCTGTCCTCCATGCCTGGAATTCTCTCCTTTTACCTTTCTACTTCCTCACTTCTTAGGTTTCATTCTAGTCACAGTTAAAAATTCCATCTTCTTCAAGAAACCTTCCCCAATCCTTCTTAATGCTAGTACCTTCCCTCTGAGATTATCTTCAATTTATGCGCTATATAACCTATTGGCACATAGTTGTTTGCAAGCTTTCTCCCCCACTGGACCGTGAGCTCCTTGAGAGGAGACTGTTTCCACCTTTCTTTGTAATCTCAGCACTTAGCACCGTGCATGGCACATATTAGATGCTTAATAAATGCTTGTTAATTTGAATATACGGACTTCACTGCTATTACTAAATGCTAAATATATGAGGGGAAAAAAAGATGTAGATTTACACTAAGGCTTAAAATTGGTGATACTTTCCCTAGTAAATTAATTAAGAAGCAGAATTATAATTACTTATTTTCCTGAGCAGCTTAACCTCTTCCTTTGGCGTGTTAAGTTTCATTTCATGATTTATAATTCAACAATCATTTATGAAACAGCTAATATAAGGCTCTTCATAATAACTGAAGACAGAGCTGAAAAACCAGACTCCCTGCCCCAAATGGGTTACATTCCATTTTAATAGGGCAGAGGTTAAGAACCTCTAAGAGTCTAAGATCTTTTGAAAAAATGTTTTGATGACTCTATTTCAATATAATTTTTTAAAAATCTTGTATATTTTGAATTTTAAAACATTATTCTAAGAAGGGAATGAAAGGCTTCACCAGTCTACCAAAGGGATCCATGACACAATAATATTAAGAACTGCTATGCTAGAAGAATATAACACGTAGACAGAGAAACATACAAAATTATATAAAGTATTTTTGAGAGGCAGGGGGAGAACACAAACAATTAGAAAAGCTCAGGGGAAAATCAAAGAAAGCACTCAACCTATTCTTTGAAGCAAAAAAGGAATGTTGAGAAGACAGGATAAGTAGAATACAAGATAGAATGTTAAGTTAGTAGTACAGCTTGTCTGAAAATGAGAGTGCATGAAGAGGAATAATATAATGCATTATCCTACCACTTGCCAGAGAAGCATGTTCTCTGCTACTGACAAGTCTTAAGAGACTGGCCTGGAGCACTCAATAAGTGACTTATCCAGGGTCACACAGCCAGTACTTGTCAGAGGCAGGACTCAATCCAAGGCTTCCTGGTTCTATAGGGAGTTATCTATATCCAATCTGCCCAGAAGAAGCATTTTAATGGCCTTTTATCAGTGCTGATCCTCTCTGACATCTCTAGCATTTATAAGACACAAGCTAAAGCAAATGGGAGAAGTGGAGGCAGATGGGTAATATAGATGTTTTTCAAAAAGTTTGGCAGAGAAAGAAAGGATGAAAGGCAGTATACCGAGGGAGTAGTAGGTGAAAAGAAAACTTAAAAACCAAAACATAAACACAGGATATACTCTCAGAGACCACATCCGGCTTACTCTCCAGTCTGTTTCACCTCCATACTAGCTGTCTAGCCCCCATAAGGGTACACTCTTTCCTTTCTAGCCAATCCCCTCTTCCCACTTTTTGGATCCACTTTATGTTTGTCTCCTCTTATTAAAATGTAAGCTCTTCAGGAATAGATATCTCATTTTCTTGTTGTTTTTTTTTTATATCCCCTGTGCTTAGCACAGTGCCTGGTATGTATTAAGCACTTAAGAAATATTTTCTTTATCTATTCCTTAATATGTTTGTATGTAGAAAAGACGTTGCCACTGAAGATGATATTGAAGATGAAGAAAGAAAAGGGCTGTGTCCAAGTCTTTAGGTAAAAAGGGTAGTTCAGCCTTGTCAAGGAAGAGGGATATTTTTGAGGCAGAAGGATAGCAATTAAGAATAAGCAAAGACATTTTAAGATGTAAAGGCTGAAAGCAGAGTTGAGATGGAATGGTTTTATCTTAGTCAAAAAGAGAAGATATTTACCAAGAATGGGAGCAGAAACGGCATAATATAAAGGACCCACATAAATTTAGATATAAATTCATGCTAAATAGATTCATGCTAAATAAAACATAACAATTAATTGACTTTCTCTATCAATGCTCAGTAACCTAAAAAGACGAGTGGAAAAAGTGGATGAGAAGCAACTAACAAGGCAAGTACAATCGAAGGTCAAGGGAGATGGGGCTTGTAGGGTCATAGCACAAAACATCATTGGAATATAATAATATAGGAAGACACACATTACAGTAATAGATCACAAAGCTTCGCTTTAGTCAAAAAATCTGAAACCAAAAAAAATTATCTTGACAAACCACATGACATTACACATTTATTTTAGTCTACAAATTTTTCTTAGATTCTGCATCAGAGAAATGTTTCACTAGGGTATGACTAAACCAGCTTTTCTTTTGAATTTATTATTATTGTTATTGTTACAAAGAGTGATTTGTAAATCTAAGGGAATTTTAAAGGTTTTTTTTGGGGGGGTGTCATATTTCACCAACATTTATTGTTATCATGTAGATACAGAAGCAAGTTTACTCTGAATTGCCCTTCCCTCTGAGATTAAATCCAGAAAAAAGATTTCATTTAGGAAATAGATCCTACTTTCAAAATCATTAAGTAGTAAATGGCTTTTTTTTTTAACAACTCTTGGTGTAATTTAATTTCTTTCATTGGGAGTTCAGTACAGCATATTCTGTATGTTTTGATCTAGACACAACAAAAGTAGTCCTTATCTGTGACAAATTGTATTCGGACTAATACAACTGGTTCTTAGTGATTCCAGGGACTCTGCCTTCTAACCATAATGGCCTACTTGCCATCTCCTCACCACCTTCCCCTCCCCACACCCCCATGGCATTCCCATTTCCCATATTCATGCTTTTGCACAAAGCTGTCCCTCAAAGCTTGAAATATATTCTCTTCAAACTTATGCCTTTTAGAATCCCTGGCTTCCTTCAAAACTCTGCTGAAATGCTACTTCTTACATGAGGCATTTCCTAATCCTTCAAATCCTCCTAAGCCAGATTACTCAGTCAACAAGTCAAACAAACAATTATGTGCTACTTACTTCACTGGAGATACAAATAAAAATAATAAAACAATCCCTTCCCACTTATTTTGCATATGTTGGGCTTATTTATCTGTGCATCAGATAAAATATATATTGGTGTCAGTATGTGCAATTCCTCTTGAGTAGAATTAAAGCTTTTAGAAGGTGAAAGGCTGTTTTTGCTTTATTTTTGTTTAGTGCCAACTGAAAGTGCCTTCCCTCCAAGCTTATTTCTATTTATACTAAATATTTATATCTTTTAAGCACAACTTTCTGCATGTTGTCTTCCCCCATTTTTATGAGAGCTACTTGAGGCAAGTGACCATATTTTTGCCTCTTAATACTCCCCTACTTAGCACAGTGACTGTCACATAGTATGTGCTGGTTGACTGACTGATATGCTTTTTAAATTGAGGTGTGAAGTGAAGGGATCAGTATAAAATTTTAATTCCCTCTCCATACTGTATGAAAGATCACTAATGATTAGTCACTGGTTCTACAGCAGAGGATTCTTAAATCTAGGGTCCACAGATGAGATTTCAGGGGTCAGTGACCTTAGTCGAAAAAAAAAATACATCTTTATCTTCACTAGCCTTGAACTGAAATTAAGCTTTTCCTTCAATACTGAATGTATTGAATGGTCTATAGCATTTCTCAATGGCTTATTTCTGAACAAGGTCTCCCCCTGGACACTCTGAAAATGCACTTAATGAGTGTAACTGACACTTGCTTATAAAAGCCCTTGATGGATCCCTCGAAGTTCTAGATTAACGGATTATACTTTTTCTAATGAACAACTTACCTGGTGATTTAATACCATATGAACTCCATGGGTTTGAATAGCACTGGAAAATTCTCCCAAAAATTCCAATATGTCCTCAATAGTGGCAGCATAAGGAAGCCCTCTTAGACGTATACAGTCTCTGACACTGGTGGGGGTCACAAATTGCTGAGGTAGTACAGGAATGATAGGGGGAGTTGGGAGTGGAATGAGGGGTGTAGAAGAAAACCGATTCAGCACCTGCATGTGAAGTAAAACAAATGTCTATGAGACAAAAGACTTAGGTTTGTTTCCTTCATTGAGAATAATGGAGCATTTCCATCTCTCCAAATAGCTGTATTGTATGAATTTCCACTACAATTCAATTGAACTCTGACTTAAGTTATATTCTTTCTAGGTTCCTCTACTTAGAATGCATTTCTCTCATTGACACTATCTTAGTATACATGAACTTTCATATATGATACACCTCTTGTTTCCAAACTTATATAATGGCCTAAAATATATATTCCCTTCTCGCCTTTACCTCTAGGAATCCCTAAAATCCTTTAAAATTCCTATATGAGGCTTTTCCTACCCCACCCCCCAGTTATTAGGAACTCCTGCCTCAAAAGAACCTTGCATAAGGAACTCACCATTTAAAAAAAAATTGCTGCTGGGGGGCAGAGCCAAGATGGCGGCTGGAAAGCAGGGACTAGCATGAGCTCCCCGCCGAGTCCCTCCAAAAACCTATAAAAAATGGCTCTGAACCAATTCTAGAACTGCAGAACCCACGAAACAGCAGAGGGAAGCAGGGCTCCAGCCCAGGACAGCCTGGATGGTCTCTGGGTGAGGTCTATCCCACACGGAGCTGGGAGCTGGGAATGGAGTGGAGCAGAGCCCAGCCTGAGCGGCGCGGACCAACAAGACCAGCAACCGGGCAGAGCATGCCCTAGCGCCCTGAATCAGTGAGCTGTGGCAGTTACCAGACTTCTCAACCCACAAACACCAAAGACAACAGAGAAGGTTAGTGGGAAAAGCTGTGGGAGTGGAAGGAGTTCGCGGTTAGGCTACCACCCTGGGGGCAGCGGAGGTGGGGCAGCTACAGAAGTACAGCTACAGTTGCTTCTGGCCCCAGTCCCACCTGGTGGGAGGAATTAAGTGGCAGATCAGAGCAGGAGTGAGGAGCCTGCTGAAGATCTAAGTCCAGTCTGGGTTGGGGGTTCTTGGGGAAGGAAGAGCGCTGGTGTGGCAGAGCTGGCGCATCCCCCCAAGCGTGGAACATAGTTCTCTTAACTCCATAAGCAGTCATACCCTGCTGAAAAACTCAAGGGTCAAGTTAGTTGGCTGGGAATATGGCCAGGCAGCGAAAACGCAACCAGATTCAGTCTCAGACTTTGGATTCTTTCTTTGGTGACAAAGAAGACCAAAACATACAGACAGAAGAAGTTAACAAAGTCAAAGAGCCTACAACAAAAGCCTCCAAGAAAAACATGAACTGGTCCCAGGCCATGGAAGAGTTCAAAAAGGATTTGGAGAAGCAGGTTAGAGAAGTAGAGGAAAAATTGGGAAGAGAAATGAGAAGGATGCGAGAAAACCATGAAAAACAAATCAAGGACTTGCTAAAGGAGACCCAAAAAAATACTGAAAAATATACTGAAGAAAACAACACCTTAAAAAACAGACTAACTCAAATGGCAAAAGAGCTCCAAAAAGCCAATGAGGAGAAGAATGCCTTGAAAGGCAGAATTAGCCAAATGGAAAAGGAGGTCCAAAAGACCACTGAAGAAAATACTACTTTAAAAATTAGATTGGAGCAAGTGGAAGCTAGTGACTTTATGAGAAATTAGGATATTATAAAACAGAACCAGAGGAATGAAAAAATGTAAGACAATGTGAAATATCTCATTGGAAAAACCACTGACCTGGAAAATAGATCCAGGAGAGATAATTTAAAAATTATTGGACTACCTGAAAGCCATGATCAAAAAAAGAGCCTAGATACCATCTTTCAGGAAATTATCAAGGAGAACTGCCCTGATATAGAGCCACAGGGCAAAATAGAAATTAAAAGAATCCACTGATCGCCTCCTCAAATAGATCCCAAAAAGAAATCTCCTAGGAATATTGTTGCCAAATTCCAGAGCTCCCAGATCAAGGAGAAAATACTGCAAGCAGCCAGAAAGAAACCATTTGAGTATTGTGGAAACCCAATCAGAATAACCCAAGATCTGGCAGCTTCTACATTAAGAGATCGAAGGGCTTGGAATGCGATATTCCGGAGGTCAATGGAGCTAGGATTAAAACCTAGAATCACCTACCCAGCAAAACTGAGTATCATGTTCCAAGGCAAAATACGGATTTTCAATAAAATAGAGGACTTTCAAGCTTTCTCAGTGAAAAGACCAGAACTGAATAGAAAATTTGACTTTCAAACACAAGAATCAAGAGAAGCATGAAAAGGTAATCAAGAAACGGAAATTGCAAGGGACTTACTAAAGTTGAACTGTTTTGTTTACATTCCTACATGGAAAGATGATGAGTATGATTCATGAGACCTCAGTATTAGGGTAGTTGAAGGGAATATGCATATATATATATATATATATATATATATATATATATATATATATATATGTATGTATGTATGTATATGTGTATATATATGTATATATATGTATACATATATATGTATATATATGTGTGTTCATGTATATATAAGTGAATGTATGTATATATCTATGTGTATATGTATGTATGTGTATATATATGTGTGTGTTTATATATATATATATATGTGTAAAAGAGAGAGAGCAGACACAGGGTGAGTTGAAGATGAAGGGAAGATATCTAAAAGAAATAAAATGAAATTAAGGGATGAGAGAGTAACATACTGAGAGAGGGAGATACGGAGAGATAGAATGGGGTGGATTATCTCGCATAAAGGTGGCAAGAGGAAGCAGTTCTGTGGGAGGAGGGGAGAGGGCAGGTGAGGGGGGAATAAGTGAATCTTGCTCTCATCAGATTTGGCCTGAGGAGGGAATACCATACATACTCAATTGGGTATCTTACCCCACAGGAAAGAAGAGAGAAGAAGATAAAAAAAGGGTGGGGGGGATGATGGAGGGGAGGACAGATGGGGGTGGAGGTAATCAAAAACAAACACTTCGGAAAGGGGACAGGGTCAAGGGAGAAAATTCAATAAAGGGGGATGGGTTGGGAAGGAGCAAAATATAGTGAGTCTTTCACAACATGAGTATTGTGGAAGAGTTATACATAATGATACACATGTGGCCTATGTTGAATTGCTTGACTTCTTAGGGAGGGTGGGTGGGAAGGGGAGAGGGGAGAGAATTTGGAACTCAAAGTTTTAAAAACAGATGTTCAAAAACAAAAAAAAAAGTTTTTGCATGCAACTAGAAAATAAGATACACATGCAATGAGGTGTAAAAATTTCTCTTGCCCTACAAGAAAGGAAGGGAAAAGGGGATGGGAGGGGAGTGGGGTGACAGAAGAGAGGGCTGACTGGGGAAAAGGGCAACCAGAATATACGCCATCTTGGAGTGGGGGGGAGGGTAAAAATGGGGAGAAAATTTGTAATTCAAACTCTTGTGAAAATCAATGCTGAAAACTAAATATATTAAATAAATAAATTTTAAAAAAATTGCTGGGGAAGCTGGAGAGCAGTTTGGCAGAAACTAGGCCTAGACAAAATCTACGACATTATACCAAGATAAGGTCAAAATGGGTGCATAATTTAGATATAAAAGGTAATATTACAAGCAAATTAAGGGAACGTGGAACATTCTATATGTCAGATGTATGGATAAGGAAGAGTTTTTGACTAAACGAAATAAAAGAGGATCACAGGAAGTAAAATGGATAATTTTGACTACAAACAAAACCAATGCTCCAAAATTAGAAGGAAATCAGGAAACTGGAGGAAAATGTTACAGCCAGTTTCTCTGATAAAGATCTTGTTTCTCAAATATATAGGGAACTGAGCCAAATTTATAAAACTAAAAGCCATTCCCCAACTGATAAATGGCTTTTAAAAAGATATGAAAAGGTAATTTTCAGGAGAAGAAATCAAAGCTATTAATAATCATGTGGAAAAATTCTCTAAATTACTATTGATTAGGGAAATTCAAATTAAAATAACTCTGAGGTACCACAGTTCACACCTAACAGATTAGCTAACATAACAGAAAAGGAAAATGATAAATGCTGGAGGGGATGCGGAAAAATAGGTATGCTAATGTACTGTTAGTGGAGTTGTGAATTGGGTCCAAGCATTCTGGAGAACAATGTGGAACTATACTCAATGAGTTATCAAACTGTACATCTCTTTGATCCAGCACTATCACTACTGGGTCTGTATTCCAAAGAGATCAAAGAAAAGAGAAAAGGATCTATATATACAAAAACATAGAAGCCCTTTTAGTGGTGACAAAGAATCAGATATTGAGGGGATACCCACTAATTTGGGAATGGCTGAACAAGTTGTGGTATATGATTATGATGGAATACTACTGTGCTACAATAAACGATAAGCATAATGGTTTCAGAAGAGGTGGGAAGACTTTCATGAACAGACAGAAAGGTAAGTGAGCAGAACCAGGAGAATATTACATACAGTAATAGCAATATTTTAATGATGATCAAATGCAAAAGACCTAATTAATCTGATCAATACAATTCCAAAGGACCCATGATGAAAAATGCAATTTACCCCTAGTGAGAGATCTAATGAACTCCGAGTGCACATCTGAATCATACTTTTTTCGCTTTGCTTCTTGCTTTTTCTTTCTTTCTTTCTTTTTTTGCAACATGGTTAAATGCATGACCTCACATGTACAGCTTGTACATGTATATTGCTTGCTTTCTCCATGGGTGGAAGAGGGGCAGGAAGGGGGGAAAGAATTTTGAACTCGAAATTTTTTTAAATGAATTTTAATTAACTAGAAAAACTACTTTGTATTCCTTTTTATATATATACTTTATATTCTTTTATATATGTACATACGTACACATACATATTGTCACCCCCATTAGAATGTAAGCCCTTTGAGGGCAGGAATTGTTTTGCACATATTTATAACCGCAGGTTATCAATGCATGGTGCCTGGCACATAGCAAGCATATAATAAATGCTTATTGATTTATACCTGTCTTTATATGTTAAAACATTAAAAATTATAATATCTAAGAAAGTATACTGAAAACAAGTTTTTACAGACTTAAAATAGACCAGTAACTTGATAATACAGTTATTCTTACCCCCACAGAACAAACTCAAGTTTTTAAACCTTTCTTCCACCCCCCTCATCTCTCCAACAAAAAATAAAGTGACCGTCCTAAAAAGAGACCCCGACCAAACAAGGAACCTAACGAAAGAGAGACATACTACATCTTAGAAAGAAAGAGGGTAGAACAAATTCCACACACAAATCACAGCATTTGAAAACAACTGGGAAGTTAGTACAGTGATCAATTTATATTCAACAGTCATTACAAAGAGAGGAATGGCAAAGGTTTCTTTTTTTTTTTAAGGTGAATTTAAGATGGTGGAACAAGAGGACTCTAATTTTTATTTAATTTTGATCGATGAGGACAGTTGAGAAGATGAACCTAGAAGGAACATAGAGCAAAACTGCTACATACATACATATATACACACACATACATATATTTTACTCAAAGTATACATCTGTTTGTTCATACAAAACTATTTCTCATTTAGGAAGGCATCTCTGACTCCACCCCCCATCGCCCCGCCCCAGGTTTCATGCCCCAGAGGGTCAAGGTTATGGCAGGCACCACTACAGACTACAGTCACAGCAATCACTAGTAGAGACTAGCAGTCTAGCAGTCTTTTACCTCTTAAATTCTGAGTGCAATAGAGGTAGTTGACTCACAGGAGAAAAAGGGCCAAAGAACCTCCCATCCACATTGCCCCACCCTCACTCAACCTGTCAGGCTGCCTCCTAAACATAGTGATGACAATATAACCTAAGAAATTGCTTGGGGAACCAAGAGAGGGTGGAAGATAATTACGTAAATCTAGGGCAGAAATAAAGGGAGGAGAAGTGAATCAGCTATGATGCTGAAATAAGAAAGGATGTGGCCAAAAGCGTCCATTAGTGAATAAAAAGGCAGAAATGAAACCATATTGATCTAGGAGAAGACAGGGCAGTAAGGTATACAAATCACAACATTTAGGTAATGAAACAACTCACACTAACAGCATTCGAAGATTTACAAAGTTCTTTCCTCTGATTCAAAAATATAAAAATAAGGAAAAAAAATGAGAATAAGTCTTACTGCCCAATAGATAAACGGTCAAAGGCTATATGAACAAGCAGTTCTCCAAGGAAGAAATCCAAGCTATCCACAGCCATAAGAAAAAAATACCACAAATCATTAATTAGAGAAACTCAGATTAAAGCAACACTCAGAAAGAAGAAAAGGACCCATAGAGCTGTCCTCCCCAATTTAAAAAAAAATAAAAGGAGGAGAAAGAAAGAATAGGAGAAAAGAAGGAAAGAAAGAAAATAGGATCACTGAAGCATTAAAAACAAAAACAACACGTAAGAAACTAGAGGGAACACCAGATGAGAAGGAAATGCAGACAAGCAGGACAATAGGAAAAGTAACACTATGACTTCCATACCTAACATAATATACTGGGTTGACAGAAATGTTCTGTTTTTGTTTTTACTTCTGGTAGACTTCAGAATAAGAAGAAGTTAAAAGAAAACAAAGTCCTCCTCGTAACAACCTCCTGAGGTAGGTAATACAAGTGTCGTCATGCCAATTATAAAGATGAGGAAACCACCCTCAGACAGGTCAAATGACCTCTGTACATCACACAACTGCTAAGACTGTGAGGCGATATCCAAAGCCATGTCTCATGACTAAGTCTGGCTCTGTAGCCATTATATCACACAGCTTGTCAAAAGAGTGAAAGACAAAATGGAGAAAACATTGCATTTGAAGGCAGGATCCAGGTTGGGACCCCAGTCTTGTCATTTTATCACCCACATGCCTAAAGGAACATCATTTCACCTCTATCATCTTCAGTTTCTTCACCGAAAATGAAGAATTCGGACTAGATGACCTTTAAGGTACCTCCTAGTTCTACATGCTGTAATGCCAAAGCCAAAAGAAAAAAAAAAAAGTATTTGTCTTTTTTTGTTTGTTTGTTTTTGGCAGGGCAATTGGGGTTAAGTGACTTGCCCAAGATCACACAGCTAGCACATGTGTCAAGTGTCTGAGGCCAAATGTGAACTCAGGTCCTCCTGACTCCAGGGCGGGTACTCTATTGACTGCACCACCTAGCTGCCCCAGAATTTGTCTTTCAAAACAATGTGTAGATCATTTTCCTTTGAGGTAAAGGCAGTAAAAGTTCCCCCTGCCTTGTATCACACAGACTGCCTCAGGTGTACTGCAAAGAAGAATTTGAAGAATTACTTCTGCTTTTCTAATGCTGCCTTTCATGAAAAGCCTGTTTATACTGTGCTTCAGCCGAATTTATGTTCTAAAGTTGTTTTAGAAGACTCAGGACCCTAAGACTGTCTGGCTAAATACTTCATCTGCTTAGTTGTGTAACTTTGGAATACTATGTAACATACTGAATTGATTATGTAGTAATTAAAATGTATTTTTTTAAAAAAAGAAATCTATTCCTAGCGTTTCATACACACACACACACATATGTATACATGTATGGTTATGTATCTATTTATATATACACACATTTTAATTGAGCTGCAAACATCCATTGTCCAAAAAAAAACCCCTTAGTTTTAAATCTGAAATTGAATTGAGATTCAGAATTTGTTCATTTCATAATTTATATAAAGCCTCTTAGGCATCTTATGAGTCTGAATACTTTAAGTGTCCAATCTTAACTAAGATTTATATAACACTATGTGCTAGGCACTGTGCTAAGCTCTTTAGAAATATTATCTCATTTGATTCTCACAACAGGTGCCATTATTATCCCTATTTTACAGATTAAGAAACTGAGGGAAGTAGAGGTTAAGTGACTTGCCCAGAGTCACATAAACATGTAAGTGTCTGAGGCCAGTTTTGAATTCAGGTCTTCCTGACTCTAGGCCCAGCAGTGTATCCACTGCTCTAGCTACCTGCCCATCTCCTATCCAAAAACTATTTTACATGATTCTCACGATGAGGTGGACCCATGTATATGAGCAATCTCATCTTTGTTCTGGTTTGTACAGGGGGTTGAATTTGAGAGCAGACATGTCCAGTAACTACAATAAACTTGTATCCCATACCTGTGGTTCTCAACCCAAGGAGGCCATTAAGTTATCACAAAGAGTCTGAATTAATATAACCTGCCCATCAGCCATCACATATTAAGTAAAGATACTTTCTGGAGAATGAATACTATTAATTGTTTTCTTAAATAATTAGCTTGACTAATTAACTTAAAATTTTCAAAGAGATACACAGATGGTATCTTGAGGGTTAAAATATAACTTCATTTATAAAGTAAGAATGAATTCGTAGTTTTTTGTTACCATCTATTTTCTCCATCAGGCGAGGCAATGTGGTATAATGGATGGCCTTGGAGTCAGGAAGGCCTTTCTTCTTCCTGCCCCACCTCTGATATATACTAGGTTACCCTGGGCAAGTCACAAGTTCTCTGTCACAACTCTTTAAGACAGCTAGGTATCACAGTGGATGGAGTGATGGCCTTAGAGTTGGGAAGACCCAAGTTCAAATGCAGGCTCAGACACATAGTAGCAAACTATTTAACATCTGTCTGCCTCAGTTTCCTCACCTGTAAAATGGTGATAACGATAGCACCTCCCTCCTAAACTTGTGAGGATCAAATGAGATAATAGAAGTCCTTAGGCACCATGTTTGACTCACAGTAGGAGCTTAATAAATGCTTGTTTCTTCCCCTTTAAGACTACAAATTACAGAGGGTTTGCGAAGCTGTGAACCTAGAGATCACTGAAATCTCAGATCTAGGAAAAAAAAATTTCTTAATAGATAATAATTGAAGTACTACCAAGGAAGAGGGGGTGGGTGTGTGTGTGTGTAAAGAAAGGGGAGGGTCCACACGCAACACACACTGTTGCCATTGTACTCACCTAATACTTAATTGTCTGTAATTGGATAATCCATTAGGGAGTTTTTGTTAATGATGAAATCACTTATGTGAAGTGACAATATGCTTATTGGATTCCTAGATATGGGAATCACAATCTAAGCCCAGCACCAACACAGAGATTCAATGAGTACATCTCTTTCCAAAGCGGATACTCCTTTTCTTCCTTTCTAATCTACCTTAAGCTCTCTTAAAACACGAATATAAATGAGGCTAGAGTTATACTATTAGCAAGCTGAAATTAATAAGCAATATCTGATTATGCTAGTAACATAAAAATGACAACTAAATGATTAAATACATTGATCGTACATTGTTAATCTTAGCTCAGGGCAAATACCCCGGGCTGTATGCCTTGGTAGTAGGGCATTATGAGAACAATACTTCCGAGTGAAGATTGTCATAAGGGAAGGAACATAGTGTATGTAATCTGGTTAAGCTCTCTGATGGCAGAATTGTTATTTCCTGTGAAAGTCCTATGAAAACCCACAATCCTACACTAAGGCCCAGCAGCTTTCCAGTAATCCCACAAGTGGTAAGGGGTGTGACTATAAAGGAGTGAGACCAATTTTATTTGGCTTTCAGGAATTAAACTCTACTTTCAAGTTCTATATAACATATGGCAACACACTACAAAACCCTAGTGCTAGAACTGGAATAATGATAGCTGCTATTAACACTAAACTTTCAGATCAATAGAACACTTTACCTATGTTATCACATTTGACCTTCCTAAAAAGCCTTTAAGACCCGTGCTACTGTTATTCGGATTTTGCAGATGGTAAATCTGGCTGAGAAAGATTGACTTGCTAGGTGATGTGGTGGATAGAGCTCCAGGCCTGGAGTCAGGAAGACTCATCTTCCTGAGCTCAAAATCTGGCCTCTGATACTTAACTAGCTGTGTGATTTTGAGGAAGTCACTTAACCCTGTTTGCCTCAGTTTCCTCATCTGTAAAATGAGCTGGAGAAGGAAACGGTAAACCATTTCAGTATCTTTGCCAAGAAAACCCTCCAAAAAGGAGTCATAAAGAGTCAGACATGACTGAACAACAACAAAGAGCTAGTGAACATTTGAGAAGAGGTTCAAATTCAGGTCAACCTAACTGAAAGTCCAGATCTTTAGTCACTATGCCATGCTCCTTCCTTAGAGATCATCTAGCCCAAATCTCTCATTTTATGGATGAGCAAATTGAAGGTCAAGAGAAAGAAGGGATTTACTTGGCTAAGATAACACAAGTACTAAATGTCCAAACTATGATTTTAACCCACATTTTCTGATTCCAAGTCTACCAATCTTCTATCATACAAACAAGTCTCCAGGACTACTGATGTCTCATACTATGCTTTTTATTCCTAAAGACCTAAAACATACTCGCTTTAGGGTCTAAATAATCTTCTGTCATTTATCTCTTTGGAATGGGTGGGTAATTTGGAATGCTTGCCATCTAAGATGTTAGGATAAACATCTCCAATTATTTTGTTTCATCAGGATTCATTTATGATTCAAGATTTCCATTTCCTAACATGCAGCCATTTCCCATGGCACAAAGAACTGTCATCAGAACCAAGAAAAGCATGTTGAATTATGAAAGTCTCTCATCACAGGTAAATTACAAAAAACGAAAAAAGGATAAAAAGTAATTAATATTTTTTTTTCACTCACCTGCTGAACTTCAGCTGCGGTGCTCCTGAAGAGTTCAATGTATCTTTTACCCAGCAAGTCTTTGTGTTTCCTCAGTGCATTCTGTGCATATTCCTCACAAGCAAACAGGACAAAAGCATCCCCCGTTGGCCTACCATCAGGAAACGTGACAAATAGGATGCCTTCCTTCCCCCCTGTGATAGGACAATGCTGTCCAAAGAAAGCCAATACTTCTTCTGCTGTGGCAGTGAAGGGGAGTCCTCGCATTCGGACAATGACCTGATTCTCTTTGGACAAGAATTGGGCTACTTCATTGGAAGTACCTAGAGAACCAACGCAGAGAAAGGGAAAAGGACAAAGGTCTTCAAATTCACCAAAGTGAAGAGGGAAAAATTTCAGGAAACACCTGAAATCCATAGTTATTTCTGAACCTTTTGATGATTTCTGCAGACTCCTAAAATCCTAGGATTTTAATTTTTTGCTTCCTCTTTTAAAAACCCTCTCCTACTCATGCTTTCTTCCAGGTTTTCTTTATTCATCATCAATATAACTTTCTAATTCAGGAATACTGCCTTCAGGAAAAGCTGCTATAACCAGTCCCTTTCCCTTTGATACTCCTCTTCAAGAGAAATACCTGCTAGATCCAGCTCTTCCAACAGTCCAGCTCTAACATTCAAGTCAGTTCATGCATCTAAGAGCTGGAAGGGCCCCTCAGAAGTCATTTAGTCCAACCCCCTCATTTTAAAGAGAGGATGACATAATACCCAAGAAGCTGAGGGGACTTTCCCAAGAATAGATCCTTCTAGCATATAGCATCATACCCAGAAGTCTCAAGAGGAATTAAAGATGTCAATATGAGAATAGGCTATCTTCTTTGCCATATACCTAGAGTGTGAAGCTCATAGAACCTGGGAGCCTATAGATAAATAAAATAAGATTATGACTCCATATCTCATTAGCATTGAAAGGCAAAAATCCTAGTCCCATCCTATCTTCCTCCCATGGGAAAATATGGAATCTCATAGTACATCAAACTATTACATCAAACAACCCAACTCTAGCCCATAGCAAGCTGTCTGAATGAGACAAGGGACATCTATGATGAAGGCGCTTGAGAGTACTCCTTTGAAACCTTAGAGTTGCAAGACATTTCCATGGGGGACCTAGAACACAGCAAAAATGTTTTGGGTATGTTTTCAGAATCCTTTGCCCTCACACTCCTACATTAACTTAGTTCTAGAAGCACATTAGATTCACTTCTCCAACTTTCTCAGCACTCAAAAAAATAAAAGCCATAAATCTTGGAAGAATAGGAAGTCTCAGCATCACAGTGCTTTTAAAATTTTAAAGCTGTATATTACTGATAAGAGAGAAGGGTTACACTCTTCCTATACCTTTCAAACTATGGCATGTGTCCCTTGTTCACCAAGGAAACACTGGAAAGAATACATTTCATTTCTTCCATCACTGTGCTGTCTTCCATTCATTGACTTTAGATCATTTAAATTAAGTGTTGATACTAAATTAGAAGTAGATTAGAGCAACTACAGATTCTTGTGTTGTCTTGTGATCTCACGTTTTTCATTTGATCTCTGGGGTCCCTTTCCAGCTTCAGATCTCTGATCTGATGATCATTTGCCTAGCCCTAAGCTTTTGTTTTAATCCTCGTAAGGGCAGATTTTTAAATGAACTTCTAATTCCACTTTGTCAGAAGGTAGTTCTTTATTCATTTGTCCTAAGAATCACAAGACCAAAGAGTTGGCAACTCATCCCTTTTTAGGCTGAGATTTTTTAATTCAAAATTAAAAAAAAAAGATCAGGTCACTTTTGTAGGGATAATTATATTACCTACTTTGTAGGCAGTCAGGTGGCACAGTAGATAGAACACTGGGCCTGGAGTCAGGAAGGTCTGAATCCAAATCTAGCCTTACACACTAACTGTGACCCTGGGCAAGTCATTTAACCTCTGCCCGCCTCAGTTCCCTCAATTGCAAAATACACATCATACTAGCCAGCACCCACCTTGCAGGGTTATTGTGAGGATCAAATGGGATGATATTTGTGAAGTATTTAGCACAATAGCTAGCACATAGTAAACATTTAATAAATGCTCATTTCCTTCCTTCCTTCCTGACTTTCCATAGTGCTTCAAGATGCTCACTTCACAGATATTATATCAATGGATCCTTATAAATAACCGTTTATCATCACTAGTACCAGTGACTTCTTCCCTTTTTGCCAAATTCTGTATCTTGTTTTGTAGAAGATAAGACTTTGTGTAGCACCTACTATGTGCCAAGCACTATGCCCAGTGCCTTAAAAAAACAAACAAACCCCAAACCAAATATTATCTCATTTGATCCTCACAACTACCCTGGGAGGCAGGTGCTATTAATATCATCATTTTACAATTGAGGAAAATTGTGGGAAACGGATGTTAAATGACTTGCCCCAGATCACACAGTTAGTAAATATCTGAGGCAACATTTGCACTCGGGTCTTCTTGATTCCAAGCCTAGCACTCAACATTGTGTCACCAGCAACTTCTTGTTTAGAATTAAAAGATAACATGAAAACAACAAAACAATTTGGGGGATGGGTGTGAATGTTTACAGTATTTGTGAGTCTTAGCCCTTAAGGAATAACTACATTTAAAAACTCAAGAAATTATGCATGGAATCTAAAGCCACATCAAGAGAAAGAAAAATCAGCAATTTAAGACAAATAGTAGGTTTTTGGAATTCCAGCTATTAAACATCTCTTCCTTACCACTTTAACAAGATCACAGAACAGTGACTTACCACCTGCAATTTTAAGGAAATCTTCACCAGTTGCTTTGTAAACCTAAAGCAAAGAGAGAAATTACGGTCAGATTTTTTGAATGTACCATCACGTAGCCATTCATCCTTTACTCAGGAGGGACTTCATTTGCCAAGGCATACCTCAATGTACCGATTCCCCATGTGGTGTTTGTGCCTCTGTAGTGCAAGATCTCTGTGCTCTTCACTCACAAACCTAACCAATGCTTCTCCATTTCTTCGACCCTGGGCATTTAGACAAAGTGCAGCACCTCCCCTGCAAAGATTTAAAAAAATATACATTAGAAAGTGGCTGGTGAAGGAGAAGATAGAATTAAATGGGAGAATGAAAAAAATATCTGATTCATTATATCCTGTTGGATATAACTAATTGTTCAATTAATTATATTAATTTTTTTATATTGCTTTATTAAAGAAAAGCTTACTTGGCAATGTTAAGGCCTTTGAAGAATCTTGCAATATCTTGGTCTGACGACTGCCATGGCAAACCTCTTGCCCTGACTATAGTGTTATCATCCACCAGCTCCATCTTGCTGCTGTGGAACAAGTGAAGACATTTAGATATTTCCCAAATTCATCTTCCCCACCATCTCCCCTGGATTCTTTCATATAAACAGAAGAATTGCAGATATTCGCTTTCAGCAAATTTCTCGTCTTTGTGCTTCCAAGCATTAGTTATTTTTGGTTCAGATTTCAGTACATGGTAACATTGTATCACATCCCCAATAAGAGAGGCAGGGCTCAATGTTCTTTGTGGATCACAGGAACTGCCTGTACATTTTCTAAGATAGCAAGTTTCCCCATTCCAACTGTCTTCGGGTGGAGGAACCATATTAAATTTTCTTCCTGGCACTGTACCTACCCTCTAGGTGCTGACATTCACCTGAGAGGATCTGCCATACAAAAATAATTTATAATTATTTTTTACCAGTTCTAGGCTAGGGTACTTCCAGAAGTAAGACTACCAGACTTCAAGTACATCTTCCAGTTCTTGTCAGCATACAAGACAGCTTTCAAATGTAGTCCTAAGTTTGGAGCCTTGAGCCCAGAGCATTGGGCATGCCAGCTGGGGGAAAGACTCTTCCTCCCTGAATCAACTTTCTGGAATTACTGCCCAGTTCTCAGCTTTATGGGACCCTGTCCCAGGATTGTATCAAGCTTAGTGATGCCCTCTGTGGACAAAACCTTTTCCCTCTCCTTCTCCAATCCCCGGGGCCTTCTCCACAACAAGCAAGACACCCCTGGCTTCCTGACTACCTGGTTCCTGCCTGATGTAAGCAATCTCACAGAATACATCACCATCTACCAAGAGGGTGAACTTCTTGGAAAGACCTCATTCTAATCTTATACCTCCCTCAATGAACTTCTTTCCAATCACTGCTATTCTGGCTAGATTCACTGCTCCAGGGTTGCATACTCCCACCCCCTTATATGCAGTGATTCCAAGCTGCTAACGTACAAATCCTCTTCTTTATCCTCCACCTTACCCCTCCAACGGGGCACTCCCCATCTGCCTACCCCCTTCACTGTGTCTTCTGGAATGCTTGCTAAATAATAAAGCAACTTCCCTTCATCTTAAACCTGTTTCTTTTTCATTATGTCCATCTCAGAGACACAGCTCCCCTGATGACATTTTTTTCCCTCCAATCACCCCCTTCCTGGGAAGACGGGGCAGGTGAGGGGGAATGAGTAAATCTTGCTCTCATTGGATTTGACCTGAGGAGGGAATACCATACACACATACACACCATACCCATCTTACCCCACAGGAAAGAAGGAGGAAGAAGATAAAAAAGGGGGGATGATAGAAGGGAGGGCAGACAGGGGGAGGAGGTAATCAAAAACAAACACTTTCGAAAAGGGACTGGGTCAAGGGAGAAAATTCAATAAAGGGGGATAGGTTAGGAAGGAGCAAAACATAGTTAATCTTTCACAACATGAGTATTGTGGAAGGGTTTTACATAACGATACACATGTGGCCTATGTTGAATTGCTTGCCTTTTTAGGGAGGGTGGGCGGGGAGGGAAGAGGGGAGAGAATTTGGAACTCAAAGTTTTAAAAACAGACGTTCAAAAACAACAACAACAACAAAAAGTTTTTGCATTCAAATAGAAAATAAGATACACAGGCAATGGGGCATAGAAATTTATCTTGCCCTACAAGAGAAGAAGGGAAAGGGGGATGGGAGGGGAATGGGGTGACAGATGGGAGGGCTGACTGGGGAATGGGGCAACCACAATACATGCCATTTGGAGTGGGGGGGAGGGTAGAAATGGGGAAAAAAATTGTAATTCAAACTTCTGTGAAAATCAATGCTGAAAACTAAATATATTAAATAAATAAAATAAAATAAAATATCTACAATCACCCCTTCCTGTAAAAGTTATACTTTCTATCATATCTCTTCATTTGAAACGGAAGAGTCTGACTATTCCTCCTAGTGCCACCTGCAACCACCTTTACTAAGCAACCTCTCTTCCTTTGACATTATCACATAATCCAGATCTTCCTTAGTAAATTCAGTGCTTGGATCATAATTATTTTCTCTTCCTCATCTCCTGTTCTACTAGGGGACTTTGGCAGAAATACTGATATCCCAGACATTGACTACATTCTGTTCTCTTCCCTGATGACCCCTTGGTGAACCAACAAGTTCATATTGTGCTATCTCTTGCTCCCTTGTCCTATCACTGATCACACTTTTCTGAGTTCCAACCCTCAATGACTCCCACGATCCACCTCTTTTCCTCCTATTCACAAGCCCCTGAATGGAGCTGGTGGAAATCACAAAACCATGCTGCCTGGCCCTAACAGAAATTTATATTATCTAATGTCAACAGATCCCTCATTGTAGTAAGATAAACCATTCTGGTTTTCCCTACTCCACTCACTATCCTACTCTCTAAGTGGCTGTTACATTCTCTTCTCTCCTCAATCATTCCAGAGCATCCCCTCCCCTCTCAGATGAGGACTTCACCTCATCAAAAAATTTGAGACTATTCACCGAGACCTCCTATTTCTCCCCTCTTCCTTATCTCACATCATTCAGACATCTTCTTCCTCTGTATGTTCATTCATAGAGATCTCAGGAGAAAAGGCAGTCTTTCTTGCTGAGGCAAATCCTGCTACATGCACCTCTGATTCCATTCTTTCCAGTCTCCTCTAGCAAATTCTACTCATTATGAGTACCATTCTAAACTTTAATCTCTATTTATTAGCTCCTCTCCTGCTACTTACAGACATGCCCATATCTCATCCTTAAAAACGAAGAAACAAACCAGAATGAATTCACCACCGATGAAGAGGAAATCAAAGTAATAATTAGGAAATATTTTATCCAAATGTATGCCAGTAAATCTGACAATCTAAGTGAAACAAATAAATATTTATAATAATATATATTGCCCAGATTAACAAAAGAGGAAATAGAATACATAAATAACCCCATCTTAGAAAAAGAAATTGAATAAGCCAATAATGAACTTGCTAAGAAAAAAAGCCCCCAGAGCCAGATGGATTCACAGGTAAATTCTACCAAACATTTAAAGAACAATTAATTCCAATACTATGTAAACTTTTGGAAAAATGAGCAAAGAAGTCCTACCAAATTCCTTTTATGATGCAAATATGGCACTGACAACCTGACTAATATGGAAATGTTTTACATGACTGCACATTTATAATCTAGACCAAATTGATTACTGTTTCAGGGAGAGGGTAGGGGAGAGAGAGAATTTGGAAGTCAAAAATTTTTAAAAATGTTAAAATTTTCTTTACATGTTAATTGGGGGAAAGTAGACCAATTTCCCAAATGAATACTGACAGAAAAAATTTTAGTAAAATGCTAGGAAGGCTATTACAGCAATATAGAACAAGGATCATACACTAATGACCGGGTAAGATTTATACCAGGAATTCAGGGCTTGTTCAATATTAGGAGAACTATAACTGAGGCAAAGTGAAGTGAGCAGAACCAGAAGAACATTGTACACAGTAACAGAAATATTATATGATGATCAGCTATGAATGACTTAGATATTCTAAGCAATACAATGATCCAAGATAAGACCAAAAAACTCACAATAAAAAAATGCTATCCTCCTCCACAGAAAGAATTGATGGACTCTGAATGCAGAATGAAACATATTACTTTTCACTTTATTTTTTGTGGTGGTTTTTTGGGTCTGCTTTCTTTCACAATATGACTAATATGGAAATATGTTTTGCATGATTGAACATGTATAAGCAATATCAAATTGCTTACCATCTCAAGGAGGGGGAGGGGAACTCAAAATTTTAAAAAGCAAATATTAAAAATTGTCTTTACATGTAATTGGGAAAAAAGAAAATATTATTTAAAAAAGAATATAATGATCACAAAATCTTAGGATTTTGGAGTCTCAGACAGCTGTTACCTTAGCTCATGAAGTATTCAACTAGATAAAACTGGTTCTTCAGTCAAAAAAAAAAACCCACTTGATCCAATTATCCCCATTAGTTATTGTCCTAGATATCTCCTTCCATTTGTAGCTAAATTCTTCGAAAAAACCATCTACAATTACTGCCTCCACTTCCTTTCCTCCCACACACTTCTAAACCCTTTGAAATCTGGCTTCTGATCACATCATTCAATGAAAACTACTGTCTATAAAGTTACCAGTGGTGTCTTAATTGGCATAGCTAAAGACCTCTATTCAGTCCTCATCCTCTTAATCCCTCTATAGCATCTGATACTGTCAATAACCGTTTCCTCCAGGAAATTCTCTCTTTAAGTTCTTATAACACTTCCTCTTCTTTCTCCTTCTGTCCAATTGTTCCTTTTCAGTCTCCTTTGCTGGTTCTTCATCCATATCATGCCAACTAACTTTGAGAGTCCTCTAAGGGTCCTGTGTCTCTTTCTGTTTTTGTTCTACACTATCTCATTTGGGGATCTTATCAACTCCTTAGGATTTAATGACTGTTTCTATACAGATTCCTGGATCTATATATCCTGCCCTAGTCTCTCCACTGAGCTATAGTCAGACACCTTCATTCTCTTATCCAAGGTTATCCAAGATAAGTACCCTCTTGGGAGGGTCACTGTTTCAAACTGGATGACACAGACATCTCAAACTGAAGACATCCGAAACAGAATTCATTATTTTTCTCCCCAAACACTCTCCTCTTCCAAACTCCCCCATTATTACAGTTGAGAGCACCATCATCCTCCGTTACTAGAGCCTATAACCTTAGTGTCATCCTTATTTCTATCTTTCACTCACCCTATATTCCAATCCATTGCCAAATCTTACTGTTTCTACTTTCACATCTCTTATGTAGATCCCCTTATTTGTATTCATTCAGTCACAACCCTAATTCAGGCCCTCATCATCTCTCACTTAGACAATTTCAATAGCTTTCCAATTGGTCCCCTTGCCTCACATTTCTCCCTACTCCATTTTATCCTCTACTTGGCTGCCAAGGTGATTTTTCTAAGTAGGTCTGACTGTCAGCCCCTGCTCAATAAACTCCACTGGCTATCTATTTGATCCTTTCTAAGATCAAATATCAAGTCCTGCTTGGCTCTTCATAACCTGCCTTCCTACCTTCCAAACTTCTTATACTTTACTCCCCTCTATATAATATTCTATAATCCAACTATACTGCCCTACTTACAGTTCTTTGAGTATGTGATGCCATCTCCCATCTCTGGGACTGTCAATCAATGGAAAGCACCAGGTTTAAATTTTACTGCTGTTAGTTTGATTCAAATCGATGCTTAACAACAGGGAATGACTGAATATGTTGTGCTACATGATTGGGAAGGAATACTATTGTTCTAAAAGAAATAATGAGCTCAATGATCTTAGAAAAACATGGAAAGATTTGCATGAAATAATGAAGAGAGAAATGAGGAGAACTAAGAGAACAATGTATAATGACTTTGAGTGAATAAGTTATTTTGACTACTATTAATACCCAAATTAACTACAAAGGACATGTGAAAAAAGACACTATCTGCATCCAGAGAAAGAACTGATAAATAGAAGAATGTATAGAATAATTTTACATATATATGCACACACCTATTTGTGTCTAATGGTGGCCATCTGTGGAAGGGGGGAGGAAAAAAAAGAAATTTACATGATGACTTTGTTGTATATTTAAAAGGAATAGCAAGTTGTACAGAGCAGATTTTCAGTTTCATGTACAATCATATTTTTGTTATACAATATTATAGAAATGCTTGTTTTATTCTATAAATTAAAAATAAAATAAAATTAAAAAAACAACAGCATGGTGCAATGATCAACTATGATTGATTTAACTCTCCTCAGCAATGATCCAAGACAGCTCCAAAAGACTCATGATGGAAAGTGCCATCCACATCTGGAGAAAGAACTGAGTCTTAATGGAAATTGAAGCAAACTATTTTTACTTTATTTTTTATAGGTTTTTTTTTTCCTTTTGTTCTGTTTGTTCTTTTACATCATGACTAATATGGAAATATGTTTTAGATGATTGCACATATAACCCATATCAAATTGCTTAACGTCTTAGGAAGGAGAGAGGGAAAGGAGGGAGGGAAAAAAATTTGGAACTCAAAATCTTATAAAAAAAAAGAATATTAAAAATTGTTTTTACATGTAATTGGAAAAAATAGAATACTATTAAAAAACAAACAAAAACCCCACAAATCGATGCTCAACACCAAAACTGAGGCACACGTCTAAAGGCTGCTCCTTCCAAGTATACAGGGAAGGTGGAACTCCCTGTTTTCCTATAATGAATCACCAGGAAATGATTCATTATATATTTTATTAACTTTTCATGCTCGATTCCTCACATACTCACGTTTCTCCTAAGTCCTAAGACATTGTCCCAGTAGATCACTACCCAATATAATTAAATTGCAAAGGAATAGGGATGTACTTATTCATGAATGGTTTTTGAACCAAAGCAGAAAATTCCAGAAGTTTCTATTCCCTTCAAGTACCTTTGTGGCCTCATGTACTTTGTCCCTCTTTGGTTCATTTCTGATTTATTAATCAAATATTCCTGCCAGTGCTTTAAATACACTTAGAGAGGAAATACTGCCACTTAACTTTGAATTTAATGAGCATTTATTATGCATAATACTGTTCTAGGCACTTGGGACAGAAGACAAAAATGAACAGTTCCTCCTACCCCTAAAGAGGTCACACCTACCAGGAGTATTCAACATGTATTTGGAGAAGTAATATTAAGTATATAAAAAGTAATACAAAGTTATTTCAACAGGGAACAAATGTGGCAACTGGATGGGTAAGGACAGGGAGAGAAAAACCAGGGAAGGCTTCAGATAGGAGGCAAATACTCAGTAGTGATCGTAGCAAAGATACAGACTTTATAAAGAGCAGGTGAGAAGTCAAGACGTGGAGGGGCCACTTACGCAAAGTCACAGAGGAAGAAAATGGCATGATGTGCAAGAGAAATAGCTAGCAGGCTAGTCCGACTTAAATGGAGATTGAATAAAGGGGGAAAATATGAAATAAGACTAGAAAAGCAGATGAGAGTGAGATTGTAGAGGGCTTTAAATACCAAACAAACTTAGAAAATAACTTTGAAAGTTATTTCCTTTGTGAAACAGTGACAGCTGATAAAGCACTTAATAATGCTGACTGAGAGCCTGTAAGTCTTCATATCTTTCTCTCATTAAAATCTAGTTTTAGTATTTAGTGATTGTTCTCTTCCTGTCGGTTTTTATTTTTCACTCAGGAATAGGTGGCCAGGGAAGGTTCATGCAAGAGAAGAATCATCTCTACAATTTCACCAAGCTGAGAAGAGATCAGAGCTCTGAGGCAGTATACACTCTATCCAAAGGAGGAATCTTGGTTACAACACCCACCAAAAATCATTTAATCTCCATTTCCATATCTTCAATGACTTGAGAAATTGCATTACTTACCAAGGTAGTTTATTTCATTGCTAGATACCTATAAACTTCTACCATAGTTCTATCCATTTGTCATGGCAAGGAACTTAGAAATTATTTTTGGCTCTTTCCTCTGCCTCTTTCTCCAGTGCCCACCACTTGCCAAGCTTTGCCAACTCTACTTCTACAAACTCTTTCATATCTTTCCCTATTTCCTCCCCTCACTGTATTTGACCACCTTGATTCAAGTCCTTATTAACTCTTCCTCTGACTATTCTGTAGTCTAACTGGTCTCCAAGCCTTTAATTTCTCCCTCTCCCTAATTATCAAATTCATCTTTCTAATGTGTAGGTCTGACCCTGTCATTTGCCTACTCAAAAACCCTGAGTGGCTACTCTTATTTAGGCAGTCATTTTAGGTGTTCTACAATATGCACTCCATGTTTCAGCTGAATTGGACTAATTGGTCTTCTCTGATCTCATCTTTCACTCTCCTACTTCCATGCATTTGAATATAAAATCCTTCCTGCCTGGAATACACTGCCACAACATACTCTCTACTGATTAGGTCCCACTTCCTCTAATCTCCTCCCCTCCAAGTTGGTCTATCAACAAGCATTTGTTAATCACTTCATACCAAGCACTATACTAAGTACTAGGAATACAAAGAAAGACAAAAATAATCCTTGCTTTTGAGGAGCCTGCATTCTAATCACTACAAGTAGTTTCACATATTCTTATAGCATATTATATATTGTGTTATATATTTTATATTCTTATAGTATGTATCTCTCTAGCTATAACACATTTAACCTTATAGTATATTTATGTACAGGGCAGCTAGGTGGCAAAGTGGATAGAGTACCAGGCCTAGAGTCAGGAACTCATCTTCTTGAATTCAAATCTGGCCTCAGACACTAGCTGTGTGACCCTGGGTAAGTCACTTAACCCTGGTTGCCTCAGTTTCCCCATCTGTAAAATGAGCCAGAAAAGAAAATGGCAAACTGCTCCAGTATCTTTTGAAAACAACAAAATTTCTTAGGTTCACCTACATTCTACCTGTTCTCTACCTCCCTCCAAATCCATATAAAATTGTAATGCACTTGAAGAACAGTTGCTATCTTTCAACTTGATAACCCCAGCCCATCATGTCTTAAACAATCACTTAATAAATACTTGTTAAATTAAAATTTAATCCATCTTCCACATGAAAGCTTTCCAAATATTTAAAGACATGTATTACGTTTCCCCTTAAGTCTTCTCTTCTGGGACATACAGCAAAGGCATCTGGGGACATATAGCAAAGCAACTTCAGGCCTTCATTATTTACAGAGTAAGGGCAGAGAGTAATACAATGCAAGTCCAAATCAAATGCAACCTCCTCCATGAAATGATTGTTCCCTGATACTGTACTGATAAGGCCCCCCAAATAGTTTGTTTTGTACAACATAGTAATAACAAATGCTCTTATATAATATTGGCCATGCATATCTCTTCTTCTGCTGCTAGACTATAAGTTCCATCAGGGTAGGTACTGTTATTTAGATTCTGAATCTTTTCCAGCATCTAATAAAGCACCAATGTGCTCTACCCGCAAATAGGCAGTTAAGAAATGCTTACTGAATTCAGTTGCCACTACATATACTTGAGGACTATGTGGTGGTAGAAACAATGGGTTTATTTGTAGGAAAGTAAGTCTTCCCTTCTCCAAACCCCAAAGCACTATTAAGCTAGATTAAATGGAAAAAAACTAAAAAACCAGAAAGGAAGGAAGGAAAGAAGCAAAGAAGGAAGGAGGGAGAGAAGGAAGGAGGGAAGGAACAAGGGAAGGAAGGAAGGAGGGAAGGAACAAGGGAAGGAAAGAAGGAGGGAAGGAAGGAAAGAAGATTCAAGACAAAAGCCCAAGAACAGCATGACTTGGTTACTTACCAAGTTCCACTTTCAAATTTGTAATTCACTCTCTCTGGATCTGAAAACCTGTGATCTACAAAAGAGGTAAACACACACCATGATTTTTAACTAGAACAAAGGAGACAGAAGACAAGGGGCATAGGTAGGAGAAGTGGGGAACAAAGGGGAGTTAGCTTTTGGAGATCCACTTTTTCCAAAGCTGTGCTTACTGTATGGTTCTGAAATCATGGTTAGAATAACATTCCCCATATCTTCAACATCAGAGGCTCCATATCGGGAGGTTGAAACACCTTTCTCAAGATGTAAACCTGTAAATTAGAGTTAAGGTAACACTTTTTTTAAAAGTTCCTTAATTTGTTAATCACTAGGTCAGTCTTATATTTATCTCCATCTAAAGGATATGAAGCAAGAGGCTAGTTGGAAAGCACCTTAGACCAAGCAGCTAGCTCTGGAGAGGCTTGTCTGCCTAGTCTCACTTAGTTGTTATTTGTTGTTCAATTGTTTCAGTTATGTCCAGTTCTTCATGACCCCATTTGGGGTTTTCTTGGCAGATACTCAAATGGTTTGCCATTTCCCTCTCTAGCTTATTTTACAGATGAGAAAACTGAGGCAAACAGGGTTAAGTGACTTGCCCAGGGTCACATAACCAATGTCTGAGGGCAGATTTGAAATCAGGAAGATGAGTCTTCCTGACTCTAGGACTGGCTCTCTATCCATCGAGCCATCTAGCTACCCTTATTCATACATGTAGAACTATGTAAACCCAGAGCCTGACCTTTACTTTGTCTCTCAACTTTATTCCCAAGGATAAAAGAAAGCACCAATATTGACCTAAAGACAATATAAGGAATAATAAAAACGCCTTCTGTGGAGCAGAAGTGAGTTTAAACATTTCAAATCTGAGTATTACATCAGGGTAGCTCAGACACCCAAGGAGTCAAAAGTAAGACCACCAATGCAGAAGGAATCCTCTAACAGGGATTTAAAGTTAACGTGTTCACAAGCCTCCTAGAAGATAAGGTGCGTAGGAGTTGCAGTCAGCATCTGTACTAAAGTCACAAAGATCTGAGGTATTAAAAGTACTTGCAAAGCAAGGGTAAAGAAAGGATCATATCACCTTGGATAGTGCAAGTAAAATAGGAGCTGAATATTATTTAAGGTGGGGCTGAACATTAAGAAACTAAAACCAACATCAAAAAAACTCACACATCCAAATAAATGAATGCTTTCCCTTCAAAATAGCCTTGGGGGGGGGCATTACACTTTATTCCTGTTAGGCTATTTCTGTATTTCTTTAAGAATATTTTTGTGGAACTGCCTCCAGAAATCTAGGGCATATTCTTTTAAATACGCATAATACCATTCAATCTCCATCCTTTAAGGGTGTGTGTATATATATCTATAGATAGATAAATAGATGTGTGTGTATACGTATGTATATGTATTTACAGTAGCTTATAATTTTGTTTTCTTGTTCGCTCATGTCAAAATCTTCTCATAACCCCATGGCTACAGCATTCCCGGCCCTTCCAACCTTCACTCTATCTCTAAATCTATCCAAGTTCATGTTTGTTGTTTCCATGATACTATCAGTGTAACTCATCCTGTGCCATTCCCTTTTCCTTTTGCCTTCAATCTTTCCCAATCTCAGGGTCTTTTCTAATGAGTCCATTATGTGGCCAAAGTACCAGCAATGACTGGTGAATAAGATGCATAACCATTATTTTTGGCTGTCCAATCCTCTCCCCACTCCCTCGCCCCCAAAAGTAACTATCAGATAATGAGGTTTGTTTTCATGCGGCTGCTAAACTGGATCTGAACATAATCCAAAGCAGAGGAGGCAAACACACAGCCACAGCCTCATGCAGCCCATTTATTTCCCAGTGCAGTTGAACCAAATTAAAATGCAACTGAGAAATAATTAACAAAATTAATAAAAATAGATAATGTTTAATGTGTGGTTTTCTAAGCCAATATGCAGCCCACAGGGATCCTTATGTATGGTTCAATGGTCCCCATTTCTTTTTGAGTTTGACACCACTGATCCAGAGTTCTAAAACTGCCTGGCAATGGCAATAACATTATAGTATTAAAACACACACACAAACTTTCATGTGTGTGTCTGTGTGTGTGCATATAATTCTTATTAAATTTGAGGGTTTAAACACCCTAAGGGTGTCCTTTGGTGGTCCACACTTATTTCGATGTTTTGAATATGATGTTTGTTACAAAACCAGTCTCAATACATATCTGACTCACACAAGTACTAGTAATAACAACAGTTGGCATTTATATAGCACTGGTAGCATAGTGCTTTACATATATTATGTCATGTGATCCTCACATCAACCTTGTGAGATAAATATTATTATACCAGTTTTACAGAAGACAACACAGACATAGCAGTTGAGTTACCCAGGATCCATACTTTAAGGGTCAGTGGCATGATATGGACCCAAGTCTTCTTTGACAGATCATGCTCATAACTCTTTACAAAGTACTTTTTTTCATAAGCCACCTGTGAAGTAGGAAGTTCAGCCATTCTGCACATGAGTAAACTATGTTTCTGGAGAAGGCAATGGCCATCCACTCTCGTATCTTTGCCAAGAAAAACCCAAATGGGGTCACAAATAGTTAGTCGTAACAGGACCAAGTGAACAACAACAAATTACTTTTCAGAGAGGTTAATCAATTTGCTTAAAGTAACATGGCTAAGTGGAGAGTTGGGGCTCCAGCTTGTTTTTAGATCAATTGAACATGTCAGTCATGGTTACATGACAAATTTAGGACTTGTGGGTATACCCCAAACTTCTGTCCTGGGTTCATTGACTTCTTTCTCTATATTCTCTCACCTGATGACTTTATCAGGTCTCATGGATCTAATTATCCTCTCTATGTATATGACTTCCAGATCTATATACATCTCAAGTCTCTCTTCTGAGTTCCAATCTCGTATCATCAACTACTTAATGGAAATTTCAAGCTGTACATACCATACCATCTCAAATCTGACATGTTCAAAATCAGAACTCATTGTCTTTTCTCCAAAGCCCATCCCTCTGCCAAACTTTCCTATTTTTGTCCAGGTTCCCCTGAACCTTCCAGTCTCCCAAGTTCACATGCTCAGAGTTATCCTAAACCCCTTTCTTTCCTACAACCTTCACATTTAATCAGTTGCAATCAGTGTTTCTAATGCTATAATATTTCTTATAGCTATGCCCATCTCTCTACTTACAAAACTACCACCCTTGTTCAGGATCTTAACATCTACCACCTAGATTACTGCAATAGCCTAATCACTCTTCTGACACTAGTTTCTTCCAATTTCTCCTCTACAAATCTGCCTTTAGGAACATATTACCTTTAGGAACAAATACAAACACCTTTGGCACTGAAATTCATTTACAACCTGGTCCCAACCTACCCTTCCAGTCTTGTTATACATTGTTCTTCATATACACCATGGTCTAGCCAAAGTAGCTCTCACATAGCACTGAATCTCTGTGCCTCTGCACATACTGTCTCCTCATTTCTTTCTCTTAGGATCCTTAACTCCTTCAAAATACAGCTCATGCCCTACCTTGTAGATCAAACCTTCCCCCAATGCCTCCCAAGTGCAAAAGCCTCCTCTTTCAAAAATTACCCTATATTTCTATTGTCTCTCTCAAAAGAATATAAGCTCTTTGAGGTCAGGGACTGCTTCAGCTTTTGTCCTTGTATCTTCAGTTCCTAGAATACAGTAGTCACTTAATGCTTACTGATTTCCTTAACATTGCTTCATTAACTGTATTGACATATTGTCAGGAGAAAAAGGCAAGAAAGAGTCCAACACCACTGGAGTGAATCTAATATTAAAGTAAAAATAAGAAGCACTTTGGGATACAATCATCCTTCTGAGCAGAATGAATTAATTTTTAACATATTTCACATACCTAACTTGGTCAAAATTATTCCAATCATTCCATCCTTGTGAGATTCAGACTTTTCTTTATCACTAAAAAGAATCTTAATATTTTTCCAGGCATTGAGCAGATGGATGAATTTGGTATTTATTTCACAATTATGATCATCATCATTTCTTAAGTTTAAAACTCAACATCCAAAAAAAACGTAGCTAAATGTAGGCTAAAAGGAACACAGTTTACTCAAGTCTATTCAGGGGAAATATAATGATTCTCACAACATAAAAGACTTGTTAGTTCCCTATAATTATAACAATCACCTAAATAGAACTTTGCCTTTCACTTGACATTTATTACTCCTCTGGAAATTTGTGTTCTTCACCAGGATTTCCATTCAGGATGAAACTTGAGAATGGCAAAGTGTATTTTTTTTCGTAATTGTTTGTATAAAAATCCTACTCCCACATCTCACTCTGATGTGGAAGTGACAGGTGAGGTCAAGTAAAAAGCTCTTGCAACTTCTAACCAAACTGAAATCACTGTATGAAGGTCTAACAACCAACAGTTTGAACAGTCTCAGGACCAAAGTGTTTAAGTAGAGAGAGCCCAAGAATGTTGAACACTACTAGATGAGAACTTCTTTGGCCATAGTCACCAACAAATAGGACAAAATAAAAATAATCTTTATTCCTGCAACTGTCCCTTCTGATTTTGAGGGAGCAGAGGACTTTAAGAACTAATTTTTCAGAGGTTCTACAAACAAATTTGGGGGAGCTAGATGGTACAGCAGACAGAGTGCCTGGCCTGAGTTAGGAAGACTCATCCTCCTGAGTTCAAATCTTGCCTCAAACACTTACTAAATCTGTTACCCTGAGCAAGTCACTTAACTGTTTGCCTCAGTTTCCTCATTTGTAAAATAAGCTGGAGAAGGAAATGGCAAACCACTACAATATCTTTGCCAAGAAAACCCCAAATGGGGTCATGAACAATTAGACATGACTGAAAACAACTCAACAACAACAGCAGCAGATTGAACTGCGGATATTCAATATTCAATCTTTGTCCAGTGAGTTGACACACTTAACTAGAAGACGTGTACCACATCTATGTTGACATTCTTGCCATCACAGATTCTCTTTGGAGAAATGAATAAGGAAGTTGGCAGGCTTGGTTCACCATACAAGAACCACTTCATGGGGCAGCTGGTCATTTTGACATGCAAGGACTCATAATGAGGCTAATGATTATCATGAGGGTAAGTGAAGTTCATAAGTCATCATCTATAGCAGAAAATGAAGATGAAATTCTCAGAATATAACAAGATCCTCCAAACCAAGTCCTGGACACTTGGTGACTATACAATACAAAGATGTTAACTGAGGAGGAAGATGAAAAACATTTGGAGGGCTTAAGAAGCCTAAGAAGCTAAAGGTTTGTATATTTAGAGGTGCCACACCTATACATCATAAGTACTTTAAGAAGAGTAAGCAAGCAATAGATATAGAAAGCACCCCAAATTGTTAGGTCTATTGACTATTTTAAGACAGAAAACTAGTTAATAAGATGGCATTTCAGAACTAGAAGTCTGTATGTACTTGGATTAACAGTATACAATAAACGTTAAATTAAATAGCATAAAAGAAGACTGAAGATGACTAGATGGGATTGTATAAATTATAACAGTTTCAAGCTGACCTATTTTTAAAAATTACTGTCTCCCACCCCTACCCCAATCCAAACAGGGAAGATTTTTTTAATAAAGAATTTTACTTTATTACCATATGTTGGATAAGTTTAATCAATGTAACAGTTGACACAAGAATAAAAACAAAAGAAAAGAGTAACTTCCTTGGTAAGAACATAGTTAGAAGAGACATGGCCACGGAGGTTAACACCAAATTCAAGTACAAGTTCGGTTGCTAAAAACTTGACGTGAAAGTAATAGACACAAGCCATATTGCCTCACACAACAATGAAGAGCAAGGAAAGGATAAATGAGGTTGCTTAGAACTTAGTATTAGACTTAACTACACTAGATCATCCCAAGAATATTTGTAGAGGAAACTAGGAGAATATATATGTGAGAGGGAGTCAGTTTGCTGGTATTTCTTTATGTGCTGGGGGTTGATCTAAACAAAACTCTTAAGGGTCCCTTTCTAGTTCGAAATCTATGGTCCTATGATCTTGCCTCATTAATAATTACAGAGTTATTACCTTTTGAGTATACCCTCACTATGGACAATAAAAAGGAAATTTTACTTCACATCCCAAGTTGCGAGAAACAACTAGACCTAACCAAATACATGATAATTAAGTCTACATCAAAGATTACAATCTTAAAGGCATTCAGGGATTGATTTTCAAAATCTCAACTGAGGAAAGATAACAAAAGAATGGAAAGGATAATTAATATAACTTTTGCTTTTTTTAATAAAGGTAACTGAGGAGCCATATTCATATTTTTTCATTTACCTAAGAATGAGACTTATCCATCTCTATATCAAGATATAAGGTAGCAGATGGACACAAAAAATTTTGTATAAAGCAAGCCACATCTTCACAAACAAATGACAGAGAAAACCACAAGAAGAGTTGAAAGGTAATACTCACTAAGTATCAAACACAATCACAAAAGTGAAAATGACTATGCCTTAACTAGTGAAAAACAACTGGTTACCAATATGGCAGTCATTTTAGAATGAGCTGGGAATCAGGTCGCTAACTGCTTAGAGCCAAAGTCACAGATCCTGGCTCTGCCTTTTTTTTTTAATTAAAGCATGAGACAGTAAAATATAATGCAGCCTTAAAAATGCAGCTCCCCAAAATCAACACACATTTAACATATGTCAAAATAACTTTTACAAACCTAATGACAGAAGCAACCAAAGAAAAATACCACTCAGACTATTAACATTGAGAAAAGCACAAGAAAGGGAAAAATGTCCATATTCACTTAAGGTACTTGAAAACATCTTCAAGTGCATAACCTATATCAAATTGTTTACCACCTCAGAGACGGAAAAAGTGAGGGAAGGAGAAAATTTGGACTGCAATTATTTTTTAAATGAACATTAAGGGGTAGCTAGGTGGTGCAGTAGATAGAGCACCAAAGCTAGAATCAGGAGAGGCTGAGTTAAAATTTGGACTCAGATACTTGACACTTACTAGCTGTATGACCCTGGACAGGTCCCAATTGCCTTACAAAAAAAAATGTTAGAGATTGTCTTTACATATAATTTGGAAAAAATAAAATTATTATTAAAAAAAGAAAATATCATGAAGGATGTCCTTCTGGACAGAATTTTAACAAAAGGAGGATTCCCTATTGAGGAGGCTCCCTAAAGGATTTCATTTGCTGATAACATAGCACTTATTCTACGCAGTGCTTTTTAAACTGTGGGTTGTAATCCCATATGGGGTTGCATACCTGAATGTGGGGGTGGCGAAAAATTCGGCAACAGTAAAAGATTTCTTAATGACCAATGACCTAAAATTAATTCAAAACCAAATGCATAACGAATCCTCAGTGTCTCTAGCAGTGCTTGCCTTTGTTGCACTGTGCAATTTCACCACAGCCTTGGCTCTGAACACACAATATGTGCACTTTGTACTGCATATGCCATCATGCTACACAACACCAACAAACACTGCCAGAAACACTTTAGCTCAAATTCAAGACTATTGTATGTTATGAATTGCAGTGTTTTTACTGTACATACAAAATCGTTAAATGAATTTTGGCTTGGGATTAAGACAACTTCCAGCAATTTCTGAAATGGCCCTGAACATACTTCTGCCATTTTGTACTACCTATTTATGCAAAGAGGTTAACTCTGAAAAATGTTGAAGGTGCTCTACATCCTGCAGTATCAAATATTCCACTAAGATTTAATTCTTTATGTAAAAATAAACAAGCACATCCATCTCATTAGTATGCAAATTTGCTTTTGTTTTTAATAAATGGCAAAAGCATATGTACACCAAATAATTGTTTTAAAATAAATTTCTCTATGATTTATTACCAGTAAATGTTTGACTTGTATACTTATTTTATAAACCTACGTACCTGGGGTCGTATAAAAATTTCTTGGATGAAAAGGGGTCTCAAGTGGGAAAAAGTTTAAGAAACCCTGCTTTACAGGGCCTAAAACATTACAGAGACTCTAATGAAATCCATGGCCATTGGAAAGGTCAGTCTTGACATCAACACATGTTGTCCAACTTATGACATAAAGATAGGCAACTTATTGAATTTATCCATCAGCATATTAGGATAGAAATAAGCAAAGCCCAAAATTTAAAACAAAAAGCTCCACTGTGTCCTTTTTTCAATAATCTCCCTACTTGAAACCTCAAAAATTATCTCCATAATGCTTTAGTATCAACAGTGCTTATGACATACTGGGATGGGCATCCCAGACAGACAAGAAGCAGAACCCAAAATGAAAAGATCAAGCTCAAGTGAATTTGGGAAATTGTGCCCTCCTTTCAATGACCTCCCCATTGAAGAAAACTCCATACATATTCTCTCAGTAATGCTTCACTGCCATGAATCATGTCATACCACAATTTCAGAAGTACCAAAACAAGTAACTCAAAGTACAATGAAAAGATTCATAGTGGGTATAAGCAGGCTGTAGCATGTTACCAATATTCATTAAACCCACATGTGTGAAATTTGACAAAAAATATTAGTAAGGAAACGTATGACTAGAAAAGGTAATGGCCAGTGATGTAATGAAAATGAGGTATGACAGATGATAAGCCATAATATTGAACTGGCCCCCATGGAATAGTAAGAAGTAGAAAGTCTCCAGGTTGTTGTATATCTCTGTGGAAGATTTATAGAAAGACATGGACAAGAATTGCACAAGATGTGAAGGAATAGGACAATTAACTGCACTAGCGGGGGAAGTACTCAGATTTAGGACATCATGCATCTAAAGCATTTAAATTAGCACTTGCATATTTGTTGGATATGCCTAGATTGTATGTTGTGGTGCAAAATAATGTTCAAATTCAAATTGTAGTGCTGTTCCTTTGTGGGTGATCATTTCTCAATTTCTCTTCTCTAGTCCCTTTTACCTACCTATCACCTTTGACCCAAAATTATTAGAAGGAATTTAATGGCAGAAGAAAACTAAAGAAAACAAAGAAATGCCCCATTAATGTAGCTAACAAAGATTCTTGGAATACTATTTAGAAAATACCTCCCTAAAGTGGTCAACCCCCAGATGTCACTGCAAGATCTTCCTTCAACACTTTTCACATAATACTTTAACAACGAAAACTTTAAAGAAATCCACTGGAACCCACATTGGGAGGCAGAGGGGGAAAAACATCACTGCCACTCTGGTCTCCCTTTCAATATTGTAGCCAAACAAAAGAATGAAAGGAATAAAATAGAATGGGCACCCAAGAGAATGAGACACTAAGTTAGAAAGTGACAGAGAACTGAGCTAATGAGAATTAGACTTTTCTCTAAGAGTTAGTCTCAAATATTCTTAATGGATCTGGGAGCCTATCTAAGCTAATATCCTTTGCAAAGATACACACTACAATTTAGCTTTGCTTGTCTGTCTTGTACTATGTTTGTCCACATCATCCCTTAGGTCTTCCACAAGGTGCCTACCCAACATGCTGGGGACCTTTCTTGAGTTCTTTAGCTCGAGTACACCACTGAAGCACAGAAGTTGTTTATCTGCTCTCTTCTGTTTGACCAGACCAATTTTTTTCTACTTGTACATTTTTTTTTGATGACACACTTTTGTGTTATCAAAGAGCAATTCCTTATTGTAATGTGTGCAGCCTGTTAACATCCACCACGTGCTTTTGCATTTCTATTGCCCTTGGAGTGACCTATAATTTCAATTCTTCAGAGTCTATAGTATTCTACATTCCATGTCCATTTAATCTCTGCAAGAATAATGGCATTAAAAAGAAGAAAAAGGAAATCACATTTATGGCCAAAACGAAAAAAATATTTTCATTCAGCAAGGAAGAAAGGGAGATAGGGAGAGGGAGAAAGACCTTTGTTTCAGGAAGAAACTCAGGGCCAATAAAGACTATACAATTTCCCAAAAACAATTCAGCCTATACTCTGCTTGCTGTTTAAATCTGGGTGCAATTAACTTTATATATGTCAATTCAAAGCATACTGATATACAAATTCTATAGGTTGTCCTAGCAGTTGCATATTAGTCTGGAAAATAGGCATTCTTCATCTACTTGATTTTTCCTATGTAAATAATTAGGTCAAACTCTCAAGTGATTATGGATCTCATCCAGGAGGCCCTATGTGTTCCACTATTTTAATTCAATCATCACAATGTCATCTGCTAGCAGAAGTACAAAGAGGACCTTACAATCTATAGGGAATTCTTCTCTGATGTGTTTCTTCCATAACAGTAAACACTTACCACATGCATATTCCTATTTTATACCCAAATCTCCTCTACATTAATATCAAGCATTGAATGAGGTTTAGTTATTTCTCACAAAATCTTGTATGATTTTGACAAATAGGACATACCTCCTTGCTGGAGGAGAGCTTTTAAGGTCTTTTGCTACACTGAATCAAATGTTTTGGGTTTTTTTTTTTTTTGGTGAATCTTAGAACAAAAGGTAGGCCAGCCATGTAGTGAGAATTAGGGATAACAAATGGTAATCTGAAAGTTTCCTTGGTAACCACAAAATCTACTAAGATATAAGAGAAGGCTTTCAATATTTTGGGTAGACTCTTGATACAACCACACGGACCAGAATTACACAGGAGAAGATAGCATATATCGGTTGTGATCTGCACCAGTGGAAGGAAGCACTTATATCAGGCCTGCACAACCTGCAGCCCACCAAGGGATTTTGGGTGGCCTTCGAAAAATGTAGAGGAAATCATTCTCTGCATGGGCCACCCAAAATCTTTTGACATGCCTGTGGCCCACATGACCTACATGAATCATGGGTTCATTTAAATATGTCTCCTTAACCTCTTCAACTAGACTAAACACTTTCAGGATGAGGAATGTATTTCTTTTGCAGCATTAACACAATGCTTGGGCCACTGGAGCTAAAAACAATAACTTGTTGACATGAGTATAGATTCATAAATCAAAAGACTAGGGTAGAAGACCATGCTGGAGCACGTTTGAGCAAAACTTTCTGAATAGAGGAACTATGTATATAAAAACTAATAAAATAATTTATAGCTAAATTTTATGTCTCTAAATATAAAATTTACAAAACTATTCAATAAGGCACTTAAAACCAAAGTATTTCTTCACTGAATTTCAGGTTCCTTGTTACGAGATTTTCTTGACTTAGTATCTTAGTTCTATGCATCATGCCTCAACTAGTTTTCCTTTAAGCCACATACCAAGACCAAGAGTCTCAGGACACTGTATTATCTTTTTTTTTTTCTTTTAAGGCCAACTAATCTCACTTCGTTACTAGTACTAGATAACAGTCATTAGGGCACTGTTAATCACCTGCAAAAATAGAGGACTAAGAAAACAACTGTCAATAATTACTTCCTTCATCAATTTATAATTATGCATCTATTCTTATTGCAGCCTGATCTTGAATCAATCGAAGATGAGCCTCATGCCTCCTGATTTATGGTTAGTCATGCAAAACTTATTCATTTTGCCCTCAAGGCAAGTCACAAGAGAGAACTGGATTGGCAAGCTTCATAATTAAGAACCAGCATAAGGAAATGAGTAAGGAAGGGAAAGCAGAAACAGTGTCAAAGGAGTATTTCTTTCAATGCTAAAGAAAAAGGCTATTTTACAAATGTGGCACTTCAAGAATCTATCATTTTGTTGCCAGATTATAGCTTTTTTGACACTTAGAATATATGCTTCCAGAAATGCCACAGCTGGAAAGTTTGATCACCCTGCTCCAAGCTGGTTCTCTCCAAATCCAGTCAGACTGATCATCTAATACAGGGTAGGTCAATGGCATGGTCTCAGAGTCTAGCGTCACTGCGACAGCATAAGGTACAGGCAAAGGGTTTTAGTGGATATATACTAACACAAATCTTGGAAGTATGACTGAGGAATCTTTTCCAATCTGAAACATCTTGGTTTCTGTGACATCTTTTGTGGAAGTTTTGTTGGTGGTGGTGGTGGTAGTGGTGTTGCAGTTGTAATGTTAGAGTGTTTATTAGAGTATGCTAAGCAAATTAACTGAACATAAGGGAGGCATTTTAAATAGAGCTCTAGTAATTTAAAGATGAACATTCAGATTTGCCTACCCATTCAAAAGAAGAGTTTAATAGTTTTTTTATTTTATTGAAACACAAACATTTACTCTGTAAAACAAAGTACCAAAATGCTAAATGCATTCATAAACACTGACACCTCTAAATCAGCTTCCCAATTTTATAAATACATAAATAGGTATGTAAATATAATGTTAAGTAAACTTTAAGAGAAAAAATAAGGCAAGTCATCCTGAATATATTATCAGAAGATATATTTAGTATGTCTTAGCCTTACCCTAGCAATTAACAATTTGCAATTCCTTAATCTTGCTTTATTGTGTTTAGGAAATGTGCCATGCTCAGTTAAAGACACTAGCAAATACATTAATACAGAATAACTATCTCATCTTACTGAAAATGGACCAGCAAAATAAATAAGGATAAAAAAAGTAAGTTGGTCAAAGAATTTATTTTCCCAGATTCCTTTCTTTTTAGAGGAAGAGGAGAGGCAAATAAGTAATGGAATAAACTTAATTTGACACTAGGTCATAAATACAAGTCTCACGCTTCATCTATTTTTAAAAAGTGAGTTTGGACTCCAGCATGTCAATCTTTCCAATTTACCCAACCAGTCAATGTACAGTACTACATCCAGAGGTAGAGATGGCAATACCCCTCAAAGTACACATTTCTCTCTCCTACTCCTTCACTTTGCCTAGAAAGGTGTACGTATACCCAATAGGAACACTAAGGTCTACTGTATGTGGAGGCAGGTTTAGGCTTGCTGGAAGGAAAAGACTTCTTAGCTATTAGCACTAACCAAGAATGGAATGAGCTGCTTCAAAAGGAAGTATGTTCCCTCTCACTAGAAATCAAGTGAAACCTGGATGACCAGTTGGTAATTACCTTGTGGAGGAGATTCCTGGTCAGGCATGAATTTGATGAGGTTGCCTCAGCTTCTATTATTCATAACCTAATCACAAAAATCTCTAAGTTGGTGGAGACTTAAGAACATCTTGTTTGATCCTTGAGTCAGTCGACAAACATTTATTAAGCACCTCTTAATGTGCTTGATGTGCCCGGCCCTCTGCTATGTGATAGGGAAACAAAGAAAAGCAAAAGACAGTTTCTGCTCTCTCTCACAGTGTTATGGACTGTACATTACAGTAATTTCCTTTGAGGTGGAGGGAAGGAAAATATCTTGCCCAAAGACCTTCATAAGAAGCAGAGAAGGCATTTTAACCCAAGATTTCTGTCCCCTGTCTTCAGTCATCTTTCCATTAAAACATGGAAAAGAGAGGGGGTCAATGAGCTCTTAATGCAAAGAACTGAAACAGCAAATCACAGTGGAGAGGAAACTAAAGTCACTGAAGTAGTATATTGAGAAAAGAGGCATTCGAACCACTAGAAACAAAGAAGGGTCAGAGTGGCTCTCATAATAACAACATTTATGCCTTCTGTAACTCTAGCCTTCTGTGTGGGAGCTGAGAAAGAACTAGAGTCTAAGAAGCCCCTCAAAATATTTAGAGCAGCTTTTTTAAAAAATAGAGGCAAAGAACTAAAAACCATCCACAGGAGAATGGTGGCACAAAGCATGGTATATAAATACTATTAGTCTGTGAGAAATAACAAAAAAGAAGATTTTAGAGAAATGAATTGATGCCAAGTAAAATGAATAGAACCAGAACACTTTACATAATAATAGTAACATTGCAAAAACAACTTTGAAACAATGAACAATTCTGATAAATGTGGTGATCAACCAGGAATCCAGAAGACTTCGAATGAGCCACACTACCTACCTCCTGACAGAGAGGTAATAACACTCAGAGACATGCATTTTTACACATTGCTGATGTGGAGATTTGTTTTCCTTGATTATGCATATTAGTTCCCTCCCACCCCCCACCACTTAATAATATTTTATTTTTTCCAATTACATGTAAAGATAGTTTTCAGCACTCATTTTTATAAGATTTTGAGTTCCAATTTTTTTTCTCCCTCCCCAAGACAAGCAATCTGATATAGACTATGCATGTACAATCATATTAAGCATATTTCCACATTAGTCATGTTGTAAAAGAAGAATCAGAACAAAAGGGAAAAACAACAAGAAAGAAAAAAAATTTAAATAGAGAAAATAGTATGCTTTGATTTGTTATGTATATTTGTTAAAAGGGTATTGGGGGTTTTTTCCAGTGGAAGTGGAGACAGAAAATAAATTTCTATTTATTGGAAAAATAAAATGAAAGAGAAAAGTGAACTAAGGAAGTCCCCTTCTAGAAAGATTTTATTTTATGCTCAAATTCTTCAGTTCAAAATAGTTCTAATTTTAAAGAACAAAACTTTAACAAAGTATTCTGATGAATTTTTTTTTAGCTCTCAACAAGTTTAAAAATATGCAATCATCTTTTATCTAAATTGTACTGTTATGGAAATGCTTGTTTTATTCCATAAATTAAAAAGAAAATAAATAAAAATAAAAATTATACATTTAAAATGCCCTCTCCCCCAAATCACAATGAAGTTCAAACACATGTTATTGAGAACAAATCCAAATATTCTGACTGCTGATTTAAGACATGAGTAACAACAAGTACGAGAGGGTTCAGATTCTCTCATTTGGCTCACATTAATGGATACTAAAATAATTTCTTCTCTAGCCGACGAGTTCAATGACCACATTCAACTCAATTACATGATTTGATGTTTCAATATTACACACACACACATACATCATAAAGATAGATATCAATATGATTCTCTATCCCATCCCGTGCTTTAGAAGCCATACCTTTAATTGTCAAAGGATATAACAAAGAGCTCTCAAAAGAAAAAAAGGAAAGCTACTCACAAATATGAAAAATCACTAAGAATGACAGTTGGAGCTGTGGGAGAAAAAAGTCGACCAAGGCACTGTCAGGAGAGGTGTGAAGCAATCCCATCATTCTGGAAAAACAATTTGGAACTAAGTCCAAAGCTTAGTCAATCAACTGTACATACCCTTTGAGTCAGTGATATCACCAGTAGGTATATCCTCCAAGAAGATCAAAGAGGGAAAGCACTTATAATTACAAAAATATTTATAGCAGTAATTTTGTTGCAGCAAGGAACTAGAAACAAAGTGAGTATTCTTTAATTGGTGAGTGGATGGACAAACTATGTTTTAGAAGCCATGCTTTTTAAAGTAACTTCTACCAATTCCTCGAGTTATCCTCTTCAATGTATCATATTAATATAATTGTATTAATTAATTCAGTTTGAGTGACATAAGACCTCATTTAATATGGAAGGCTAGAGGAGAGTATAGAAGATGGCATAGTTGCACATCCCCTCATCTTCTTCACACAACCCTTCCCTAACATCAGAATGCATCGCATTCTAGTGCATGACTAGACTGATGGGAAAGATAGCAGATTAACCTGGCAGACTAGAAACTAAACAGAAAAACATGGCCCCCTCCAGTCACACACAAGTTGGAAGAATAAGCTTTAAGAAACCCAGATGCTACTGTCTACCTTCCCAACGTAAGACACATTTAATTTCTCAAGGTGCTTTCACATCTATTGCCTCATTGTACACACATCAACAACCCTGTAGAATGGGTTGTTCAGGCACTATTACCTCCCTTTAATTGGGAAACAAGCTTTGTCCCAAAGAAAAATTAGAAGAATACACCTTCCTTTCTTTATTGCCAAGGGAGGTTGGAGGGCAGAACTAAAAATGAGGAATGTAGTTGCCTATACTGTTCCATGTGGTTGATATATTAGTTTTACTAAACTGTTTTTCCCCCTCTTTCTTTTTAAATCTTTTGAGAGGTAGATTTCTGGATAAAGAAAGAGGGGAAAATATATTGAAAAATGAATGTGACATAAAAACAAAGTATCAAAAATAAATAATTTTTAAAAAAATAAGTAAACACAGCTGTTAATCATCACCAGTCATTTCTTGTGCAGAAAGCTCTGGGCTAGGCTCACTGGGAAATTCAAAGCTTGTATAAAATGATATCCTTCTCTCATATGACTCTTTTAGGAGTTTGAGACAAATGCAAAGAGATGAAGTGTCTCTATGCCTAAAGTCACATCTGCCTAGCAACAGAATTTTTAAAGGCTCTTTCAAGAGAAAGAGGTCATGAGAATCCTGGTTTCCTGGCTCTGAGTCTCACACCTAGTACACTAAAATGCCCTGGTGGACAAGAACTAAGGGCAAAAAACAACTGCTGCACCTCCTAATGAAAGTGTGTGTAAATCCCAAGGGAAAGTAGAGTTTCCACCCCCTCCCCCCCAACAAATGACTGACTTGTCTTATTAAGCGTATTACATGGGGGTATTCTGCAGTAAAATTCTTTCTATTAAGAGTATCAGTCCTTAATTGGGAAAGCAAGTGGGGCTCTGCAAACCTTTACAAATGGTATAATGGAAATCACTTATAACAAAATAAAATACATGCATAAGATCTATACTTTTAGCCACATTTGAACGCACAATCTATGGAAAATCTACGGTGAATTTTTCAAAGTCAGGCTGGATTTCTTGTTAGTTTAGGGGAAGCACAGTTAATATTAGCTAAATAAGACAAAAATTAGGAAGACATCTACTATCCATATTGGGTAGTGATATGATGATAGGGATTAGATCTATGATTTCATAAGTACAACTCCTGGGAGAAGAAATTCCCTCTACCCGTGCAGGTTAACATCCCTATCAGTTCCACTAATGAACTAAACAAGAGTGTGTGCTCATCCACTGGAGAATGGCTGAACAAATGGAGGCAAATGAAAATAAACACTGTAAGAAATAATGAATTCAGAGAAATTGGGAAGATGCATATGAAATGATAGAGCAAGGCAAGAAGAAACTGAGAACAATTTACATAATGACTACAATAATAAAAAAGAAAACAATAGAAGACTTGAGAATTCTGATTTGTCTCATGGCCAAGAGAGACTTCAGGGGACTAAATGTGAAGCCTGCCTCTTGATAGAAACAGGAAATCATCTCTAAGTGTAGAATGAAGCATACATTTTTGGACACAGACATTGTGATTTGTTTTGCTTGACTCTACTTGTTACAGGAAAGGGCTTCTATTGTGGGAGTGGGGGGTGGAGGAAGGGAGAACATCAATAAAACATTCTGAAGAAGGAAAAATAAAATGTCTCCTACCCTAATTCATCAGAAAAACTCCATATATTCCAAAGCCATATTATTTTCACCTACTCAGCTTATTAGCCCACCTCTGCTTTATTAAATGTACTAATGAATATCTAAAGCTGTTTACTTTTTAATCGTATTGATCCCTTTTTATGTCATTCACTTCTGAATGTATCCCTTCCTTACTTTCCCTACCCAGAAAGAGGTTGCTTATAAAACATTTTAAAAGAAAAACAATCACTTCAGTAAAGTAAAATAATGCATTCAAATCTGATAGCACATGTGATATTCCATATCCATAGCCCATCACCTCTGCTGTGAAGGTAGAGGTACTTTTCTTAACACTTTTCCATGCCCAAGATTCATCATTATAATTACTGAACTCTTTCACTTTTTCTTTCCATTGATACTGGTCTCTCTCCGCCCCACACACACATTATTCTTCATTTCACTCTGTATCAGTTCAAATAAATCTTTTTTGTAAATTTTTAAATTTTAAACTTTAAAACAAAATGAGAAGAGAAAAAAAAAACATTGTTGTGTACACAACAGACTATAAAAGAGGATTCAATATAAAACAATAAATTTCCATTTCAAGACAACTTATATAATAAATACTACACATTATTTTCAAAGATGCCTAGCTTTTCTTTGCTTCTTTGTTGCTTTTCTTTTGCTGTCTGTTGTGCACTTTTTACTCTATGTTTCTGCCTCCCCCTGGAAGGCTACAATTAAGCATATATATAAATATATATATATATATATATATATATGTATATATATATATATATAGACACACACACACACACGCATATACATAGATATCTATAAATATGCACACACATATACTCAAACACATATATATAAGACTGTATTATGCTAATTTCCACCTGTTATCTGTTTCTCTGAAGGTCGATAGTGTCTTCCTTCATAAATCCAAGTATTTCCATGTTTTTTTAAATCAACCAGTTCACTATGTCCTACACCACAGCAATATTCCAACTCGATCACATCCTGAGAGTTTCTATGAATTCTCCCCCCTCCCCAATCTTCTGCATTCCTTCTATTCTTGGCTGCATAGGTTTTATTTATACAAGAAAAATTTAATTCAAAATAATTGAAATTATCTTTTTTTAAACTTCAACAATGTTCTCACCTTTTAATATAGTTGAAGGCCTGATACTGCTGAATCTACTTCCTTTCCATCTTTTTTCCCTAGTTTCTTTGAAGTTCCTGAACTTTTGTTCTTTCAAATGAACTTTGTTATTATTTTTTTCTGACTCAGTAAAATAATTTTTTAGTAATTTATTTTTTTCTTTTTTCCTTCTTTTTTAGTAATTTAATTGGTATGACATTGAAATAGGTAAAATTGTCATTTAAAAAATTATATTGCCTTTACCTACCCATGAACAATAAATATTACTTCAATTATTTAGATCTGAGCTTATTTGTATAACAAGTGTATTATGTTTATGTTCATATAGTTCCTGTGTCTGTTTTGGCAGGTATACGCTTGGGTATTTTATACTGTCTAGGTATTTTAAATGGTCTAACATAATATTGAATAATATTGCTGACACATAGTGTAGTTTTTCTATTTTTCACTTTTAATCAATTCTATTTCAACTTTAACTTTATCTGAGATCATTACTATCATTGCTTTTTTTACATACTAAATTCTACTCCTCTCCTTTTGTCTTTGTGTGTATCACTCATTTTTTTATACTGTTTCCTGAAAGCAAAATATTGTTGAATTCGAATTTTTAATCTACTATCCATTCCACTTTATAAGTAAATCTATCCTCTACACATTCTGTCTTCCTCTTTTCTATTTTTCCTCGCTGTCTTTCTTGCTCTATTTTACCCTCACTCCTCTGCTTTACTTCTACCTTTCCCTCCTAGTCCTTAATCTACCCACCCCCTAAGAGTCCCTCCCTTATCCTCTTCCCTAACCCTATCCCCTTGCCTCCTTATTTCTTTCTGAATTTAGAAGACTTTTATATCCTCCTAGATACATATGTTGTTTCCTCTTTAACCCATTCCCCGTGAGAGTAAGGTTTCAGCTCTACTTGCCCTCCTCCCACTAGCTTCTTCTGTATCAATTTTGGTTCATATAAATCTTTCTGTATGACTGATTTCTTCACATTCAAATTTTGGCACAATAACATCTCCATTACATTTATGTACCACAGATCATTTAACTGTTCCCCAATTAACAAACTGCTTAGCTTTTTTACTTTTTGACTATGACAAAAAGAACTACTATAAATATTTTGGTCTATGTGGGAACTGTCTTTGACACTGTTGGGTTATGAGTCTAAGCACTGAAATCTCTAGGGAAAAGAAGATGGACATTTTAGACACCATCTTAGCATAATACCAGTCTGCCTTCCAGAATCATTAGACCAATTCACAACTCCATTTAGATTGTACTAGGATACCTGTCTTCCCTCAGCCCCTCTGAAAATGACCATTTCTATCTTTTGTCTTCTTTGACAATTTTGCTGATGTTAAAGTAAAACCTTAGTTATTTTAATTAGCATTTATCTTATTAGTACTTTTAGGGGGTAGAGACTGTCACTGTTTAGCATTATATCCCCAATATACATCATAGGGTCTGTCACAAGCTTGACCATAAATATTTAGGAATTGATTTGAAGCAATCTTTCATATAACTGTTAATAGTTCTTGATCCTTCTTTTGAGAACCTTATTTAAATCCTTTGAAGACTTACCCATTGGGTAAGTCTTAGAAATTTGTGTTACTTCTCTTTATAAGCTCAGGTGTTGGATTTTTATCAATGTGTTTGATGCAAAGATTTTTCTCCTTAACAGTCTCTTAGGCTAACTTATTTGTTCATGATACTAAGTATGTAAACTTTTATTTCTGAATTAAGATGATTCAAAGGCAGAAAACAAGAGAACTGAAAACAGCTGAAGTCCTGGTTAAACAGCAAATAATCAGAACCCGGACAATGGGGCTATCAACACATTAAAAACAACTACTAAAATGGCTTTGTATTGGCTTCCAAAGATACTCGCTATTTTATAGAACTTTTTAAAAGAAAAAAAAAATCACACCAAAAGGGCACATCTGCGTAATAAACCAATAAAATGTTTCTAAATTTTTTTTTCAGAATGTAGTGAGTTTCCCAAAATATCTAGAATAATTCTCTCACAAAAAATCTCAGAAGCTGATTCACCTATTTAAGGAAAAGGCAGCTGGTATCAATCAATCTATATAATGTTTTTGCCTGCCGGGTTCCCAATTTTTCCCTGTTGACAATGCATTACCCTCAAAACTCAGAGGTCTAACATCAGAAGAGGTCCTCTCCAGGAAACCCAATACAGACAACAAAAGCCAGGTTAGGGGTAATAAGGAAATCCTTTAGTATGTGTCATAGGCAACAAAGAACTACTGGAGACACTCCAAGCACCAAATACAATAAGATCACTAGTCTTGCTTGAGACAAAATCCTTAATTTGCACCAAAAATTCACCCAGAGAGAATGATTTCCCCCAACCACTTTCCTCATCGATAAAGGAGGCATTATTCCCTTATTTCTTAAGGGAATATATAATATAAACCTAGGTGGTTTATAAAACATTTATTGAAATCTAGAAAAATGGCACCTAAGTTGGACACTATGAAATTACAAGTTTGGCACCACATTAGAAATGAGACAATAGGCCTTCCTCCACATTCTTTGCAAAAGTGTGGGACTAAGGGTGTAGAATATTATATAGACTGTCAAAGTTGCTGTGCTGGTTGGTTTTAGCAATTGATTTTTCCTCCTCTTTTTTTTCCTTTCTTCCAAGAGTTGGTTTGTTATAGGTAGGGCAGGGATGCATATGCACGTGCGCGCATGTGTGAGAGTGTGTGTGTGTGTGTGTGTGTGTGTGTGTGTGTGTGAAAATGAATGTGATGTAAAAAAAAAGTCCATGAAATGTTTTTAATCATAAAACTAAGAAAACAGACAGCTGCAGTGCTAATTTTCCCTCTAAGAACATCCACCAGTCTCAAATTTATAATAGTAGGACATAAAAATCAATTGGGAAGATAGAAAAAGTAATGTGTTCAATAATCTGAAGAAATCAAAGGAGATAAAACAGAGAAAACACTTTGCAAACTTTAATGCTCTTTGTAAATGTAAAACATTTTTTTTTTTTGTAAAACATCTGGCAGCAAGTTACCTAACTTCTCTATGTCTTTATTTCTTTTTAAGGGAATATCACTCTTCTACTCTGAGATACCAAGAGAAATCACAAAGAATGAAGCACTGTCTAGAAAATGGACCATTTGCAGATGAAACAGAGATTTTTGTAATCCTCTAATCCTATAAAAGCTATCAATCCCTGCTTGACAAGAATTGGCTAAAAGATGTTCCTTTCACTCCCACACTGGTTGACCAGGTTGAGCAGGTAATCCTCAGGCACATGACTCCCTATCTACTTGGCTACCAGTGCTGCAAAACTGCCAACAGGACATTTAAGCTTAAAGACCTGAACATGTTCATCGAGTTCTGGATGCCACATTGTCATCCTAAAACTTTAAAAAGAAGAGGGTCTTTTTGTGATCTAAAAGTACAGAACGGACCTACATTTCAAGCATCATGAAGCTGTTTTGCATAGATAAGGACACTCATAAAAATTTTGAAATGTAGTTCCAGATGGCTCTATTTGACCTGAAGAAATGGTGCCTGTGTTCTGATGAAAGGAACTTGCTTCTCTGAATAGGCATTACAAAGTAAATTAAAGCATCACAGATTGACTGCATATGCCATAAATGCCTGTGCGCCCACACAGAGCCGTAGGCAAACTTATAAACTCAGCATTTTAGTACTTAGATTCAAATCTATGGACACCCTAAACAGATTTTAATCAAAGAAAAGAGTCCTATAATGATTGAAAGCTCACTTCATATTTTTTTAAAGACTGCAAAAATAAGGAGAAGTAGGGTGAAAAGATTGCAAAAACAGAGAGAGGTAGGGTGATATAAAGGGCAGAGCACTGGGTTTAGGACCAATCAGGAAGACTTTGGTGCAAGCCAGCCTTGTTTCTGACACTAGCCATACTAGCTGTGTGACTGTGGATATGACACAATCTCTCAGTGCCCCTGCCCAACTAAGAGTAAGCTCCCAACCCCCATGAAACCACAAAACCCAAACAGAAAACCCACTAAAAATAACCTCACCCCACAACTCTGAAAAAAATCTTCTAGAAATGTTATATTAAACCTAGCAAAATACTCCGGAGAAACTGTACTATGATAAACCTGTCTTGTACCTAACAACTACCAAAAGAAAACACCCTGGCTTTACACTGCATTTAGTCATCCGCCCACATCAAATTTGTATGGGGTATTTCTACAGACATTAGGCAAACCTTTGAGTACATTTTTTAAAAGTTCATGCTAAATGTTTTTGTGTCTTTAGCTTACAGTAGCGACGCTTGCTGCAGCTATTGCCATTTCACAGTTCAGAATTCTCATCTCCAGGATTTCTGGGAAGCCACCCAGAAGAGTCAGTAAGTGATGTGATATCATCGCTTCAATCAAGCTCTACCCAACAGACCTCTTGCATAGTTCCTTGTCCATCCTTCAAGGCTTGTAAACTTTAAAAGTCCAGCTTTTAAGTTTTAGAAGTCCTATTGACAGTCTACCATGCAATCACACTAAGAAGAAAAGAGTAAATAATCTTGTGAACATCAATTAACAAAAATATTTTAGATGAATATAGCAGAAGTGATTAACGGATGAATTCAAAGTCACCTGACTATGAATATTAAACACAACATAAAATGTCAGACTTTTTTAAAATGTTGGTTAGTTCTGATGAATTGTTCCTCCCCCTACCCCCTTTTTAAAGTTCGTGGTAAGGGGTTGCCCTCTACGAGAAAAAATGGAAGGAATACATTGGGAAATGTAAATGAGGGAAAAATGAAATAAAAGTTTATTTTTAAAAATAAAGATCATCAGGGAAAAAGAAATGTAAAAAAGTAGTTACTTTGGCACTAAGTAGGCCAGATTGTACATGTGAAAATAATAAACTCTAAAGTAAATATTAAACTTTTAAAAGGTCTTTCCTGAGCTGCAGATGATAAATGGAATGGTGAACAATTAAGACGACTACCAGTCTCTAGTTGTGACTGACAATTTCAAAAAATAAAAAAGTTCTCACTCATATCTTGAATAGCATAATAAACTGCAATCTACATATTTACCTAGAAGTAAAATCTTTTCTATTTCTATTAACATCACTGAGTCTATTAATCTTCCCATAGTGATTCCTTCTCTTTAAAAACCTATTGGCTACTTTGTTCCACTGCACCCAGTTTTCTAAGGTTTTTTTTTTGTGTGTGTGTGTGTCATATATTTTAAAAGATTCAAAGGTAGTATGAATAACTCAGCTATTTTAAATATTTAGCATCCTTCTGAGTTAGTATTAAGATTGTGCCAATAAGTAGTCAAACAGTCTTTCAAAAAGAATTTTAGGGGGAACTGCCTTAAATTGAACTCATTCTAACCTCCTCCCAAGAACCAGTCATACTGAAGTGATCTATCCTTTGTTAAAACTTGAAACATACAAACTTCAACTCCAAGCAACCAATCCTAACCAATACAAATTACTCCTAACAGTAAACAGAAAAGTAGTCAGGAAGGCTATTTCTAAAAATAAAATACATCATAGTTATTGAGAATATCAATGCTCAAAATACTGATATTCACTAAGAGGCTTAGCAAAAATATTCAAAGTTTAAAAGAAAATGTATCTTTTAATAGTTCTAAAGGTGTCTAGAAATTTGAAATCTGAGATTCAATTGCTTCAATAGCTTTGGTGGGGGCAAGGGCAGGGAAAGCCTGACCTGTTCTACAGCTCAATTTCCCTATCTGTGATATCAGAATACTGTTACTATTTATTAGTACTGTAAAGCTGTGAATGGAATATTTGTCATTCATGACCAATAGGTTAAGGTTTGTGGACACCAAACTCATCCATGTTATATTATACAAAAATACACATAATGCTAGTATTAAAATAGACCGAACATAAGCACACCTATACCCCAAGTTTTCAAAGATATGTTGAGTAAAGGTTAGTTGAGTTTATTAGGAACAGTCCAGAAAACAAGAGAGTCTGTTTTGAATAGAATCAAAAGTGTTAATGAAAAGAAAAAGGCAAAAAAAAAAAATAAGAATAAAAATTCTAATTCATTCCAAAGAAACCTAAAACCAGCTAAAGAACCAATGACCTTGGAAAAGGCACTGGAACTGGAATGAGGACCTGGGTTCAGATCCCACATCAGATACTATCAATATGTCCCTGTCCAAGTTGCTTGACCTCCTTGGGCCTCAGTTTCCTCATCTGTAAAATGAAGGCATTGGTCTAAATGACATAGATGCTGTCTTCCAGCTCTTCCTCTATGATTCTATCTGTGCCAAGATTTGATAAGCAAGATTGGGCAATAAATGATAGAGAAGGGAATGATTTCTATTCCAATTAGTCTCCATGAAAAAAACAAACAGTAAGCCAAACACACCAAAGCCCAAGTCACCTTCACAGAAATTCAGTCATCCTACTAACAAAATCTGTCTTGAATTATGTTTATCTTGCAGACCACTGCTCAGCCCCATTAAAACAGAAAAGTATTTTAGAATGATATGCCTGTACATCGAATATCAGTTTTGCCATTTTGAGTAGATTCATCTTGGGCCATGTCTATTCTACCTAAAATCCCCTTTAAAGAATTGCATTATAACATTGCTTCCCAAAAGTACACCAAGATTCAAAGTTGACACCTCCATATAGGTCAATAGCCAGGCATCTTTTTACTGGATAGCTAGCTTGTTCTGATCCCAATCATTAAAAGGATACAATCTGTCATTGCTGCAACATCCAATTTGTCAATATCAGGTGAACCAGGGCAACACTTCTTGAATTCTTTCCGGAGATCGAAAAAGGAGTAGAAGCATTCAGGCAATAATACATTCTGAGAAAGGACAAGTTAGTTACTAGTAGCTAAATTGTGTTTTATTCTATGTTCCCCAAATAACTTAAAATCAAACAAAAACAATCAATTGCCTCCTATATTTTGAGTGTATATGATTTCATCTCATGAAATCTCAAAATCAATTAGAAAAACCAGTTGAACAATTGGAAATGATTACCACATATATACCATATTATTTTATTCTAAAGCTTTAATACACTTCATATTACTACATCTTTCATTTAACTATCCTGATAATGTCAAAATTGTATTTTAACTGTAATCCATTATCACCCTCTATAATGTGGCAAATCTCATCCTTTCAATTTTGCCATTAACAAAGAACACACAAAGCTGTACTGAAACTTGGTGTTAAATATATCTTAGCCTTTAATTTACTGTACCTATCTAGATATTATATAGTAAAATTCTAGTAAGAGTCTAGCTAATGTATTAAGCATTTACTTCAATCGAAGTGCTATAATAGGTATAACAAGGGCTACAAAGACAAAAAACTTAATAGTCCCTACCTCCGAAAGACTTACAATGTAGTGAAATTCTGAAAACTATAAAAAAAAATGTAGCAAAGGTATCTTTTCACAATTCCTCATCCCAATAGGAGTAATATAATCAACTCCTGAGTCTGCATGTGTATTACCTGTTTTGGGAATTACTACCAAGGGGAATTTATTCTTTTTTTGTTACTCAACACTTATCTGGTGTCTCCCCACTGGATGGGAACTAGCATAGTAAATGAAAATAGCATTTGAAGTCAGAGGTCCTGGTTCCAATTCTAGCTCTAAAGCTTACTGTCATTGTGACCTTGGTCAAATCACTTCTCTCTCTGGGTTTTAGTTCTTCATATGTAAAATGAAGGGGTCCAACTAAAGAGCCTCCAAGATCCTTTTTGGCTCCACTTCTATGATCCTACGTGCAGAGTTTAAGATTAATACTATCCTTACCTAATAAACATAAATCTAAATTAAAGTCAGTACATTTCAAAACCAAATAAGATAATTTTTATCAACTGCTTAATACTATAAGTACTTCTGTTTTTTGTCCATCCTCAAAGATGGAAACAGATTTTGTTGTTGTTATTGAGTTGTTTCAGTCATGTCTGACTCTTTGTGACCCCATTTGGGGTTTTCTTGGCAGAAATTCTGATGTGATTTGCCATTTCCTTCTCCAACCCATTTTATAAACGAGGAATTAAGGCAAACAGTGACTTGCCCAGGGTCACACAGCTAGTAAATGTCTGAGGCCAGATTTGAACTCAAGAAGATGAGATGAAGAGAATGGTCCAGCTTGATTTTGTACTGTTCTTTTAAAATAGTTCTAGCATGTCTCCCACCTCTTGGCAGAAGTGGTGGACTGTAGGTGTACGATAAGGCATGCTTTTTTCAGACCTAGTTATGTTGCTTTCCTTAACTGCAATTCTTTGTAATACAGAAGGGCTCTATTTGAAAGGGAAAGGGGATAGTGAAAAGCCATTGGGATAGTGAAAAGCCATTGGAAAGTAATAACAACGTAGATAAAAATTAATAAAATTTTTTAAAAAGAAAATGTTATGTCTTTGACTACTGGTTTATGTATTTATGTGTTAGGCATATGATGTGTGGTCAGAAACAAAAGACTAGTTTTCGTCTCTTCCTTAGGAAACCAAACCACCAATGTAGTCAGTCCTTACAGTTTAAGAGGTAAAAAGTCACTTCTTTGGATTCCCCAAACAGCAGACATTCGCCACAGACATTCACCCTAAGGTAAGTGTATCCTGCAAACTAATTCTTTGAGTTTTCTATATTTGATCAAATCTCAATTAGAAAATGGTCATAATATAGAGTTGGTCTTCATTTCTCTTTCCAGTTATGTTTCTCCCCCCGCCCCAAACATTTAAGAGTCTATTAAGGAGACTTTGTTATAACTTCTATACTCCTTACCTAGGAAATGGTACTGTTTTCATTCATTTTAACTCCTTAAAGGCAAGAACTTATTTTTGTTAATGTTTCCCCAGCACCTAACAATTCCTGTCCATAGTAGGCACTCAGCAAAAGCCCAAATGGAATGTTACTTTTGCTATTGCCCAGACCTTTTGAAATTTGAGTGGAATAACAGCATTATGGTAAAGCATTTCTTAAAAGAAAACCAGGGGTATGTAAATGTGCCCCTTCATTACTGTGTATATTAAAACAAAAGGAAAGTAGCTTTGACTAATTGCCTGCCATAAGTTATTCTAAGCCAGTGAAATGATTTATGCAGTTAAATAAAAAGCATTCAGGTCACTATGAAAAAAAAAACCACAACAACCCTGAATGCTTATTACCATCAAATGATTGGGTCTAATCCAATTTAATTTCCAAACATCAACTTTTTATGAATATATAGCTGTACTGTACATATTGTCCCTAAACTTTTCCCAGAGAGAACATTAAGTAGACATCAACTTTCAGGTTTTCTCACTCATTAAATTTCTTAAAAACAAAATCAGAAATAGACATAAATAAAATATGTAGAAATAGAAATAAAAGCAAAATCAGGCAAATTGAAGAATAGCTCCAGAGTTTCGTGAAATTGACAAGATGAAGTGGTCTTTAATACTCACAATTACATGCTTCAATCTTATTTCATGAAAAATACAAATGTGTGATGTAACTCAGTTTAACAGTTTTCCATTTCTGTATATTATATAAGGATCCTTTAATTTTTTCCCCCTCACAAAGGTATATCTAAAAAATGATGGTAATAAATTCGAACTAAGCATTTTCAGCACGGGGAAGCCCAATGCACTAAGGTTTTTGTTTTTAAACCAAGTTTTCAAACAGTTAGAAACATCCTGTCCTGTGCTTAGCTAAGTGCCTAGCAAATAGGTGGTTATTAAATGTATATTAATTGGTTGTTTTCATCTTTCTAGATAAGTGTATTCCAACATAATTACAAGTATCAGATCAGTCTCTGGGCTAAAGAATGCTAAGTATCTCCAAAACCTAATTGAAATTTTAAAAAAAAAGAATGCTGTTTTTTTTAAACTTAAAAAAACCTGTGTACTTAAATCACTTCAAATTTCAACAGTTTAACCCACTTTAGTAATTTAAGGAAACATTTCCCTATGAAAGTGTCATGTCTTTATTTTACAAATTTAAAGAAAAAACTATAGAAAAACAACAAAAAAACTTTAGACACAAAAATGTAGTCTTTTCTTCGCAGAGTCCTCTTACCTTTTTGGAAGCTTCAGGGTGCAAGATTTGCCTGACATGAAGCTGGCCATCAGTACAGAGACAGAAGGAAGTCCCTACCCCAATGTTCAGTTCGTTGCTCACGGACTGATTGAACTGAAAGGAAGACGCACAGGAGGATACAACTGATAAACAGATTTACAAGCTGTTCAGCTGTGAAAAGTGTTCCACTCAGCAATACTCAAGGAAACACATGCTAACTTCTGGCAAGTGATGTACAAGTGCTGCCCAGGGCAACAATAAAGGAGAAAAGTTTTCATAAAACTTCCTTACACACCTCTTTTTTCCTCTGAGGGACTTTTCTATCTACTCCAAGATACCAATACCAGAAGACACAGAAAGAGAAAAACTCTTAAAAGGTGTCCTTTTGCTCATGAACCCTTATTTTTAAGAAGTGGTCATTACTGGCCTGTGTGTGAGACTTTTTTTTCATTTCAACAACAGGGTGTCCCTGATGAAATGATTTTCTAGTGTACTTTTTGGTAGATGTCTGAAGCATCCACTTATAAAGAAATACAGGTAGTGGTTACAAAGACCCAGAACAGGACAAAATATTTGCTTCCATCTTGTGTTTTATTTCTTTGAATTTTGTCTTAAGAAGTGTCAAATGGCATTACAAAATAAATGACCTGGTGCTAAACAAAGCAGAATTTTCTGGTACTTAAAATACATTCATTTATTGGAAATATACCACATGCATCTAGGCAGGAGTCTACCTTGTCTATCTCCAACCCTGTCTCCTCACCTTTTTGAAGTCTAGTATCCTTTTCCTGGGTCAATGCATCACAAATAAATAATAAAGCTCTCTGTTCAAATCTCATCTCAGACTCTCTCGCCTAGGTGGTTTACTCTCTGTGATCCCAAGCTGGAGAGAAGAGCCAACCTATAGGGCGTGTGTCTTTCAAAAAGGCCACAGGTAAGCCATAAGGCACTTCCCCCAATCCAGACACCGCAGCTTACAAGAAAGAACTAGGGGATTCCTCCCATGCCACGAAGCCCACAAACTACGGAAGTACTGCCTCAGAATACATACAAACCTCCAGGGACTAAGTCTGCAACTAGGAGGGAGGAGTGCACCACAAGGAGCGCCTTTGCCTTCCGGCTCCCCCTGAGGTGGATTAAGCAGGTTGGGCAAAGAAACGCAGAGGAGCTGGGACGGAGTAGCCCCGACGGCTGATAGCCACAGCCCAAAGGACATCTAGGCAGTCTACCCAAACAATTACATCGCCCGCCCTATACCGAGTTACGATCGCATTGCCTAAGGTCTGTCGGGAAAGAGAGGGACACATAGCTACATACACACACACGGAGAGAGACAGAGAGAGACTGACAGAGAGACTGAGAGACACACACAGAGGAGAGTGTGTATTTGTGATAATTGAAGCTATTTCCTCCCTTTGACTATAAGCCAGTTTGAGTTTAAATAATGGCTACCTTGACTCAAGTTTGAAGACAAGGAGAGAATTAGAGAAATGGATAAATATTGTCGTAAGGGTGAAAGGGAAAATCTTTAAAAAGGGCTCAATCATCTGCTCCCCCATTAGCTTCCAACCCCAGAACAGCCGTTTCCTCCCACGAGGTCTGGTCCCCACGCCAGGGCCCGGCCCTAGTGCACCTCCCTTCCCCGTACTAGCAGCCTAGTCAGGGCGCCAGGAGCTTTGGCAAGGGAGGGAGTGGAAGGCCTGGGGAAAGTGAAGGTGGGGTTAGTGGGACAGGGGCTATCTGTCACCTGTCTGAGGGCTTGCTCCAGCTGCGGGGCTGAGGACAGGCTTTCGGCGTCGATCTTGGTTTCTTCTTTGCAGTCCTCAGTCAGTTCCAAGTGATCCGGTTTAACTAGTACTTCGTGCAACTGTCCCACCTCCGGAGGGAGGAAAAGTAGGGGTCAGTTCTCCCCTCCCGCCTCCTCTTCAGCGCCTACTGATTGCTTTTCTTTACCCTTCTTCCCTCATTCCACTCCCCGAGACGGCCCCCCAAGCCTCTCTGGGGATATGGTCAGATAATCAGAGCCTTTATTTCATACACCGGCTGCTGTCGGTTAAATCAGGCGGTGTCCTCCAATCTCCTAATTCCAGCGAATCCTACTCGGGTAGGGAGACAGCGGAAGCTGGATATTCTCAGACCCTACAGGTAGCTGCTGCTTGCCCCGGGGGCGTGAGCAGAAGGCCCTCCTTGGTTCCAATTTTGTGTCCCAAGGGTATTGTCCCTTCTTGGTATCAGATTTGAGCTTGGCCAGAATTCGAGGGGCTGAAACGACTTCAGTGAAGTCTCTGGAGGCCTTTAGTTCCCCAGCACTCAGGCAGCACAGCCCATCTCCACCCACCCTTTCTTTACCTGCGCCCTCTCCACTTCTCTACTCCCTTTCTTTAAAGCGAACTTCTTTCCAGCTCCCACAAGTGGGACAAAAGCGCCAAGAAACAAATACCTTCTTGTTGGCCAGATCCACCACTTTCCACAGTAGCAGGATCAGCTCCTTCTCGTCCGAACCCAGCTTGGCTCCTGTGGCCCCGGCAGTGATCCCAAAAAGCACCACCAAGTAATCAGGAGACGCCGTCATGACGATAGGTGGGAAGGGGGAGAAGGGGGGCTGGGAAGTGCTGAGGCGGTGAGGGAGTAGTGAAAAGAAAAACCGATGCCAAGCCCTTTTACAAAAAGAAAAAGGAAGAAAATCCACCCCCCTTCTCGCCGCCACTGGTGCAAAAGGCAGTGCAACCACTCTACCCCACACCTGGCTGTGCTACACACCGAGGGCAGGAGGGAGGGGGGGTGGGGTGGGGGAAGGAAAGCTTCTGAGGCTTGGCCCTCTTTGTATTTAATTGCCCGTGAGTCTATGCAAAAAGCAAAGAGAAAGGCTGCACCCCTGGGAGGCGCGCGCGCAATGGCTGAAGGTTTTTCTGTTTGGGGGATGTGGCTCTACCTGCCCACCTTCCCCCACGTGGTGCAGGTAAGAGAGACACCTGGCGGCGCCCGCCCATTGGTTCCTTCAAACAACTACGTGGCAGCGATGGGGGAGGAGGCAGACTTGAAGAGAGGGAGGAGTGGGCTGGGGCGGCAGCTGCGACCCGGAGACAATGGTGGGATGAATGAAAGAGGCTGCTGGGGGTGGTGGAAGGGCGGATACAGCCCAGAGGGAGGACCTGCAGAACCCCAAGAGGTTGAGGGGTCTGGGATGAAGCAGAGCCTGAGCTACCTGGGGAACAGGGGAAAGCTGGTGGAGAGGCTTGAGGACTGGAGAAATTGAGAAGGATGGGAACGCCAGGAACAGAAAGGGAGGTAACTGAGAGGGGTGCGGGCCGAGTCCAAAGAAGGCCTTATCCTGGGGACTGGATGCGGGAGCAACCAAAGCTCTAGAGAAAAGGCTAGGGTGGAGGAGTCCCAAAGAAGTGGAGGGCAAGACCGAGGCTAGGGCAGAGGGGGTGCGGAGTTATAGAGGGTGTGGTGGCAACCCAGGGAGGGAGGGAAGGAGTGAGAGAGCAGTAAACAGCAGCAGGGAGGTGGCGAGGGCAATTCCTGAAGACCGGAAAAGTCTCTTTGGAGCGCCACACACCTTCCAGTGCAAACAGCAGCCCCACAACCTGTTGTACCCTCCCCCACTCCATCCTATCCCTACCGGAGCGCACACTTCCTTATCCTGGAGGGCTGGGGAAGTAGCTTTTCACTTTTCCTGAGAGGTGAAATGATTGGAGCCTAGCCCTAAGGTGCTCACCTAGAAGGGAGACAAACCCCGGGGTCTAGTCACACCTGAAGACAAAGTGACACACTGACCATGTCTGCATGGCACAAAGTGAAGGGTTAGGCGGGAAGCCTGTGGCTGATTCAGGCAAATGTTTCCACACTTTCTTTCGTTAATTGATTGTGTTCATTTACTACATTTCCATTCTCTGATGTACATATACTATAAACATAAGTTTAGATGTTTGTTCCAAACCTCATTTCATGCATGGGGGGCTCCCAGTCTGGCAAATTCTTTTCTCTTCTAGGAATTGGCAAATGAGTCTTAGAAGAAAGGCTGAATGGCTTAACGAATAGGGAGCGGATCTGGAATGTAAGATCCAAGTTCGAGTCTCGCCTCTGATACTTAACGGCGGACCGACTCTGGCCCAGTCACCAAACCCCTCAGTGCCTCAGGCTATATAAAACTTAAATTACAAAGATGCTGGCTACCTGGATTGGGTGAGGAGCTCCATACTCTTCCCTATTCCTTTGAAACCACTTGTTCAGTCAAAACAAACAAACAAACAAAAAGGTTTTAGAGAGTTGCCCGAGGCACAGAAAAATTGGGCACACAATGCTAAGACGAGTCTGAGGCAGCACTTGAACCCAAGCCTGGTTCGTCGAGTTTGCGGACTTACTCCTTTTATGTATCCACACAACATTTGTTTAGTAAGATTTCCTCCGCACCCATTTTCCTGGTTGCAAGGCCAGCTCCCTAGCCATTACACCACACTGCCTTTCAGTAAACTTAATAATAAAGGAATTGAGGCCAATGCAGATTTTTGCTTTAATTCTTCCATATGCTTGCTTTGCCAAGAACTTGTTTGGGGGAAGAAACTAGGAAAATGACAGCAACCCATTCATAATCACAAATCTTTCTGACGTCATAGAATGCTGAATCACTCAGCCAATGTGCATTTATTAGGTGCCTATGTGTCAAGAACTGTGGACAGAAAAAAGATGTCAAAGATGAAACATTCCTTTTCCTCAACGAGGTCATATTCTGTTGCGGGAAGAAACAAGTGCACAAATAAGCAAAAATATGTACAAAGTAATTTCTCTGGAGTCACAAACGTCTGGGCGAAATGATGAAAGGCTTTTGAAGGAGCTGCTACTTAAGTTTTGAAGGGAGCTAAGAGCCGGGTTGCGAGGAGGGAGTTCATCCCAAATAGGGGTATAGGGCCTGTGCGAAAGCAGGGAGACAGCATTTGGAAGATTATTTGTGACGAACAACAATTAAGATTGTTTTTCTGGAGTGAGGAGTGTAAAATAAAAGAGGAATAAATGGATACCGTAGTTTAGACACCTTTTGTATTTCAAATTCACCTGTCTGGGGAACGGAATTCTAATATTAGATCTAAGCAATTTGGTTCACATTTTTCAGAAGCTAATATTTGCGATGTAAAACCAATAATCCTTACGTTCATGAATCCTTGTACTATAGCCTAAATGACGTCAAAACAAAACAACGCCTATCTAGCCACTGAAACTAACAGGCCGGCCATTACCGCACACCTGGTATACTGGAGCCAGCGGAGACAGGACTAAAGGGTTTTTCATAACCTCGTTGAGAGGTGGCTGAAAGTTATAGCATCTGGGAGAGAAGACAGAAAAGTCCTGGAAGAGTTAAGAGCCTGTCTTCCTAGTTGGGAGTGAAAGGTGAAAAGCCAGTAGAATTAATGAAATTATTGCGGTTTGATTTGGGTTTGGGGTCGTATCTGAGGTCTCTGGTAGTTAAAGCAAGGGATGGGGGAGGTGGCTCTGTTGCTAGCACTAACTACCTCTGAGCAAACGAGAGGATTAAATAAGACTTCCAGGGACTACGCTGTGCAAACGTAAACTATTATCATTAATTTCCCCTGGAATGGGCGGGAGACCCTTTAGGGGTTTAGGGATACATCCCTTAGCCTAGAACTGTCAGCGACCCAGTCCAAACGCACATCTCTCTAACCAATCCAAATAGGTAGAGACGAATTTCTACTAATAGGTTCAGTAGAAGTTAGACAAAAGAATTTCTGGTTAGCCCTGCCCCACCTATCCCTGTGTACGGTCAACCGAGGTCTATTATAAGCTCCGCTTTCTCCGCCCCTTAGCAAAGGGAGTGGGGCTTAAAGTTGTCAACCAACCTCGGAGAAGGTGGGAGGGGGGACGGACTGACTAGCCACCTGGAAAAACCGCCTAGATTGCATTGCATTGGGAGAGGCCTACCGGAGAAGCCAGTTCTCTGGAGCGACCTCCCCGCGGGGCTTTTTCTGAGCACTATTCCCAGTTCTCCACCCCCGAATACTGGCAACCTGAGTAGCTGGAGCCTAGGTAGCCGCTGCCCTGCCCTCTTGCAAACTGCTTAGGTGCTCATCACCGGGAATCGCGGTTCGGATCCTGAGCTTTGTTGTACTGCAAGGGAACCTCCAGTCTCGTAAAAGTTTCTACGAAAAGGACTAGTGGAGCCGGAGAGGACTGTCATGTTGGGGGATGGAAGCCGATGACAAATTTTGGGTTGTTCCAGGATGGATGACTCTCGGTGGAAAACCTGGCCACACCTTTAATCTTTTGGCGTTTGGATTTTGTGATTTTAATGGATTTATAACCAGTATTACTACCCAGAGATCCTTCAAAATTTGTCAATTAGGATATTCAAAATCTTCAACATTTTGCTGATTGAGATATTGAGTAGGTTGACCCTTTAAAAAAAGTTTGATGTAGCAGGAGCTGCCAAGTTCCGGACACAAAAATGTCTTTTTATTATCTAAGATTAATACTTATATAACAAAAATAATCATGGAATTGTATGACTAAAAGAGATCTTAAAAGAGCACCTAGTTCATCCACTGTTGGTTTTCGTTTAAGTTCACACCTACAATGCTAATGCTGATCAGAATCCCCCTTTTTAAACCTTCATAGAAGGTCTTTATGCTCCCTTTCTTTGTAACCCATCCCAATGCTTATCAAGCTTCAGTGTCAGGAAATTCTGTATAATCTAACCTAATCCTTCATGCTGCATATTAAATCCATTTCCTCTTGTTTTTTCCTCAGTCGGGTTGGCAGAGTTCACTAATAACCCTCTCATATACCTGAGATATTAGCCCACAGCCTTCTCTTCTCTAGACTAAATAAATGCAGCTTTTAGCTATCATCACTAATCTTACATCCCTGGTCTTTAATTATCTTTATTACTCTCCTTTGACCTGGCTCCAAGTTCTTCATGCTTCATAAACTATGGAACTATGAAATGGACACAATATGTCTTTGACTAAGACCTGGCCAGTAGTGCAATAAACCTGTACTTGGGTATCATGGGAAGATTATCTCATTGTTCCTACAGCTACCTACTCGTTGTCAATATCAGATTTGCTTTTTTTTTTTTTTTTAGTACTTTATTTGCAGACTGAAGTTTGGTTTGACATCCGTAGTGATTCTAGGTCATAAGATTATAGGATTTAGAACCATAGAGATTATCTCCTTTAGTTTACAGATGAGGAAATTGAATTGAAATGCTTAAATGACTTTTGTTTAAGGGCAATGAAGAACGGAGTCAAGATTTGAACTTGGATCCTCTGATTTACTATACCTCTGGTGTCAGACTCAAATAAAATAGAGGCCACTAAACCATACATAAAGATTCATGAAGATGCATATTGATTTAGAAAACTACATATTAGCATACCTATGTTCTATTTGTATTTTTATTTATTCTGTTATATATTTCCCAATTACATTTTAATCTGCTTCTGCCTACCCTTGGGAGTGTTGGGCTATGTGTTTGATGCCTCTGAACTACACTTTCTGCCATATTTGTGTGCATTCCCTGATTTGTGTGGTTTGATTTTTTTTAAGTGTTCAATTACCAATAGAAAAGAGCCTTCAATAGGTGAACGGTAGTAAAGATCCTAATTCTATCACTGCCACCAGCTTTATGCTCCTCCTTGAGATGATTGTTATATTATTATTGCAAAGTTGTTATTTTTACTACCTGATGTGGGGTGAGGTTGATAAGTAGTATGTGTCCCTATCCAGGGGTGGGTGAAAAAATTATAGATTTAATAGATTCATCTGTGCTTTGCTTTGCAAGTTATAAATCTTAGCTGATGGTAACTTGCATATAAGGAATAACATAAGAAACCATGGATGTGCATGGACAGGAAAAGGAGGTGGACTGGTTGTGTAGTGAGATCGTGTGTCCTGGTCTGGTCCTGCATCATGGCCCCTAGTAGTTCATTATTGGAACAAAAAAAGACACCTGTGAGTCATTCAACAGTTAACAAAAAGCTGAAGCAGGAAAAGGATATTCAACAAGGACATGCACAGAGGACATTTTTAGTTGATTCAGTTGAGCTCCTCTGTCAGGTCCATCAGGTCAGAGTCTGAGAACACTTGGATTTCTTCAAGACTGGTTTGTACTCAGGCTACCAGGAAATGATGTCAACAGCCAGAGAACCCTTTAGTCCCTTGAGCCAACCCAATATTGAAAATGTCCTCAAATGCCTTTTGGGTAGCTAGGTGATGCAGCGGATAGAGCACTGGGCCTGAAGACTCATCTTCCTGAGTTCAAATATGACCTCAGATACTTACTAGCTTTGTGACCCTGGACAAGTCACTTGACCCTGTTTGCCTCAGATTCCTCATTTAAAAAATAAGCTGCAGAAGGAAATGGCAACCACTCCAGTCTCTTTGCCAAGAAAACCCCAAATGAGGTCATGAAGAGTTGGTTACTAATGAAAAAAAAAAATGACTGAATTGAATCAATAGCTTTTAAGGAAAATTTGTCTAATCGGTTTGGGATGAGGCTTTTACCTATATAGTAAGGGATAACAGATAGAGAGCCTGAGTCTTTCAGTGGTCACCATGAAATATTAAAAGAACAAGAGGAAGGCTCTAATATTTTGACTAGATCCTATGTGGAAAAGACATGGAAAATAATTGCACAGGAGAGGAAGCATTCAGTCAGCCAGGGTCACAGTGAAAAAGAGTGATGAGCCTGGAGTCAGGAAGATCTGAATTCAAATCCAGCCTCAGACATTTACTAGCTATGTGACCCTGGACAATTCACTTAACTTCTATCTGTAAAATGAGAATAATAATAATAACACAGATTATCGTGAGGATCAACTGAGACATTATTTAGAAAGCTATAACACAGTTCCTGGCATATAGTTGGTGTTTAATAAATACTTGTTCTCTTCTCTTTCTCTTCCTCTGCAGTCAACAAGTATTTAAGTACCTATTAACATGCCACACACTTGAGATACAAGTACAAAGAATGAAATCGTCCGAGCTTACGTTCTAATTTGGAGAGACAAGTACAGATAAAAAAGATTATATACAGCATAATGATATAGTTAAATACAAAGTAAGTTTGGGAGGGAGGACATCAGGAAAATGCAGAAGATGGGGCTGGAACATCTTACGGGAAAAGAGAGACTGTGAAGCAGAGGTGAGGAAGCAGTGAATTCTAGGCATATGAGAGAGCCAGTACAAAGGTGTGTAGATGGAGTGATGTGATTTTGAGATTAAAGACAGAGAGAAGGCTGGTTTGGTTGCATCACAGTGTGGGAAGGACTCATTGAGTCCGGAAAGATATGTGTGTAGGGCTTTAAAAGTTAAGCAGAGTACTGTATAGGTTTTATGGTAGGGGGAACAGGAATCCATTGGAATTGATCGAGTCAGGAATCACTAAGGAAAATTACTTTGGCAGCAGTGTGTAAGATGGAGTGAAGCAAAGAGAACAGGATTGGGGCAGGGAGGCCGATTAGGAGATTGTTGCAGATAATTTAGGCTAGTGGTGATGAGGACCTGAATTAAGGTGGTAGCTATGTGAGTGAAGAGAATGGGTTGGGTGCAAGATACATCGTGGAAGTAGAAACACTGAGATTTGGCAACTAATCTATTGAATTTGTAGGTGAGGGACAGTGGAGTCCGGAATACTACTGAGAGGACAAACGAACTGATTTCTATCTCTTCTAGTGGCATGAGTACTTACATTGGTAATACCATAGATCTGTTGAAGAAGTTATAAATGGAGGCTAATTATAGTATGTTTCATGAGTATAACCAGATGATATGTTCACTAAGTCACTGAAAGTTCTTCATAGTTTATTTGAACTTTAGACATATGGACGTTTCTCTTAAGGGATGTAATAACATTCTCTAGCACTTTTACCTCTCTATTTCTCATTCCAGGGCAGTTAGGTCTCTTGGTGGATAGAATGCCAGGCCTGGGGTTAGGAAGATTTACCTTCTCTAGAACAAATCTGGCCTCAGACACTTACTAGCTGTGTGACCTTGGACAAGTCACTTAACCCTGTTTCCTCATCTGAACAATGAGCTGGAGCAGGAAATGGTAAACATCTTTAGCATCTTTGCTACTCCGCCCCCCCCCCCAAAAAAAACCCCAAACCCAAATGGGGTCATGAAGAGCTGGACACAACTGCAAACAATGGAACAACAATAACAAAAAGTTCTCATGCCTTCACCTTCAGCTTTAGGACTATTAAGGAAATAAAGGGCCTGAGTTCTAGGGGATGGGAGGAAAGAGAAGAGATAGAGACAGAAACTTTGGAAATTGGGAGCAGGATAAGAAGGGAGCTGGCTCTTCGTCGACCCCACCTTCACCTTACTGGTAATCCTTGCCTCCTCCACCCCACTGGTTGGTAGAAAATGTAGTTACTTTATTACTGAATACAATTAGCTGACTTACAGACCAGAAGATGGATTTTTATGTGCTAACAGAGAGAAAGATGATCTCTCCACTCACTTTCTGTGGTAGTGAAAGGAATACTGAGTCAGAGGACCTGCATTTGAATTCTGACTTTGCTGCTTCTCTCTGTGACCCTAGTCAAGCTATTTATTCTCTGTATGTCTCAGATGAGAGGGTTAGTCTAGAGTAGATGATCTCTTAGGTCCCTTCCTGCTCTAAAATCTATGTCTCTAAAGTCCTGCTACACGGCATCACATACAAGTGTAACCTCCATTTAGGGACTGAGGGAATCTATTGGAGGTATGGCTAGGATCATATTTGTTGTCATTTTCCTCTATCAGTCACTGTATTCCCATTGTCATAATGGACTGCAGGATATTAATGAACCACCCCCACCCCCAACTCCCTGCCCCAGCCATGGGCCACAGTATGAGCATCAGGTAGGCACAAAGTCATGAATCTCTCAGGTACTTTCATCTTAGGACATTTGTGCTATTTCTTTCTAATGCCAAGGTTTCACAGTCGTCTGACTCTCCCACACTCCCCCACAAATAAACCCTGCCTAAGCCCTGCTGTCCACCCACAGCCAGACACCATCCAGCAGCATCTCATGGAGAGATCCTTACTACCCCAAGAGCACTGACAATAAACTCTCTCTTGGCTCAGTGCCTAAGGCACTGCCCAAAGGGGAATGAAATACTCTCACGGAGGACAGAGTTAGGCAGACCACACACCACACTTCAGGACCAGAGTAATTTGGGAGTCCTGGGGTCAATAGACATAAAGAGTCACCACCCTATAGGAAATCCCCACGTTCAGCACCCTTTTTCCTGAAGATTTTTTCTGCTTGTTCCCAGAAGGAGCTATGGGTGGAAGTTGCCAAGAGGTAGGTTTAGGCTTGATGTAAGGAAATCCTTTCTAGTAATTAGAGCTAATCAAAGGGTTGCCTAGGGAGGTAGTGGTTTTCCTTTCATTATAGGTCGTGCAAAGGTTAGATGACCATTTATTGGGTATGTTATCAAAGGGATTCTTGTGCAGGTATGGATTGGGGTAGCAAATTTCTAATTTCACTTTCAACTCTGAAATTCTGTGATTCATACAAGGCCTCTCTGTTAAAATGTGTATTGTTTATCTGCCCGATGCTACATCTTATTCTTGTCATGGTTGAGGCCTCAGGGAATGAAGGTTCTTGTTCTAGGTGGCAAGCATAGGTAGCCAGTTGAATGTGTCCATGACTCAAAGTTGTGGGTTTCAGCTGCAAAGCTCCTGGAAGAGTGAGTTCCTTCTTCTCCCAAACTGAATGTATTATGTTAGTTTTGGCAAAATCTACTATGGACAAATAGTGGGCCTAGCCCAGCTGCAAGTGTAGAGATATAGAAACCACTTAATATGTTGGATGGCTTTTAAAAAAATATTTATCACCTATGGATTGCATGTCATGCTTCACAGAAGGACCAGTAACCTGTGTGAAATTGGGCTGTGGCTTGTTTAAAACAATTTGAGTTAGACAATCGTGGAGTAATATTAACCCAAATGGGAAATATAAAGTTGAGGCCAGCTCCCAGTACTGGACCAAGTGGCACATTTTGGGGAAATATTCTTTACATTCGTGATGGTCCTAAAACCTAATGAAAGAGATAACCCTAAGACAAAGTGCAAGACAGCCTGTAATGAGTGAAGTATCTGACCCCTAAGGAAAGGAAGTGACTGAAGAAAGGCTCAAGACTTCTAGTGTAATTGCTTGGGCTACAGGGAGTATTGACCTCCTCATATGTAATACTAAACATCCCTCCGCCTGCCCTCCATAGTGATGCATGTTATCTATGCAACCAGAATAATCTGAGGAACTCTGTCCCTGCATGTTTCAGTAATTGGTCTAACTTGTCTTCTAAAAGTCTGTGTCTTCCTCTGGGTCAGCATGTGAGGCTGTCCAAAGGACAATATGCCTATTGTTTGTGTTCCCAAGGTTGTGGATCCACTAAATGGAGCTCTGCCTGTTTTCATTTATCTTTTGGTTCTAGGAGAGAGTTAGAGGGTTTGGTTTGAGTTGGTTGAGTTGCAAGTGATAGTCATTGAAGAAAACCACTCCCAGACTAGCTTAAGACTTGTATTAGAGCGTTGTTCTGAGGTTCTTTCTGCCCTTTTAAGGTCAAGCAAGAAGATGACTAAGTCCTCTCAAGCAGGAAAAATTGTTGTTGCCAAGAGGAGCTGGGCATCAACCTGTTTGTCTGCCTTGTCTGGTACCAAGCTGTGGAAATCATCACCCTGTGCATTTGTAGGGTGGGACAATGCATCATCCCATGGTGAATTGAGAGGAAGAGGTGCTAAGTCTTCAGAGTCCCCTTCTGATTTTTTGCTGGTAGGGATTGCCCACAGTCCTATGTTAACTGCAGGCACAAGAAATTTAACAAAGCAAGAATGCTTGCTGCTATGTGAGGGCTGCCCTTAATGCAAATCATGAAGGTCTATTTGTACTACTTAATTAAAAGCATTTATTAAGTGCTTATGTTCCAGGAGGACTAGTACCTCTGGTGTGAGAGCTTGCTGAGCCCTTTCCAGGGCAGTTCATGCACCTTTGGTATCCACCTTTCAGCCAACTCTCACCTGTGGCTCCAAGAAGCTCTAGCTGCGCAGTGGACACACCCTGGTAAAATCAACTTGGCAGATGGCTAAACCAGGTGGAGGATAATGGACAGGCCTCAAACCCATCAGTTAGCTAGGGTGATGTCTACACCAAGCATGTGAAGACTTCCCAGCAGAATGGGCAGATGAAAACAATTTGTTCTATGAAGCCATGAAGGTAGCTGAAGCAGGTGATGTGGAGCACTTTAGTCAGTCAGTGAAGATGCTAAGGTCTTCTACTGCATCTTGGCCATTGCCAGCCATCTTGACTTTTGTCCTTCAGCAAGTAGGAGAGGAGTTCTGTATTATCTGCCATTTAAGAAGGGCTTGGATTTTAAAGAACGGGACAAAAATGGCTAATAGGTAGTTTATGCCCAAATTGCAGTGATTGAGTAAAAGAGCACTTAGTTGCCCTGCATGAGTCACCTATCTCAAACAAATGACATCCTCAGATACCCAAAGAAATGGGTGCTTATCGTTGCTATTTGTGATTGCTGAAAAATTTCAGAGAAATAGAGAGGTGCTACTGAACTAGAACTAATGAAAGAGAAGAGCAAATATCTTGATTTTCAAAAAAACAGAAGAGAATGGAGTCTTCTTGGCAAATTTTAGATCATATTATTAAAGAATGGTTAGCCAGAATGTGGCCAGCTAGGTGGTACAGTGGATATAGAGCACTGGGCTTGGAGTCAGGAAGATTTGTCTTTCTGAGTTCAAATCTGGCCTCAGACACTTATCCTGTAAAATGAGCTGGAGAAAGAAATGGCTAGAAAAAAAAGGGAAAGAGACTTCAAATTTTCAAGAAAACCTAAAAAGAGAAAAAAAAAAGAAATGGCAAATCACTCCATTATGTTTGTCAAGAAAATCCCAAGTGGAGTCACTATGAGTCACACAGCACTGAACAACAAGAAAAACAGAAAGTATCTGGATAAGGAAGTGGTGATCACAAAAACCAATTATGACTTCATCAAGAATGGGTCATACCATACTAATGAACCAGAGATCCCAATATTAGGCATATACTCCAAGAAGGTCAGTGACCAAAAGAAAGGCCCCTTATAGTCTAATTTTTTTTTATAGCAACAGTTTTCGTAGTAGCTAAGAACTGGAAGTAGTAGGTAGTCAATAAACATTTATTATTCACCCACTATGTGCAAGGCATTGTGCTAAATAAAATCGATCAGTATTCATTGGAGAATGGTGAAATAATTTATGGTATCTGAATGTAATGGGCTATTGTGGTACTTCAAGAAACAGAGAATATGATAAATACAGAGAAGTATGTAAAGATTTATATGAGCAAAGTGAAGAACCAGGAAAACAATATACGCCAATGTTTATAACAATGTACAACAACAAAATAATTGAAACTGAACTCTGAAATTATAATGACCAAACTTGTCCCTAAAGAAGGGAAGAAGCATTTATTAAGCAACTACTCTGTGTCAGGCATTGCGGCAAGTGCTTTACAAATATCTCATTTAATCCTCACTTCAACTCTGGGAGGTATGTGTGATGATTGCCCAGGGTCACACAGCTAGTGCCTGAGTCTGAATTTGAACTCAGGTCTTCTGGATTCCAGGACAGCATTCAACCCATTGTGCCATCTAGTGGTGAGAGAAGAGATATGAGAATGCACCTTCTGTATACTTTGCAGAGATGGAGAACTCTAGGTATGGAACATTGCATATAATGTCAGATTTTTTAAAATGTGGTAGTTTTATTGAAAGAATTTTCCTTATTTTTAATTTTATTTTTTATAACGATGGCTCTTGGGGAGGGAAAGACTAGAGGGGGAATTCAGATTATGTGAAAAGAAACAGTATTAAAATGTATTTTATTTTATTTGTTAATTAATTAATTTATTGTTAGTTTTCAACATTTGCTTCCATAAGATTTCAAGTTTTAAAATTTTCCCCCTCCCCATAAAAATGTATTTAAAAAAAACATCACCCCATATTAAATTAATTTCCTTCCCCCCGCCTTTGGACAAGATTATTAGAATGCTAGATTAAGGGAATGCTATAGATAGATATAGTTAACCTAGAGTTTTGTAAAGCATTTGACAAAGTCCTTCTGCTACCCTTGTCAAAAAGATGGAGAGAATAGGCTAGATGAAAGTACAATTAGATTTGGAATAAGTTTGATGGCTATACTCAATGGATAGTTGGAAAGAGGTCAACCATGGAACACCTCAGGGATTTGTGCTTAACACTGTGCTGTTTGACATTTTGATCAATTACTTGAATATAGGCACAGATGGCATTGTTATCAAATTTACAGATGACACAAATAAAGCTAGGAAGGATAGTTAACAAACTGGATGACACAATCAGGATCCAAAAAGACCGTGAGAGGCTAGAATCTTGGGCTAAATCTAATAAGATAAACTGACTAGGGATAAATATAAATTCTTATACTTAGTTCAGAAGATTGACTTCATAAATACTGATGGGTGAAGCATAGTTAGATAGAAGTTTGTTGGAAAAAAGATCCAGGTGTTTTAGAGGCATGGAAACTCAACATGGTAGTATGATACAATAGCCATAGAAACTAATGGATCACATACAAATTAGTAATAACAGATTTGTAACTAGAAGGGACCTCAGAGGTTATGTAGTCCAACTCCTTCATATTCCATTTGAAAAAACTGAAGCCTTGTGATATGATCTTGGGCTACAATGACTGGCATAACTTCCAGGAATAAGGGGGCGACAGTTCTCTGTATTCTGCCCTCCCTGGTCAGACAACATCTACAGTACTGTATTCATTTCTGGCACCATATTTTAGTAAGAATATTGACAAGTGAAAGACTGTCCAGAGAAAGGCACACATGATGATGAAGGGCCTTGAATTCATGCCAAATGGTTGATTGCTGTCCTGCATTCTGGAAGAGGACAAAAATGACATCACTGTGCTACAGTCAAGTTATAGTATGTCCGACTGTGTTGGATCAGACCAATACGAGCTTAGAATGTTCTGCCACAGGTCAAGCACAAATAGCCCATGTGAACATGTGGGGTGGATTCTCTAAATTTGTGTATCTCGAGTTTCTTTTGAGTTGCTTAATTCTGCTTTGCTCATGGAGCAAACATCTTCTCTGGTGTGGGCATGCCATGCTTAGCAGTCCTGTACCAGTGTCTCCCATGTTACACAATCAATTCCAAAATTTTTAGAGAGACCTTGAAGAGTGGCCTTGTATTGCTTTTTCTGACCACCAGGTGAATGTAGGGACTGTATAAAGGAACTGGGGATGTTGAGCCTAGAAAAGAGGAGGCTCAAGAAAGGACTTAATTCTCAAGGAATTGAAGGGCTGTTATGCAGATAAATTAGACTTATTTTATTTGTCTCCAGAGGGCATCACTCAGAGTAATTAGTGGAAGTTGAGAAACAGCAAATTTAGCCTTGGTGAAGGAAAAAGTTTTTACAACTAGAGCTCCCCAATGGGCTGCCTCAAGAGGTAGTTGGTACCCTCATTATAGTTTTTAAAGAAACACTAGATGGTGACTAATTGGAAATGTTGCCCAGGTGACTCTTTAGGTACTGAATGGGTTAGATAACCTCTGAAATCCTTTCAATTTCTAAAATTCTGTAATTCTGACCCCTTTATGTTGCTAATTGGTTAAAAAAAATTACTTCCCAGAGTGTTCTTCATAAAAGGATTTATTTAGGTATTTTCCTGCATCAAAATAAAATGTATCAATACTTTTAAAAAGATTGTGATTGCATTCTGTCCCCAGTAATCAATGCTAGGACTTTCTATTTTTAGTACTAATAAAATGGGGGAGGGTAGAGAGTAAGGGTCCCATGGGCTTTGAATGGTGAATAAAACTATCCTTAAGATTTCCCAGTATATAGTTAGCTAAGACATGAGGGTGGGGGTGGGGGTGGGGGTGAGACATACATAGAAAGAGATCAATTGGACAGTTATGAGTCAATGGTATGTGGCAAAAAGTAAACTTTTCTAGTACCAAATGCCTCCCACAAGTTTTCGTATTTGACAGGAATATCTGGAAAAACAACCAGGTAAGAACCCTCTAGTCCAGGCTGCCCTACTGGCTGTGGCTGCTTTTGCTTTACAGGGTGTTGGCTGGAATGAAGCAAGTACCCATCTGGCGGTAACAAGAAGATTGTATTTGTGTAGCCATGGCAACTCCTAGATTACCTCCCCTACCCCCACCCCATCTAAGGTCATATTCATGACCCTGAAAAACAAGTTCTTTTCAACAATCTTTCCTTAGGCATGTTGCTCACTTAAACCTTTCCTTTGAAGGTCTAGCAGGGTGGGTAGGCTCATCTCATCCCAGGACCCCTTTGGGTATCTCGATGATATAATTGAGGCTGGTGAAAACATAACCTCTAGCTACTCTTTCTCCCCTCTCCAGTCTCTTTTCCTACAGAATTTCTACAGAAATCCTATCCATTTTCAAGGGTCTACAATCACCTCTATCCAAATGACTTCCAAATATGTATCATGAGTCCTGACCTCTCTGGAGCATTTCCACTTGGATGTTCCATTAACATATTATACTCAACATATTTAAGACTGCATCTGTGACTTCCCCCCCCCCCCGAGTTATTACAGTAGTCTCTCTCCTTTTCAATCTATTAAATTGTCGCATTCAAGTCAATAAATATTTATCAAGCAAATGTCAGCTGTGAGCAGGACACCAGGCTAGATGCTAAAGAGGACAAAAAGTTTAGGTGTGATAGTACCTGCCCTCATTGAGCTTATAGTCTGTAAGGGAGTGTAATAAATACATAGATAAATATAATACAAAATAATTTCATGGGGGTAGGAGGAGGGGTAGTGGGAAAAGCTCTGGATTTATATTTAGAGAGTATGATTTGAATCCTAGATGTGCAATGTATTATCTGTAGTATCTCAAGCAATTCACTTTACTTTTCTGCACCTTTTTTCTCAAGTTAGGAAGTTGAACTAGATGATCTCTAAAGTCTCTCTCAGCTCTAAATCTAATCTTATGGTCATATGACTTTGAAGAAAGAAAGGTTATCGAGGGATAGAATTAAAGGAATAGGCTAAAAGTATCAGTAGGAGCAGAGAGTATGCCAGTCCCACAGTGTTAGCAGTGAGGAGGGGGAGGGAAAAGAGTGGCCTCCAGTTGAGAAGGTTGTAAAAGATGAGATGTCCTAGGGGCAAGCTATTTTTCAGTCAACATGATAGTGTGTTGATTGAAAAGGATGATGACATGGGTGGGGGCGGGGTTACTAGGTAAAAATTTGGAGTACCAAAGGGCACATTGGAATGGCCTATTTCAGAGACAAACTGGTCTAGAGTGGATCTGGGAAGGAGTTTGGCTAATCCTAATAAGGATGGGAGTTTTAAAAGTTAGAGTTGGAGCTTGATTTCATTCCCCTTCTCAAGTCTTCAGTATGAGGCTCCATACAAAGAACAGGATGAAGTCTAAACTACGTAGTCTAGAACTCAAGGCCCTCCATATGTTTTTGTTCAGTCTTCAGTCATGTCCAACTCTTTCTTGGAAAAGATACTGGAGTGGGTTGCCATTTCCTCCTTCAGTGGATTAAGGTAAACAAGTTAAATGACTTGCCCAGGGTCACAGGGCTAGTTAAGTGTCTGAGACCAGATTGAACTCAGGTCTTCCTGACTCCAGGTCTAAGCTGCCTCCTACTTCCATACAATCAATCCATCTTATACAATCCCATTTTGGGCTAGGTCTTTTAGGGGTTACACACATGAAATCTAAGAGGCAGAAGGGACCTTAGAAACAATCTAGTCCAACCTGTATCTAACTGAGAACCCTTCTCATTCAGTCTGCTTGTATATCTTCAGTGGAGAGGAACACATTACCCTCCAAGGCAGCCTGTTTTACTTCTATAGCTCTCATTGTCAGGAAGTTTTTTTCTTACTTCAAGCCTAAATCTACTTCCTGCTACCTCTACTTCGTTCTGTCTCCTGGATCCAGGCAGAAAAAGTCTAATTCCTCTTTTGTGCAACACTTCTTCAAATAAATGAAAACTGTGTGATGTTTCATTGATATTTCCTCTTTCCCAAGCTAAAAAATCCCGAGTTCCTTCAACTGATCCCAAATGGCAAGATCTTCAGTCTTCTCACAACTTGGTTACACCATGGGGTAGCTAGGTGGCTCTGTGAGTAGAGCACTGGCCTTGGAGTCAGGAGGACCAGAGTTCAAAACCATCCTCAGACACTCTTACTAGCTGTGTGACCTTGGGCAAGTCACTTAACCCCAATTGCCCGGCCTTCCCCCCCTCCAAAAACAAAAAAACAAGGGCAACTTGGTTATAATGACCCACAGAAGGAAAAAAGGGAAAAGATTTATAAAAATTATTTTAACAAACTTTTCTCAATCAAGGATGGCGGAACCACTACAATTGGACAGTAATTGCTGTCTCATAAGTGCTTATTAGATGAGGTAAAAGTGGCACTAAAGAGAATATATGTTGGAAAAGCAATTGGATTGTATTAAGCAGATATAGAAAAGGTGCTATGTAGAAAGGGTCCACGCTGGAGGTAACATGATTGTCACAATGTGGAAGGATCATTGTGTTGGACATAATCAAATCTAAATTCCCACCAGTGAAAAACCCTATCCTTAAGACTCCAAGGTACATACTTGTTAAATTTCAGTTCAGAACCAAACAACACGCTTTACAAGCGGTCGGTAGAGAGGCCTTCAGCAATGGAGGAAGAAATTTCAATTTTAATAATATGGGATTACTCCGTAGCCATGAGAAATCAGAAGAAAGAATATAGTTAGTTCCAAAAGGGACTCAAGTTGCAAATTAAGATGATGCATCTGAAAAACAATGTGGACCTTCAACAGAATAGAGACTTTGAGGCATTCTTGAAAAAGCAGTAACAGAGATGAGCAGATATTGTACTTGCTAACATGAAAAACAAGAAGAAAGGATAAATAAGAACAATTATCAAGAAAAAAGTAAGTAAGGGGATCAATTATTTTGTGTTTCTAGACTAATTTAAAAAATTAAACTGAGGGCAAAAGAACAAAGAGAGATCAATAAGCGACAAAAAAGATATAAGGAAATAAAGATTTAAGGGGATCTTAAAGTACTGGGAAAAGGGAAAGAGGAATAGATGAACTAATATTATTTGAATGAAATCCCATGCTCAGCTATAAATAAATCAATCTCTTTTGGGGAGTAGGTTAAACCATGGGAATTTGCTTGCTTGTGGACAGTGGAGGCAAGAGACAGAGGAAGCTGGTGATGTGTTTCCACTCGATATAGGTAAGCCCATAAGGAATAGTAATTTCTTAATGTCTTGACAGGATTGTAGGCCATGGGATAACAGGGTTAAAGCAATGCAAAGGAGGGACTGGAATGGGGAATTTGAAGATGGATCTTTGCTCCCAAAGAGAAAAGAGTCCATCAAAGAACATAGACACAGGTGGTGGGCAGGTGTATATCTGTAGTGGGAGACAGGGACTTTGTAACAGATTTTAAAGGGGAGGATGGTGACAATAGAAAAATACGTTCTCCAAAAAAGGGTTGTGCTTTCCAGGACTACATCCTATCCAAGGAGAGGGGATGTTATGCATCCTTTGGGACCGCCATTCACCAGAGTAAAAGGGAGAACACAGTTCCAGAGATAGGATGACCTGGTTTTAGGAGTAGTGAGTGATTGTGGTAAGGGCGAGTGGATAGGACAAGCCCTCATGACTCAGGATATAGAGTCCTCCCACATGTCACTGTTTTCTTTATGAATTGATATATCTAAGAGTGAGGCACAGCTGAAGAAGGCCCTATGCAAAACAAAACAATTTAATTCGTAAACAGATATACATAAGTATATATGTAATGTAGAGATATATCTATCAAGTAGATTTATCTATCTAACCTAGATTTCCAACTAAGCCTGGAGCATTTTTCATTGAACATAAGTAGAGACAGATGACTCCTATTTAGTGGACTTGAAGCTTAGTACTTGGGCAAAAGTAATGCCAAAGCTGCTTGGGAGAAATGTGTGTTAAAAGGATATTTTTCAAGAGACATACAAGGAGATCAGAGATTTGGAAGCTGCAGGCTTCTAGCAAAAGGTATGTCTTGGTATGTCACTGATGTCTAGCTTGCCCCTTGAGAGACTTGAGGGAGAGAGAATTTCCCCTAGGTGAGACTAGGGCCATTTTGTTGATTGAGCAAAGATTTTATCTCAATCCCATATAAACAGCTCATTCCTCTTGTGTGAATTCTGATATATTCATATCTATATAGATTTCTAATTAATACCTGTTTGGATAAACGAGTTTACTCAAGATTCATTTTTTATGATGGTTTTTACTATATGCAGTGTTTGTTAGGAAGGGACCAAGCCACAAGTATGAACTCGGGGCTACCCCCTCCCTTAAGGGTTTTGACCAGGAAAGCAGCTTTTGTTTTGAACTCATTAAAAAAAAACAAACAAGCAATTAAACTCCTAGACCACAAATATCTATGGGGGAAAAGAGATATAATTTTAATCCACTACTTCTCTCAAAGACTGGAGAAAAGAGAACCTAGCCTTGTAGATCTCCTAAGGCCTGTCTGCTAGAAGCAGAGAAGTGGTACAATGCTGAACCTGAAATCAGGCAGACTTGAGTTCAAATTTAGTCTCAGAATTACTAGCAGTATGATCGTAGGCAAGTCACTTAACCTGTTACCTCAACCTATAAAATAAGGATAGTAATAGCACCTACTTCTCAAAGTTTCTGTAAAGATCAAATGAGACAATATTTGTAAAGTGCTTGGCACAGTGCCTAGCCACAAATGCTTAATAAATGCTTCTTCCTTTCTTTTCATTTCTCTTCCCTATTGTTCTGGAGATGTTATAGGCACAGCCTCAGTTTCTCTCCTGGAGGCAATCCATATCTTAGATAACATCTATCCATTTCTCCCAAGTCGCATCTATACCTACAGACAACCCATGTGGATATACATATCTAAGATGGCCTGCATGCCGTGTATATATGTTTATATACATATGTGTAAACATACATCTATCTGTGTTTCTATACACGCATATGAATACATAGAGGTGAGAGATGATGGAGTAAGATATACGAATATAATAACACAGAAATAGGATAGAGTATGTGTTTCCAATTTTTAGTACTCTAGTAACTCTGCTATTTGTGAAGGACATAAAATAGAGAATAAACAAGTAAGGATATAGCCAGGGGTTGTGTTGGTGCCATCATGAAGGTCAGTTGTTAAATTCTCAGTGTAAGCATCTACACCCTGAAAATCAACAAATATTACAAATCAACAAATATTACAAATCTTTTAAACCTGCTGTTTAAAAGAATGATGTATAAAATAATATAAACTTAAAAGTATGTCATAGGTTAAAGGTTTTTCTCCGAAAACTGGTCGTTAAATATTTACCCATATGCTCCTGGAGATAGCCTCTAATTAGAAAAATAGAATTTACAATAAACTAGAGGAGGATAAAAATAAAAGGACAAAGAAAAATGAAATATACTTGGATAAAGACACTATAAAGGATGTTGCTTAAGTTAAGAGGTTGGAAGTGGGTGGTGGAGAAGGGAAGGTTTTGTACTGTTAACTGAATGGAACCAGCCTTTAGCCTGTAGATGATGAGAGCTGAACAGAGCAGGCTAGAGACAGGAGAGTCGGGAATCAAACAGAAGTTTATTTTCCTCTTCATTTTTTTAAGAGGGGAGAAGGCAGGGCAATTGGGGTTTAGTGACTCGCCCAAGGTCACACAGCTAGTAAGTGTGTCAAGTGTTTGAGGCCGGATTTGAACTCAGGTCATGCTGATACCAGGGCCAGTGCCCTACTCACTGCACCACCTAGGTGTCCCCCAGAAGTTTAATTTCAAAGTGAGGGAATAGGCTTTAAGCAAGGAGAGGATCTAGACACAGGTGCCAGGGATCCGCCCGTAGTGGGGCAACTCGCGTTCTTGTGGTCAAATCTCAATACTTATACCAGAGGTAAGGAACCTGCAGTCTCGAGGCCACACATGGCCCTCTAGGTCCTTGGGTGCAGCCTTTTGACTGAATCCAAGTTTTACAGAACAAATTCTTTTATTAAGGGGATTTGTTCTATGAAGTTTGGATCAAACTTCAAAGGGCCTCACTTAAGGATCTAGAGCGCCACGTATGGCCTCAAGGCTGTAGGTTCCCCCCCACCCCTGACTTATACCAATGGCCATGCAGTGAGCTGTTGCCCTGACAATGAGGGGTGACAGCAACAAGGTGACAAGTTTAATTTATAGCAGGGCTTCATGACCAGAACATGGATACGGCAGGTGCTTGTCCAAGCTTGGAGAACACCTAGTGCTGGTCCAAGCAATATGATAATTACACAAAATTCTGTGATTTCGCTGTGACTGAGATCATCTAGAAGGTGAGAGTAAAAGATTGTTGTTATGCCAAGCTCAGGGCACAGCCGGCTTGCTGCACCTTACCTCTGGAAAACAGGGCATCTCCTGATGTCTTGATGGCACTATGCATATTTTTGAGAGAAGAAAGAGTTGACATGGGGGGAAGAGATAAAATAATAAACAAATGCAGTGAGTATCTCTAGGTTCACTGTCCGGGCAGATCAGCTAAATCTCCCATTTCAGAACTCTTGGGGGGTGGTCCTGAAGAATGGGAGCGTCTTTCTCTAATGCCATTATCTTAAGCCCTCATTCTGATTGTGTTCGTTGTTAGCCGCCAGTGCTAGCCCACCAGTTTTATTTAAACAGGTAATATCAATTAACTTTTATAAGGAATATTTTACCTCAAAGATACAGCAAGAACAAAAGTACAAATGTCTCAGGTTACACTCTTCTGATACCACCTTTGTCTCTGAGAAGAGTGGACTAAGCCTTAACGAGGTTTCTGCATAGGATTATTCCCATCAAGTTCACATTTAAATGTTGTATTGCTATTTGACAAGTCATTGTCTCAACTACCACTGGTTTGGATCCCAAAAGTCAAAAGTCAATCACTGTTTCTTGGGGCATCTGTGATGGACTGGCTGTGAAAATTGTCGTGGACTTGACTTCTGAAACTTGGGTGGTTCATTCTTCTGACCTCTCAAGGCAAATAAGGTCATGACCATTTCCTTCTTCATCCAAAGTGAAAGAATAAATGCTGAGACAAAAAGAACCAAGATCCATGTTCATGGCTACATATTGGCCTTAGGTGGATAAGGCCCAAAGCTTCTCTTCTCTCATTATATGCCATCAGCAAGAGAGAAGTTACAGGGAGAGAAATGAAGCTTTGGTTGGCTAGCGATTTTTAAATATATCCCCAGTTTCAGCTATGCAGCCGCAGCCAAAGAAGATCATACTTGTTACACGGCCCACAGACTGGAACCAGTTTAAAGGCTCTCTAAGATACTTTAGTGACAGGTCATCATAACTTTTCTGGAAGCAGGTTCCCCAGCTTCTTCCATGCGGGGATTACATCAGTGGGATTCCTCACATGTTCATACTGGATTCATTGGCCCGTCCTTCATTAAACAAATAATTAAAATTTTAAGTAAATTAAATGAACTTGAGATAGAGCAGATAAACAACAGCAAAGGGAAGAGCCAGTGGGAATAGAGTAGCATCAAAGTAGTACAAGTAAAATTAATTGCAGGGACAAAGTCCTGGGATAAATATCAGTACAAAGAAATAAATGGAATAAAACATAAGTCAAACAATCATAACCTTAAATGTGATTTCATTGAGCAATCCAATAAAATGAAACAATGGCAGAATGTGTGAGAAAACTAAACCCAACAATTTACTGTGGACACATACAGACTAAAAATTAAAGACTGGAGCACAATTTACTAGGCATCAATTGATTTTTTTTTTAAAGCAAGAGTTGCAATATTGCTGTCAGAGAAAACATCAGGAGAGAGAAGCAGGACAACTACATTTTGCTTAAAGGTATCATCAGCAATTAAATCATTTCAATACTAAATGTATATGCAACAATTAGCATAGCATCTAAATTCATAAAGGAAAAGGTAACCTCATTATAAAAAGATATAGATAATAATTTAATAATTTGAAGACAGTTTAATGTTCCTCTCTCAGACCTAGATAAATTAACAAAGCTTAAAAAAAAGAAAATATAGAACTGAACAAACTTTGAAAGGAGTTAGATTTAAATAATTTATGACATCTTCTGAATGGAATCCTTAAAGAATATATGTCTTGGAGCAGTTAGGTGGTACAGTGGCTAAAGCACCAGTCCTGAAGTCAGGAGGACCTGCGTTCAAACCAGTCTCAGGTACTTACTAGTTGTGTGACCCTGGGCAATTCACTTAATTCCTATTGCCTCCTTTCCCCTATCCCCCCAAAAGGAAAGAGAATATATGTCTGGTTGAGCATCACATGGTACCTTTACAAAAATAGATCATGTATTAGGACATAGATAAATTATAAACATATTTTAAAGGGTATAAATATTAAATATCTTTAATAGACTATAATACTATAAATAGTAATTAATATAAGGAATACAATCAAAAAATAGACACCAATACAGATTTCATAATGACATCTTGAATAATGAATGTCAAATAACAAATGATAGCTTCATTTAATAACTGTGTGTGAGAGAATGATAATGATGAGACAGTATACTATAATTTGAAGGATGAAATTGAACCAGTCCCCAGAAGAAAAATTATATCCCTGAAAGCATATATTTTCCCCAATTTTTAGAACATTTTAATTTAAAGTTTTGAATTCCAAATTCTATCCCTCCTTCCCCTTCCCCCTCACTGAGATGGTAAGCAATCAGATATAGGTTATACATGTGCAATTATGTAAAACATTTCCATATTAGTCATTTTGTACAAGAAGACTCAAATGAAAGGAAAAAAATGAAAGGAAGAAAGTGTTAGTTGTTTCTTTGGAGGTGGATAGTATGCTTCATCATGATTCCTTTAGAATCATCTTGGATCATTGTATTGCTGAGAATAGCTAAGTCATTCACAGTTTTTCACTGAACAATATTGCTGTAACTGTGTACAATGTTCTCCTGGTTCTGCTCACTTCACTTTCTATCAGTCCATGTAAGTCTTTACAGTTTTTTCTGAAACCATCCTTTTTTTTTTTTTTCTTCTTCATCTTTTTTTTTTTTTTCAAATTTATTGAATCTTCATGAGAGATAATGTGGTATAGTGGAATTAACATTAGGTGAGAGACTTTAGGCAAGTTACCTAGTCCTTTTGGTCTCAGTTTATTCATCAATAAAATGAGAGTATTTAGCTAGGTGATCTCTATTTTCTTCTTCCTCCCACTTAATAGTATTTCTTCCAATTACATGTAAAGATAGTTTCCAACATTCACTTTTATGAGATTTTGAGTTCCAAATTTTTTTCTGTTACCCTTCCCTCCCCCTACCCCCTCATGTAATCTGATATAGGCTATACATATATACAATTGTATTAAACATATTTCCACATTAATCAGGTTGTGAAAGAAGAATCAGAATAAATGAGAAAAACCACAAGAAAGAAAAAAAAGAGAGAAAATAGTATGCTTCATTCTGCATTCAGACTCCATTATTCTTTCTCTGGATGTGGATAGTATTTTCCATCATGAGTCTTTTGGAATAGTCTTAGATCCCTGCATTGCTGAGAAGAGCTAATTCTATCCAAGTTAGTCATCTCACAATGTTGTTGTTAGATGTGGCCCCAAGGCTGCAGGTTCCCCACCCTGATCCAAGATATCCCAAACGACAACAATATAACAGGAGAGAACAAACAAACCAAAATGGAACTCTTCTTAATTGTTATGGCCTAACTTGGCCCTGAAGAAAAAAATAAGAAAGTTCACTTCTGTCCTCTCAAAAATGGGGTACTATGGGTGTAGAATGTTGCAGATGCTATAGTCAATGTGTCAGCTGGTTTTGCAGAAACAGTTTTTAAAAAAATCTTTATTTTTACTGGGTAGAGGACTGGGGAGTAATATATGTACAAACCAATCTAATGTAAAATCAAATATCAGGAATAAAACATTCTTTAAAAGTAAGGTAAATCCGCAATGGGGCGTAGAAATTTATCTTGCCCTACAAGAAAGGAAGGGAAAAGGGGGTGGGAGGGGAGTGGGGTGATAGAGGGGAGGGCTGACTGGGTTACAGGGCAACCAGAATATATGCCATCTTGGAGTGGGGGGGACGGTAGAAATGGGGAGAAAATTTGTAATTCAAACTCTTGTGAAAATCAATGCTGAAAACTAAATATGTTAAATAAATAAATTTAAATTAAAAAAAAGTAAGGTAAATCCTAGCTAAGTGAAGGACCTTAAATGCCATGAAAATAGTTTGCAGACACTCCTTAGAAGAAGAATGCATTAAGTCCCTGTTTCTTAAAGCAACTCCTGTGCCTACCGAGTATTGAGGACCTTGGAAATAAGATGACGGTTGAATGGGGAAGGAGACAGAAGAAAGGGCTACTGTACTGAAAACAAATTCTGCTTAATTAACAATTGTGTGTAGGGTTGAAACCGTACCTTTTCCTATTAGTTCTTGTGCAATATGGAATCCTTCCCCAAGTACCAAAGGGACTTGGAAAGAAAAGAGGTAATTGACCTTTGGTTATCTTTTCTAAACAATCTCTGAATGTTTAATGTGAGTTTGGTATCAAGGCTATGGTATGTAGAGGGATTAAGACATGGAAGTGGCCTATTTCATCATCGAAAAATCGTATCGATCCTGAAGAAAACTCTGTCTATACCTGAAAGTATCTACACATGATTCCTAGGTGAATAACTATGGGATTAGAGGTAGTTGCTGTTTATTTTGCAGCCCCCCTTCTCATTGAATTAACAGATATGCCTAAATCCATGGTGACTAAAAAGCCATGGTTATCAGTAAGGTGAGGGAACTGGGAACCATGCTATGAAAGGGTTGGTTGAAAGAAGGAAGAAAGGAAGGAAACAGGAAATAAGTATTTATTAAATACCTACTGTGTTCCAGATACTATTCTAAGTGTTTTATGAATATTATCACATTGATTCTCACAACAATCCTGGGAAGTAGGTTCTGTTACGATCTCTATTTTACAATTGAGGGGACGTAGTAACCTGGTGTGCTTGGCCTGAAGAAAAATTGTTGTTGAGTTGTGCGCAACCCTTCGTGATCCCCATTTGGTGTTTTCTTGGAGAGATACTTTTACAGATGAAGAAACTGAGGCAAACAGGGTTAAGTGACTTGCCAGGATCATACAGCTAATATCTGAGGCTGGATTTGAACCTTAGACCCTACTAACTCAGGGCCAGCACTCTATCCACTGCCCCACCTAGTTGCCCATCTGAAGGAAAACAGAATAAAAAAAAAATGTAGGATTTGGACTCAGGGGACCTTGGTTCAATCTTACCTCTCATCTCTAGACCTCTGTGGTCTTTGGAAAGGCTTTTCACCTATCTAGGCCTCAGTTTTCTTATTTGTAAATTGGGGGGTTAAATTAGATGATCTTGAAGGTTCCTTCCAGCTCCAAAGATATGACCTCTGACTGCCCTTCCAATGTTGAAATTCAGCGGTTCTGTGAATCCAACTGTTTTTCCTCCCCCTGGCCCATTTTCATTATCCAAATGCCAGATAAAATAGTATAAGTGAGGACTCTCTATTGAGCAGAATAGCCTGGGCCAGAACTTCAAGAGGCAGAGACTTTTTCTGGGGAAAAGGAGTGGCCCAGCCGGTACTAACAAAACAATTCTGAGGCATTTAACTGTACTATGTATGTCTATCTAATAGTTTAGCCATCCCTTTTCACCCAAGAGAGAACAGGTTTGCCTGCCCTTTCCCTCCTTCCACACACATGCTTCTTTAGCTCAATGTTTTGTGGCATTCTTTTTCTCTTGAAGGCTGCCTTTGATGATGAGTCAAACTGATTTCACTGTATAAAAATTGTGAAGGTGGGGAAGGATTTTCCCTGGGGCTTTCCAGCTCCTTTGGAACTTACCTTGATAACAACTATTCCCACAGTCTTCAAAGGTTTTCCATTCAGCAAGTCCTATCTATCTTTCGGTCCTTATTGTCATTCAAGCTAATTTTGGCTTCTTCCTAACTGACTTTCAGTTATCCCACGTCCCAGATTTTGCCAAGAGGCATCCGATAACCTCCCTTCCGTGATTTGCCTTTACCCTCATATATCTCTAAATCACAATTCAAAAGTTGCCTCCTCCAGAAATGTTTCTTTGAATCACTCCACTAGCCATGATACAATGGAAAGAGAGCATTGTAGTTGAAGTCAGATGTCTCAACTGTGACCCTAACAGTATGTCATTAAATGGGCTAGTTATATAAGCTTCCTAAATTTCAGTCTCCTCATCTGCAAGTATAAATGATCATATTTGCACTGTCTTCTTCACAAGGTTGTAAAAATAAGAATCAGATAATATATTTTAAGTGTTTGTTAAAATGTTAAACACTATATGTATATAATCTATTACTATTCTCTAGTCTACTGATACCTTATCATCCCAATCCCTCAAGATACTATTATAATCATTGTCTTTTATCAATATATATTTATGTTGCTATTAAGTTTTCCTATCCGGGCAGACAGGTGGCACAGTGGATAGAGCACTGGCCCTGGAGTCAGGAGGACCTGAGTTCAAATTCGAGCTCAGACACTTGATATTTACTAGCTGTATGTGTGAGCAAGTCATTTAACCCCAATTGCCTTGCCAAAAAAAAAAAAGTTTTTATATCTTATCAATGAAGCATGCCTCCTGGGATCACTCCCCCAACTTGCATTTGAACTCATACTGGATCCCTCAAAGGGGGTGCTACTATCCTGTATTCTAATACTAAAGCTCAGTAGTCCCCATGAGTAATCAGCCAGGAGACTAAGTTAGCTCTTAGAAAAGACATTTACTCAAATGGCATCACAAGAATAGAAGTTATATATGTCCAAAGAGCTCTAAAACCATGCATATCCTTTGATTCAGCAATACCCACTGCTAGGTCTGTATCCCAAAGAGATTTTTAAAAGGCAGGGAAAAACCTATTTGAATAGTATTTATTTTTTCAAATTACACATAAAGACAACTTTTAACCATTCATTTTTTATAAAATTTTGAGTTCCAAATTTTCTCCGTCCCTCTCCTCCCCTCTCCCTAAGACATGTAGGTCCTTTCCCCTTTTTTATGATCTCTTTGGGATATAGACCTAGTAGTGGTATTGCTGGATCACAGGATATCCATGTTGATTGCCATTTAGGCATAGAAAAGAACCCATTTGTACAAAATATTTATAGCAGCTCTTTTTTTGTGGTGGCTAAGAATTAGAAATTGAGAAGATGCCCATCACTTGGTGAGTGGTCTGAACAAGTTGTGGTGTGTGAATGTAATGGAATACTATTGTTCTATAAAAATAATGAGCAGGTAGATTTCAAAAAACTTGAAAGACTTACATGAACTGATATAAAGTGAAGTGAGCAGAACCAGGAAAACATTGTACACAGTAACAGCAATATTGTACAATGAAGGAATTGTGAATGACTTAGCTATTCTCAGCAATTACAACGATCCAAGAACATCTCCAAGGAATCATGATGACAAATGCTATCCACCTCTAGGAGAATGAGCTGTTGTTGTCTGAATACAGGCAAAGCATACTATTTTTCACTTTATTTCCTTCTTTCTTTCTCTTCTTGTTCAATCTTCTTGCACAAAAATGATAATACAGGAATGTTTTACATGATGGCACATGTATAACCCATATCAGATTGCTTAAGGGGGAAGGGGAGAGAGGGAAAGAGAGAATTTAGAACTCAAAACTTTAAAAAAACCCAACAAAGTTAAAAATTGTTTTTTACATGCAATTGGGGAAAAATAAAATTAAAATAAATACATAAAATAAATAGAACTAGAAAAATATACTAGTTTTAAAATAAAAAAAATTAAAAATAGTAGTTAAAAGGACATTTCCCCCCACACCTGGGATTTACTTTCCCCAAATATACTCAGAACCTATGGTGGAAAAGTAGTCACCGAGTACAGTGGTAGTTAGCACATATATAGGGAGTACATATGACCCAAGGCAACTCATAATTCTGAAACTGCATGACGTAATTAACCTTTTTATTCCTAAAAAAGGCCTTACGAAATTACTTTAGAGCATGGCATGGTGAAGTGTAGATTACTCCACTGCTAGGCTAGACTGATTTTCCACAGGGTCATAGTGTCCTCTCCTAAATAAGTTGATCTGCTATTAGTTTGAGACAGCCCAGGCACTTAGCTGCTGGGCTGGCTCAACAAAGATCATGGCTACTACTAGGCATGTCACTTGTGCTGGCTTCTTTCAGGATATAGCATCTGGGCTAGAAGGGTTGATTCACTAGACTCACTAGACTCACATTGCTTTGTGTAGTTGTGGTCTGTACCATATTAAGTCTTAGGATTAACTGAGTAGTATTGTGGTCTTTCAGTTGGAATACTACTACCATCAATCCTCAATTTTCATGGGAGTAGTGTTTCTAGAGAAGGGTGCAAAAGTAAAAAATATGAATGTTGATACATTGAACCCATGAGAAATAGGGGGGTTAGGTTTCCCGGACCACCAAAAACTAATCTTTTGCTAGAAATTGATGAAAATATACTTTTCTGCATATAATTCTTCACAACAAAACACAAATAAAATTGGTAATATGCAAAACATTTTATTCTAGTAAGTTCCTAGAATTCTGTGAGCTTTTGTGTTAACATATCAACTAAAAAAATTATTTCATATAATATTCACTTCTTACAACACATGAAATCTATACTACTATGAATATTGTATAGCAAATAAATTTCTTAAAACTAAATCTTTTTTTAACCCAAATCTTACCTTTCACTGTGGCAGATGGTGATGTGACAGCATTGTACTGTATACTATACTGCTATAAAACTTTGCCTTGGCTGCCCTCTGAAAACAAAGGGAGAGTTTGCTGGGACTTAAGTCATTGCTGTTAGAAGAAGCCAAGACTGGCATATCTCGATATAACCTCTTACATTTTATCCTTCACGGCTGGTGGATGGCATTAGAGATCATGAAGAATGCACTAGCTTGAAATAATCTGTCTAAAACATCAGCTTTTTGTGCCATTTGAGATCCTTAAGGGTCTCAGAGTATGGGAGCATGGCAGAGATCAGTTGACAATTAACCCTGAGGCTACTATTGATGTCTGCTAAGATTGTTTTACTGGGATGTGGCCATTGCCCATGCTGCAGCTTCTTGGAGCCACAGGTGAAAGTTGGGTAACAGGTAGACACCAAAGGTGGAGAAGCAGCGCTGAAAAGGGCTCAACAAGCCCTGTCACCAGAGTTGCTAGGCCTTATATACCACAGTGGGAGATGTGAAAGACTTGGCCCAAATGACAAAGTCAGTCTCTAAACTGGGTTGAAGGTAACAGACAGTCCCTCAAACCCATCACTGAGTTAAGGAAATGTCTACCCCAAGCATATGAAGACTTCCCATAGTGTAATGGGTAGATAAGAACAATTTGTTCCAACTGCCATGAAGGTGGCTGAAGCAAGCTCTGTGGAGTGCTTAGAGCTTGGTCAAACATCACAGATACCAAGCTCATCCACTGCATCCCTGGCCATGGCCAGATACCTTGACTTTTTTCCTGCCACTGGACTTTGTTGACTCTAAAAGAGAGAGTAAAACTGATGATTTTGAGCAACTCTGCTTACTTAAATGCAATTCATGGGCAAGCCATGACAGCACTCTGTGACATCATTGTCCTCTTCAAAAAATGAAGGATAAACAACACCACCATCTAGCAAATTGAGTATAATCTCTTTTTTTTTTGTAAATAATATTGAATTTTTCTTCCAAATTACGTGGTAAGATAGTTTTTGACGTTTATTTTTTATAAGATTTGAGGTTTCAATTTTTTGTTCCTCCCTCCCTCTCAGCCCCCCCCCAAGATGGCAAGCAATCTCTTATAGGTTATACATGTGCAGTCATGTAAACATATTCCCGCATTAATCATGTTGCGACAGAAGAAAGAGAACAAAAGAGAAAAGTCACAAAAAAAAACAAAAAAAAAGTGAAAAAAGTATGCTGTGATCTGCATTCAGACTCCATGATTCTTTCTCTGGATGTTGATAGCATATACAATCATATTAAACATATTTCCACATTATTCATATTGTGAAAGAAGAATCAGAATAAAAGGGAAAACCACGAGAAAGAAAAAAAGAGAAAATAGTATGCTTCATTCTGCATTCAGACTCCATAGTTCTTTCTCTGGATGTGGATAGTATTTCCATCATGAGTCGTTTGGAATAGTCTTAGATCCTTGCATTGCTGAGAAGAGCTGAGTCAATCAAGTTGATCATTACACAATGTTGCTGTTACTGTGTATAATGTTCTCTGGTTCTGTTCACTTCATTCAGAATTAGTTCATGTAAGTCTTTCTAGGTTTTTCTGAACTCTACTGCTCATCATTTCTTTTTTTTTATTAGTGTATTTATTTTTTAATTTTCTCTTTTGGGGGGGGATTATTTATTTATTTAATATTTTTAGTTTTCAGCATTAATTTTCACAAGAGTTTGAATTACAAATTTTCTCCCCATTTCTACCCTCCTCCCCCACTCCAAGATGGCATATATTCTGGTTGCCCTGTTCCCCAGTCAACCCTCCCTTTTGTCACCCCACTCCCCTCCCATCCCCTTTTCCCTTACTTTCTTGTAGGGTAAGATAGATTTTTATGCTCCATTGCCTGTATATCTTATTTCCTAGTTGCATGAAAAAACTGGTTTTTTGAACATCTGTTTTTAAAACTTTGAGTTCCAAATTCCCTCTCCTCTTCACTCCCAACCCACCCTCCCTAAGAAGGCAAGTAATTCCACATAGGCCACATGCGTATCATTATGTAAACCCTTCCACCAATACTCATGTTATAAAAGACTAGCTATATTTTGCTTCTTCCTATCCTATGCCCCTTTATCCAATTTTCTCCCTTGACCCTGTCCCTTTTTGAAAATGTTTGTTTTTGATTACCTCCTCCCCCTATTTTCCCTCCCTTCTATTGTCCCCCCTTTTTATCTCCTTCCTCCTTCTTTCCTGTGGGGTAAGATACCTAATTGAGTGTGTATGTTATTCCTCCGTCAGGTCCAATTCCAATGAAGCACGATTCACTCATTCCCCCTCCCCTGACCCCCTCTTCACCTTACTACGGCACTGCTTTTTACTTTGCCACTTTGATGCCAGATACTTTACCCCAATTCTATCTCTCCCTTTCTCCTCTCTCAATATATTCCTTCTCTCACCCGTAATTTGATTTTATTTTTTTAGATATCATCCCGTCATATTCAACTCACCCTAGTTGCCCTCTGTCTAATCAATATACATATATATGCTACATATATTATTTTTTTTTAAACTAAATATATCTATATATCATATATGTATATTCCCTTCAGCTACCCTAATTACTGAGGTCTCATGTGTTATACGCATCATCTTTCCATGTACGAATGTAACCAAAACAGTTCACTTTAGTAAGTCCCTTATGATTTCTCTTTCTTGTTTAACCGTTTCATGCTCTCTTGATGTCTTGTGTTGAAGTCAAATTTTCTATCAGCTCGTGGTCTTTCATGAGAAAGCTTGAACGTCCTCTATTTATTGAAAATCCATATTTTGCCTTGGAGCATGATACTCAGTTTTGCTGGGTAGGTGATTCTTGGTTTTAATCCTAGCTCCATTGACCTCCAGAATATCATATTCCAAGCCCTTCAGTCCCTTAAGGTAGAACATGCTAGATCTTGTATTATTCTGATTGTGTTTCCACAATACTCAAATTGTTTCTTCCTGGCTGCTTGCAGTATTTTCTCCTTGATCTGGGAGCTCTGGAATTTGGCAACAATATTCCTAGGAGTTTTCTTTTTGGGATCTTTGTCAGGAGGCGATTGGTAGATTCTTTCAATTTCTATTTTACCCCCTGGCTCTAGAATATCAGGGCAATTCTCCTTGACAATTTCTTGAAAGTTGTTTTCTAGGCTCTCTTTTTGATCATGGCTTTCCGGGGTGAGGGACTGAATCCAAATATGGCATTAGGAGCTCTGGGCTCTGAGTTAGTGCTCCAGATCCTAAGCTACCAGCCTGGGCTGAGGATGAGTCCAAGATCACCTCTGTTCATCCCTTTGTTGCTTGCCTAGTTTCAAAGTCTATACTCTGAATTCTGAGTCCAACCTTTGGACTCTCTAGAAGACCCAAACATTTGGTACAATTTAATGTTGTTGTTAATTGCATTTCTATTTTTACTCCTTAATTATATCACTGATATAGTTAAAAATGCAGATAATTTTTATGAATTTATTTCAGATGTATTATCTTACTAAAGACCTTTGTTATCTTAACTAAATTTTTGTGAAGTCTCTTGAATATTCTAAATGTCTATTTAGTTATTTCCGTCATGTCTGACTCTTCATGATCCCTTTTTGTGTGTGGGGGGGATGTTTCTTAGTAAAGATACTGGAAGGGTTTGCCATTTCCTTCTCCAGCTCATTTTACAAATGAGGAAACTGAGGCAAATAGGACTAAGTTATTTGCCCATGGTCACACAACCAGTAAGTGTCTGAGGACAGATTTTAACTCAGGTCTTCCTGATTCCAGGCCCAGCATCTATCTACTATGCCAATTTGCTCCCCCTTTCTAAATGTAACAATATAAAATTATTTAAAACTGAAATGGATCTCCGATGTCATCTAGTTGGTAGAGCAAGATGAGAAAATGTAGGCCTGAAGAGGTTAGATGAATTTTCCAAGCTCACTCAGGAAATAAATGACAGAGCTGAGATTCAAAACCGTATTATCTGACTGCAAAGTCATACCCTTTCCAACACTGTATCATGTCATTTTGAAATAAAGCTACTTCATCTATTCATTTCCAATGCTTAGTCCCTTAATTTCTTTTTCATTTCTTAGTGCTATACATCCTCCCAGTAGAAAAAAAAAAGCTGTTTGTGGGAAGGACTGTTTCCTTTTTCCTTTTTGTATTCCTAGTGCCCAGCACAGTGCCTTACACATGGTAGGTGCTTAATATATGATTGTTGAATTGTTATTTCATTGAAGGCTAACATCCCTAAGTCTATGTCAACTAATAGTAATTACAGCAAACAACAGTACTTTATTTTTATTTTTAAATATATTTTTATCTATTTCATTAAAATTTTTCTGAATTACATTTTAAAACAAATTTAACATTCTTTTTAAGAAAATTTCTAGTTCCAAATTCTTCACCTCCCTTCTGCCCCTCACCTACCCCTTGAGAAGGCAAGCAAAATATCGATTAGTCATGCAAAAGATTTTTCTATATTAGCCATGTTGCAAAAGAAAACACACACACAGTTCTGGGAGCCAAGATGGTGGAGTAAGCAATAAGTCATTCTCACTGTCCCTTATTGACTTCTACAAACCCAGAAAATATCACCCCAGAAAAAATCCTGGAATAGTGGAGCTAGTAGAAAAATGGGGTGGAGCATTCTATTAGCCCAGGAGGCTTTGGGGATCAATGGGAAAGGGCCCTCTTGTTCTGGTGGAAGGGGAGCACAGTCCAGAAACTGAGGTATCCCAGCAAGCCAGTAGCAAGCCCCACCTCAGCAAACCAGTGGGAGATCCTGAGCCCCAGGGTGGTGGAGCAGGCAAGTGCCAACACCAGGACCCCCATGTCCTTTGGCACAGTCAGGGAAACCAGCATATTCCAGAACAGAGAATCACCATTCTAGTGGGCAGGCATCCTCAGCAGCCAAACCCCCACATGTTCACTGAAGCCCCAGGTAAGCAGGCCTCCTCTAGCAGCCAGACCCCACCCTTTCCACAAACTTCAGTGTAGCTCTGGAGAAACACAGAAAAACACCACATGGCCTCAGGACATGCCAGATACCACCACTAGGACCCCAGCTCAGCACCAGGTAAGCTGTGAGACTCCTACAGCCTCCCTGTGCCAGCACCTGAGGCCCCAGCACACAAAGCCAGTGGCCAGGCCCCTGACGCACAGCACAAGAAGCTTGGGACAGTGCCCCCTGTGCTCCAGCAGAAGAGCCCAATTTTAAAAGCCCTAAATTAGGGAAACATCAGAGCAAAAAGCAGAAACAGACAATTGATTGTAGATTCTTTCTGTGGGGTCAGAGAAGATCAAAACACAAATTCAGAAGAGTACACATTATCAATATACCTACATCTGAAACCTCAAAGGAAATATGAACTGGTCTCAAGCCCAAAAAGCCTTCTTGAAGGAGCTCAAGAAAGATTTTAAAAGTCACATAAGAGAGGTAGAAATAAGAGGTATTCAAGAGACAGTCAACAGCTTGGAAATGAAGGACAAAAATTGATTGTAGAAAATAATCCTTAAAAAACACAATTGGCCAAATTGGGAAAAGAAACCCACTGAAGGAAACAACTCTTTAAAAAGTAGAATTGGCCAAATGAAAGGAGGTACAAAACTCAGTGAAGAGAACTCCTAAAAAGTAGAATTGGCCAAATGGAAAAGGAGGTATGAAAGCTAACTGAAGAAAACAATTCTTTAAAATTAGAATTGAGTAAATGGAAGCTAATGATGCTCTGAGACATCAAGAATCAGTTAAACACAATCAAAAGAATGAAAAAAAGAAGAAAATGTAAAATACCTTATTGGAAAAACAACTTACCTGGAAAATAGATCCGAGAGAGGATAATGTAAGAATTACTGTTCTACCTAAATGCCAGATTAAAAAAGAGCCTGAAAAAAAAAAACAAAAAAAACAAACAAAAAAAAAAAGAGCCTGGACAGCATCTTTCAAGAAGTTATCAAGGAAAATTTCCCTGAGGTCCTAGAACGAGAGGGTAAAGCAGTCATCAAAAGAATCCACCAATCATCTCCTGAAAGAGATTCCAAAATGAAAATGGTAAGGAATATTGTAGCCAAATTCCAGAATTATCAGGTCAAGGTGAAAATACTGAGCAGCCAGAAAAAAACAATTTAAATATGTTAACCACAGTCAAGTTACACATGACTTTGCACCTTCTACATTAAAGATTGGAGGACTTGGAATATGATATTCTGTAAGGCAAAGGAGGTGGGATTACAACCAAGGATCAACTACCCAGCAAAATTGATCATAATCTTTCAGGGAAGGAGATGGACATTCAATGAAATAGGGGACTTCCAAATTTTTCTGATGAAGAATCCAGAGCTGAACGCAAATTTAATCTTCAAATACAAGACTCAAGAGAAGTGAAAAGGTAAACAGGAGAGGAAAAAATACCACCCTTGTTATTTGATAAGGTTAAACTGTTTAAATTGTATTATAAAGCAGTAATCATCAAAACTACTTGGTACTGGCTAAGAAATAGAGTGATGGATCAATGGAATAATTAGGTACATATGACACAGTCATGAATGACTATAGTAATCTACTGTTTGATAAACCCAAAGACTCCAGCTTCTGGGATAAGAACTCACTATTTGACAAAACTGCTGGGAAAACTGAAAATAGTATGGCAGAAATGAGGCATAGACCAACATCTTGCACCATGAACCAAGATAGCATCAAAATGGGTACAGGATTAGATATAAGGCTGATTCTATAAGCAAACTGGAAAGCAAGGAATAGTTTACCTGTCAGATTATGGAGAATGGAAGAATTTATGACCAAACAAGAGATAGAGAACATTATGAAATGCAAAAGGGATAATTTTGATTACATTAAATTGAAAAGTTTTTGCACAAACAAAGCCAATGCAACCAAGATTAGAAGTGAAGCAAAAAAACTGAGAAACAATTTTTACAATGAGTGTTTCTGATAAAGGCCTTATTTCCAAAATACATAGAAAACTGAGTCAAATTTATAAGAATATAAGTCATTCCCCTATTTATAAATAGTCAAAGGATATGAACAGGTAGTTTTCAGAGGAAGAAATTAAAGCTATCTATAGTCATATGAAAAAATGCTCTAAATCACTATTGACTAGAGAAATACAAATTAAAACAACTCTGAGGTATCACATCACACATATCAGAGTGGCCAACATGACAGAACAGGAAAATGAGAAATGTTGGAGAAGATGTAGGAAAATTGCTACACTGATGCATCATTGGGGGAACTGTGAACTGATCCAACCATTCTGGAGAGGAATTTGTAACAATGCCCAAAGGGCTAAGAAACTGTGCATACCCTTTGACCTACCATGCCTAGGTCTGTATGCCAAAGAGATCATAAAAATGGGAAAAGGACCCATGTGTACAAAAATATTTATAGCAGCTCTTTTTGTGTTGGCAAAGAATTAGAAATTGAGGGGATGCCCATCAGTTGGAGAATGGCTGGACAAATTGTGGTACATGAATGTAATGGAATACTATTGTTCCCTAAGAAATGACGAGCAGGCAGATTTCAGAAAAACCTGGAACCACTTACCTGAACTGATGCTGAATGGAGTGAACAGAACCAGGCGAACATTGGACACAGTAACAGCAACTTTGTGTGATGACTGACTTTGATAGACTTAGCTCTTCTCAGCAATGCAAGGATCTAAGAGAACTCCAAAAGACTCATGATGGAAAATGCTATCCACATCCAGAGAAACAACTATGGAGTCTGAATGCAGATTGAAGCATACTATTTTTTTCTCTCTTTCTTTGTTTCTTCTTTCTTGTGTTTCTCCCATTGGTTCTAATTCTTTTTTTTCTTTTTACAACATGACTAATGTGAAAATATTTTTAAAAGGAATGTATATGTATAGCTATATTAGATTGTATGCTTTTGAAGGGAGAGAGGGGGAGGAAATCTAGAACTCAAAATCTTATGGAAGTAAATGTTTAAAAACTAAAACTAACTAGTAGTTAAATAATTTAAAAAAAGTTTAACAGAAAAAAATAATGCACTTAGCAAACCTTACAAAGGAAAAGAAAACACACATAAAACCCAAGAAAAATAAAGTAAAAAAAGGTGTGCTTCAATCTGCACTCAGAGTTCATCAATTCTCTCTCAAGCAGCCCTACTTTAAACCTATTTAAATGTTTTATTTAATTTTATTATCAGTTAACAAGCATTTATTTTCCCTAACTTATTCCCCCATTCCACTGAAAAAGGAAAAAAACAAAACCTTTGTAAGAAATATGCATAAAAAAGGACAGCAAGCAAAACAAACAAACAAAAAAAGCAAGTAAAAAGTTTGTCTCATTCTGCATCTTAAGTTCATCATCTCTCCATTCACAGATGGGTAGCATTTTCATCTTTATTCTTCCAGAAATGTGGTTAGTCATTACATTAATCAGAGTTCTTTACTTTTCAAAGTTATTTTCCTTTATAATATTGTTATTACAGAAATTATTCTAATTACTTCAATCTGTATTATTTCATTCATACCAGTTTCCCCAGGTTTCTCAAAAAACATCCCTATTATAATTTCTAATAGAGCAGTGATGTTCCATTACTTTCATACATCATAAATTGTTCAGTCAATCCATAACTGACAGATGGGTATCCCCTTACTTTCTAATTCTTTGCTACTACAAAATGAGCTGTTAAAATATTTTTTGTACATATGGGTCCTTTTCCTTTTTCTTTGATTTTTAAACCTATGTTTAGTAGGGATGTTTCTCCACTGCATATCATGCTAGCTTTGGCTTTCAAATAGATATTATTTGTTGTAGTAAGGATAAATTCTTCCAAACCAATATTTATAGTGATTTCAGTGTATGGGGGATAGTAATTTTGCTGGCAAGAAAACTGAAAAGGAAAATAGGACAAAAGTCACTAGACCCTTTTAGCTTTCTTCTCCCCAATGATTTGTATGTATATAATTGGTATCAATTGGAGTGACAAGGAATTGAAAAGAAGTTTATCACTCTGATAATGTGGAGCAACTGGAGGCCTGGCTTTCGTAAGGCTTTCCTAGCTAGCTGGGTGGGTATAGCTTGCTGGAGACTGTACCTCAAAAGGACTATAAGCTAAAGGGCTGTCAGACCCCTCCCTTTTGGAGATGAAGTCATATTACAGGTGAATATCAGCAGATGGCAGCCGACAACAATATTTTAGTGAAGAGTTTGTATCATGACTAAAAAGCCAGAAGATGGCAGCAGAGATCAGCAGCTGGCCTCTTAGATGCAAGAAGAGCAATACCAGAATACAGCATTGGGATGAAATCACAATCCTTGGCTCTTCAGTGCCTGAGGCATGAATTGACTTGACTACTGTGTTTCAGTCAGTAGAATGTAACCTTCTTTATGCAAAGGCTTGCTGGTCACAAACATATCAGAAATAGTTCACATAAAACATATTGCAAAGAAAGCTGAAAAAAACCTACCAATGGTTCACAGGGACCGTCAAAGTCCATAGGACCAATAAAATATTATCTCTCAATCTCAACTTTAATTCCAACAGTCTGTTTCTAGCTGCCAGGACAACACTCATTGTCCAGAGCACTTAGAGGCTGGAGTTCCTCAAACCTCTTCACTATTTCTTCTAGGTGACAGGCCACTCTGTACCTTGTATATATGGAGCAGTCATTTGAGCATGACAAATACAAGCATGCACACTTAATGCAAGTCCCTACAAAATTACTGGTAGTTTGTACTTTAAAAAAATTATTTATTTGTTTTTAGTTTTCAACATTCACTTTTATAAGATTTTGAGTTCTCAATTTCCCCCCTCTGTCCCCTCCCCCTTTCCCAAGATGGCATGCAATCTGATGTAGATTATACATGTACAATCACCTTAAACATATTTCCAAATGAGTTATGTTTTGATAGAAAAATCAAAACAAAAGGGAAAAACCTTGAGAAAGAATAAAAAACAACAAACAAAAAAGAGAAAATAGTTTGCTTCAATCTGTATTCAGACTCCATAGTTCTTTCTCTGGCTGTGCATAGCATTTTCCATCATGAGTCTTTTGGAATTGTCTTAGATTCTTGCATTACTGAGAAGAGCTAAGTCTATCAAAGTTGATTATCACACAATGTTGCTGTTACTGTTTATGATATTCTCCTGGTTTTGCTCACTTCGCTCAGCATTAGTTCATGCAAGTCTTTCCAGGTTTTTGTGAAATCTGCCTGCTCATCATTTCTTAGGGAACAATAGTATTCTATTATATCCATACACCACAACTTGTCCAGCCATTTCCCAATTGATGGGTATCAGCCTTAATTTCCAGTTCTTTGCCACCACAAAAAGAGCTGCTATAAATGTTTTTGTACATGTGGGTCCTTTCCCCATTTTATGGTCTTTTTGGGATATAGCCCTAGAAGTGGTATTGCTGGGTCAAAGGTTATGCACAGTTTCTTAGCCCTTTGGGTATAGTTCCAAATTGCTCTCCAGAATGGTTAGATCAGTTCACAATTCCCCCAACAATGCATTAGTGTTCCAATTTTGCCACATTTTCTCCAATATTTATCATTTTCCTGTTTTGTCATGTTGCCAGTCTCATAGGTGTGATGTGGTACCTCAGAGTTGTTTTAATTTGCATTTCTCTAATCCATAGGGAAGTTTGTACTCTTTTATGACCTCTTTACACCTTTATTCTCAGCTCTTTTTAACTCCTTTTTATCAATCCATAACAACTTGAACCACACCTAGCTTCCTTCTCGAAGCTCACTAAGTCTAGTCTTGTCTAATCAATTTGGCTTATTCTTTTTTCTTATTTACCCAGCCTTACCAATTATTCTTCTAGAGTTTTCCTTTCCTTTGTTTCATCTCCTAATCTGCCTCTTTCAGATTGGGTCATCTTTCTTCTCTCCCAGCTGGACTTACTCTTCAATTTTATCTGGTTCTCCCAAATTCTCCAGATCACTTTTTCTCAAATTTGGTCTCTGGCTTTCTTCACAAGTTCAAAGCCTTCCAAATCACCTCTGAAATTTTCAATCTATTTTTATAACTCCTCCTTTTGAAGGCAGAAATAGAGAGCTGTGTTCATTTTGGGACTGCAAGTTTTACGGCAGAATGTTCCTGGAGGCAGTCTAGAAAGGCCCATCTCAATATGTTGTAAAGCCACAAGAGATTGATTCCCTTGACAAAGTTAATTTTTTGTATATTAAAGTAACAGATGAGGCCTTTGTTTTATCATTGATCTCTTTGATGAGGTGTGAACTCTTGTCTCATATGTACGTCCAGCTTACTTCAAGGTGAAGTTAATAACTTCTTATCACCCAATTAATACCTATTATGCTAAAGTTACTGAGTGATAGCCTTGGCATTTAAAATAGAGAGGAATAAAGGAATAAGCTTTTATATGGTACGTACTATGTGCCAGACATTGTTTTAAGGGCTTTAGAAATATTATCTCATTTAATCCTCACAACAACCTTGTGATGTAGGTGCTTTTATTATCCCCATTTTATAGTTGAAGAAACTGAGATAAACAAGTTGCCCAGCATCACACAGTGTCTGATGTCTGAGGTAAAATCTGAACTCAGATCTTCCTTATTCTAAACCCAGCTCTTTATCCACTACCCACCTAGCTGCCTTTAGGCAAAATATTAAGAATCATATTCCCCTACCCTCCCAAACGGCAACTTTTGACTCCCTATGGGGTCAAAAAATTTCATGAAAATGGTCTACACATGCATAGAGAATTTCTGGGATGGCTGTGAAAGGGGGATAGAAGTGGAGAATGATCCTAGAAGAGGCATCTCTGGAAATATGGGCAGAGTTGCCCTTCCTGCTTCCAGCAGACCATATGTTTGTGACTCAGCAATGAAAAATTTTTTTAAAAAACTAATTTAGTTTCTGTATTTATGTTACATTTCAAGTTCCAAACTTTCTCCCTCCCTCTCTGCCTTCCCCATGCTAGAGAAGGCCATCATATGACACAGATTTACTGTGGATACTTCTTTTTGTCAGTTTTTTCTCTGGAGATGGTTAGCATCTTCCTTCATAGGTCCTTTGTAGCTGATCTGATTATCGATATTACTTAGAATAATCTTGTTTTTCACAATTATTCTTCAAACAATATTTCTGTTACTGTATACGATGTTCTCTTGGTTCTGCTCACTTTGCTTTTCATTATTTAATGCAAGTCTTTCCATGTTTTTCTAAAATCAACCAGCTCATCATTTCTTATAGCAGAGTAATAATTCCATCACAATCATATACTACAACTTGTTTAGCTGTTCCCCAATTGATGGGCATCCCATGAATTTTCAGTTCTTTGCCACCACAAAGAGAGCTGCTATAAATTTTTGAGAACATAGAAGGTTCTTTTCCTTTTGTCTTGATCACCTTGGGAAACAGACCTGACAGTGGTATTGAGGGGTCAAAGGGCATAGATGGTTTTATAACTCTTTGAGTATAATTCTAGATTGCTCTCCAAAATGATTAGATCAGTTCACAGTTCCACCAGTGGTGTATTAGTGTCCCAATTTTTCTACATTCCCTTCAATATTGGCATTTTCTCATTCTATCATTTTAGCCAATCTGATAAGTGTGAGATATCTTGAAGTTGTTTTAATTTGCATTTCTCTAATCAATAATGATTTAGAGCATTTTTTCATATGACTATATGTAGTTTTGATTTCATCATCAAAAAACTCCCCGTTAATATTCTTTGACCATATTTTGACTCATATTCTTACAAATTTGACAAAGTTCTCTATATATTTGAGATATGAGACCATCTGAGAAATTGTCTATAAAATTTTTTCTCCAATTTTCTGCTTTCCTTCTAATCTTGGCAACATTGGTTTCATTTGTACAAAAACTTTTAAATTTAATGTATTCAAAATTACCCATTTCACATCTCTCAATGTTCTCTATCTCTTGTTTATTCATAAGTCATTCTTCATAAATTCTTCTATTCATAACATTTTCCATGTTCTAGTTTTCTTGTCATATCTCCCTTTATATCTAGGTCATACATTCATTTTGACCTTATCTTGGTGAATGTTGTAAGATATTGATCTATACCCAATTTTTGCCAGATTGTTCTCCAGCTTTCCCAACAATTTTTACTGAACATTATCCTCTCATCCCTAAAGCTTAAATCTTTATAGTTGTCAAACACAAAGTTACCAAAATCATTTGTTATTATGTATTGTATGTCTACTCTGTTCTGCTGGTCCATTCTTCTATTTCTTAGCCAGTACCAGATAATTTTGATAATTGCTGCCTTATAGCTTAAGATCTGGTGCTACTAAACTTCCTTTATATTTTTTTCATTAATTTCTCTTGTATTCTTGACCTTTTGCTCTTCTAAATTAGTTTATTATTTTTTTCTAGCTCAATAATTTTTTGATAGTTTAATTGAGATGGCATTGAATAAGTAGGTTAGTTTAGGAGGAATTGTCATTTTATTATATTGGTTCTGCCCATCCATGCACAATTAATATTTCTCCAATTATTTAAATCTGATTTTATTTGTATAAAACATTTTATAATTATGTTCATGTAGTTCCTGAGTTTGTCTTGGCAGGCATACTTCCAGGTATTTTATACAGTCTACAATTATTTTGAATCAGGTATCTCTTACCATCTCTTCTTGTAGGGTTTTGTTGATGATATATAGAAATGCTGATGATTTATGTGGATTTATTTTGTATCCTGTTACTTTGCTAATATTGTTTCAACTAACCTTTTACTTGAATCTCTAGGATTTCCCAAGTATACCATCATATCATCTGCAAAAGGGAGATACTTTTACTACCTCATTGCCCATCTGATTTCTTCAATTTCTTTTCCTTCTCTGATTGCTATTGCTAGCATTTCTAATACAATATTGAATAATATTGGTGATAATGGGCATCCTTGTTTCACTCCTGATCTTATTGGGAGGGCTTCTAGCTTATCTCCATTACAAGTAATATTTACTGACGGTTTTAGGTAGATGCTTCTTTTAAGATGCTTTTTTAAAGATGCTCTAAGGAAAAAATCCATTTATACCTATGCTTTTGAGTGTTTTTTAGTAGGAATGGGTGTTATATTTTATTATAAGCTTTTTCTACATCTATTGATATAATCATATCATTTTTGTTACTTTTCTGATGGATATAATCAATTATATTAATAGTTTTCCTTATGTTACACCACCCCTGTATTCCTGGTATAAATCCCACTTGGTCACCATATATAATCTTTGAGATGTATTGTTGTGTCTCTTGGCTAGTATTTTATTAAGAATTTTTGTATCCATATTCATTAATGAGATTGGTCCATAATTTTCTTTCTCTGTTTTTGTTCTTTGTGGTTTAGGTATCATTACCATATTTGTTTCATAAAACTCTTTCTTTGTCTATTATTCTAAATAATTTATTTAATATTGGAATTAGATGACCTGTAAATGTTTGGTAGAATTTACTTGTAAATCTATCTGATGCTGAGGCTTTCTTTCTTAGGAAGCTCATTGTGGTCTGTTCAATTTCTTTTTCTAAAATAGGTTTGTTTTAGATATTTTATTTCCTCTTCTGTTAATCTAAGCAGTTTATATTTTGTAAATATTCTCTCATTTCACTTATATTGTTAAATTTACTGGCATATAATTGGGCAAAATCACTCCTAACAATTGTTTTGATTTCATCTTCGTTAGTGATACATTCACCCTTTTCATTTTTGATAATAGTAATTTGGTTTTCTTCTCTTTCTTTTGATCGTATTAACTAATGCTTTATCTATTTTATTGATTTTTTTCATAAAACCAACTTCTAGTTTTATTTATTAATTCAATGATTTTCTTACATTCAATTTTATTAATCTCCCCTTGAAAGGGCTTGTTTTTTGAGATGATGGAGCAATCCATTGGGTGCTAAGCTAGAAGAGCTAATGACTCTTGTTGTTCAGTCATTTCAGTTGTGTCTGACTCTTCAAAAAAATCTTTTGGGGTTTTCTTGGGAAGATACTAGAGTGCTTTGCCATTTTCTTCTCCAGCTCATTTAACAGATGAGGAACTGAGGCAAACCAGGTTAAGTAACTTGCCAAGGGTTACACAGCTAGCTTTGAGGCTAGATTGGAACTCCTGATGGTGCTCTATCTACTATAATGCCTAGCTACCCACTGAAGAAACGGATGGTATTTAAAGGGGAATGACCCCACCCTCAGGATTCTCCTCATTTCTGACTTTGGATTCTCCCTGAAATATTTCAAGCTGCTGTCCCTGAGGCGTGGGAAAGGGGTGGTTTACCTTATTCCTTACACTAGTTGCCATTGAGTCATGAGAACATGGCAGTTAAAGCACATGTTCTGCCTAGACAAGCCTGGGATTGGGTTTTAGCTCTTTGCTGTTTGTTTTTCCTTGATCTTAGGTGAATAAGTATGTTTCCCAAGATGGACATGTCCAAACTTGGAGGAGACCTTGTGAGTTTGAGAGGTCCTAGGTTCTTTTCCTCAGAGCTAATTGATAACTATAGGTTGTCTATAAAACTAAATATCATAGTGTGGAAAATGGCCCTTCTTTATCCAGTGGTTTTCTCCTCCATCTGGATAGTCAGGCCAAACTTTTTTGAGTGATTATAAATCTAGTTTTGGAGACTTTACAGTATTTTGTGGCTTGATGCACAGTACAATGACATCTGCAAACAGGAGCATTCAGAGGATCCTTCTTTGACTTGAACTTTGTACTGAAAATTCCTCTTGGCAGTGGTAAACATGTTTGGTGAGTATATGTCTCTTCCCTCCCCCGCTTTTAATGTTTTGTAATATATCAAGGAACAAGATTATTTCTGTTAGAAATTTGTATAATTTAGACATGTTTGGGAGGGACCTTGTAGGAGGAAAGCCTTGAAGGAAAGCTCTACTGAAATAAATGCTTTTAAAAATAGTCCACCAATAATAAGCCTTTAGGGAGGTTTGTCTTGTTTTTTCTACATCTTTCTGTCAATTGTGTGATAGTAAAGATATTGTCTATTGAAGTATGTCACTCGTGGTGAAAGGAATGATTTAGGAAGACGAGTAATGATTTATTATACCCCTATTTTATTCCAATAGTATTCATCAGTTTTGTGTGATTCTGTAGGGGAAGTGATTATACTTGCCTATCAGTATACATTTACTCAGACTAGTCTTTCTTATAATAGGCCTCAGACTTTAAAATAAAAGATTATAAATTTACTTGCTCATTATGAAATTCACTTGCTTAGTCATATGAAGCTAACTAGAGGACCTCCATCCTTTCTTCCTGATGAGTAGGGGACAGCCCAGCATAGCAGAGATGACTCAACAATATGGAAAAATCTCCCAGCTATTATTGTTGCCTCTCGGTCCCTTGTAATTCTTCTATTGCCCAATATGAGGAGATGGCCATGAGTACTTGGCCTACAAATGACTCTGTTTGCTGTCCCGTGGCCTGCCTGTCTACTGGCCCAATTGCTCATGTAGATGTTTTTATATCTATTTATCCGCCCAACCCATGGGTCTGCTTGTTGGCAAAGTAGGACAACCAAGAAGGTCAAGATAGGTCTGTCATCCAGCATTCAGTCACCATTTACTCCACCAATGAGGAGAATCTTATGCAAATATTCCATTCTTAAAGCCAGGGTTACATTTACACTCTTCCCTATGTCTAAAATATCTTTCCCCTTCTCTTTGCCTCTTGCATTCCTATTCATCCTTTAAAGTCTATGTCAAATGCCACTTCCTTCATGAAGTCTTCTCTGATTCCCTCCATACAGAAGTTTCTTCCCAAAACCTCACATAGCAACTTTGATGTGTAATTATAAATGTATTTAGGCAATATTTTGTATTATTAGTGTCTTCTCCTCTTACTAGACAATAAGCTCTAAGGAAGGCAGGAACTATCTTTTCTAAATTTTAAATCTCCACCAATAACTAAAACCTAAAGTTTTTGCTAAATGAATGAATCTCCAAAGAGCAAGTAGCTGTGTCTTATACTTTATATTCTCAACTTCTCCTGTACAGAATAGTCACTCAACAAATATTTGTGGATTGATTGCACTATGATGATATTGCAGGTTTTAGCAGAGATTAGATACGAAAGGTTATTAAGGATCATGTCACTAATTTCTTTTAATGTAGTATTAAGAATAATGACTGTCTGACTTTTAAATATCACTTATATCAGATCCTGTTCATATCTTAGATAATGAATGCATGAATTTCAGCAAAGTAATTCCTATTATGATACAACACTGATCACTATGTATTGACTCAGATTGAAAAAGATCAAACTACTGAATTATTATCATCCTGTAGCACCCTTGGTTTTCCCTGAAGGTATCCAAAGAATCCTAGTCAGATCAAGTGTCAGTATTATTTCTTTGCTCTTGTTACATCTTTAAAAGGGAGTTTGAAAAAAATTAAAAATATTTTTCCAAATATAAAATTCACAACATTTCACTGATTTTTAAGTTTAAATTTTTTTCCTTTTAAAAACCTTGCTATGTTCAAGCACAACTCTTCCTCCTCCTGAGAGATGGGGACTACAGATATGAAATGTTGTATATATTGTTAGACACAGTTGCTGTGTTAGTTGGCTTTGCTTAATATTTTCCTTTGTTGCAAGCCATGGTTTAATGGAAGGGTGCTTTTTTAAGGGGGAAATTACTAGGGTTTAAAACATAAGGCAACAATATAACTCATAAAGAATAAAGAGAACAAAAAATTGAGGTAAGAAATGGAGTGAATTAGTTGTAAGAAGTACGGTCTAGGGTGCAGCTAGGTGGCACAGTGAATAAAGCACTAGCTCTGGAGTTAGGAGGACCTGAGTTCAAATGTGGCCTCAGACACTTGACACATTTACTAGCTGTGTGACCTTGGGTAAGTCACCTAACCCCAATTGCCCTGCCTTCCCTCTCCAAAACAAGCAAACAAAAAGGAAGTATGGTCTAGCTTTAATTTTTAAAATAAACTTTAAAGATTAGAAATTAATTCTTCAGAAGTTTATAACAAGTTTGATTCCTGTTTAAAAATGTATTATTTTATGGCCAATATGGAAATATGTTTTGCTTGTTTTCTTAATGGGCAGGGGAGAGATTAGAGGTAAGGACAGAATTTGGAATTCAAAATTTAAAAAAATGAATGCTAAAATTTTTTTACATGTAATTGGGAAATATTTTATGAAATAAAATATATTTTTAAAAATTCATGATTTTAGCAGCTTCCATAGTACCTTCTTAAACAACTAAAAATACTTTGTTGAATAATGCTTGAAACAGGCAAGTTTAGTAAATACTTGCCTCTATACACCCAGTTATCATCTTTTGCAAAAACTAGTGAAAGGAATTTTACTGCGTGTGGCCGAAGAACTATGTGATTATACAACATTAGTACTAATTTCAGAAATCATTCATGGCAGGGATTAACCTAATTTCTCAGAAGAGTAGAAAATTTTAAAAGGGTCGTATCCCGATTCTTGTTTTCTTTTCTCACGCCAGATGACTTGACTTTTACTCATCTTTTAGAAGCCATCAAACAATTTATCTGGAGGCAGCATCTGAGTTGATAAATGATAATGAATAGATAAATTCACTGCTGGCTTTCTAGCAATTTCTTTTTAAACTCTTTAATCTTTTTATTGCTTTACTGTTTCCTGGTTCCTCCTCTTTCTCTCTCTTTCTTCTCCCTCTCCCCCATTCTTTTTTCTCCACTTGTCCCATTTCTTTTTTGAATTAATCTCATAATTCTATCAGTTTTCATTTGTCAGACTTTTCCCATCACATATTTTGCTCCATATTCTTCTACTTAAAGCAACTAGGAGGTGCTCTCACTCATTATCTTTGGAATATTGAAGTGAGATTATCTTTGCTTTGTATGTGGAATATTACCTACTCATGCTAACATCTGTCCTAAGGCATCCTCGTCTTCCAGGCTCCTGACTCTGTTATCTAATATATTAGCCATCCTACTCAGTTTTGTGTCATCTGAAAATTTGATAAGAAAAATTCAGTCAATTGAGACATTGGCTGCCTTTGCAGCAAACTTTTAACTTTCCCAGCATCCTCTTTAGTTTAATGTAATTTATTAAGTATATACTACAAGTAAGCTCCAGGGCCATGTGCTGGGTATATAAAGAAAAAAGAACCTACCCATTGCTTCAGGAAACTTAGATTCATCCTGGAGAAGTGGGGAACTGGTATTTAAAGGTATACTCTTGCTGACAAGCCACCTGATACTTGGCTGGGCTCTGATTATGTCCACCTATCTTTCCAGTTCTCACGAGATACATAGGATGTCCGCAATCAGTCAACAAACATTAATTAAACATCTGCTAGAAGCAACAAGGTGATAACCTTGGGAAACCTAGAGTCAGGAAGACCTGAGTTCATCTCTAGCCTCAGATAATTAGTGGCTATATAATCTTGGCAAATCACTTAACCTCTCTGTCTCATTTTTCTCATCTGTAAAATAGGGTAATAATAGCAACTACTTCCCAGGGTTGTGGTGGAGACAAAGTGAGATGATATTAGTAAAGTGCTTTGTGAACCTTAAAGCATTATATAAATGTTAGCTATTATGATATACCAAACATTGTATGTGTTCTAGTCCTCCTTTACACAACAACAACAACAAAGAGTATACACAACAGGGACAAAAAGAATGCAATACAGGCAGTGATGGTTGTTGTCCATCCTTCTTAAAGAGGACCAAAATGATATCACTATGTTGGGGTCCAGGTACAGTGTGTCCAATTGTGGCTAATTAGACCAATATGAACTTGGCATGTTCTACCACAGGTTGGGCACAAATAGTCCATATGAACATTTGGAGTGGAGATGTCTGTAAATTTGCACATTTCACATTTCTTTTGAGCTACTGCAATTCTTTTTTTTTAAAAAAAAATAATCATTATTTATTTATTTAATATTTTTAGTTTTCAGCATTAATTTTCACAAGAGTTTGAATTACAAATTTTCTCCCAATTTCTACCCTCCCCCCACTCCAAGATGGCATATATTCTGATTGCCCCATTCCCCAGTCAGCCCTCCCTTCTGTCACCCCACTTCCCCCCATCCCATTTTCCCTTACTTTCTTGCAGGGCAAGATAGATGTTTATGCCCCATTGCCTGCATATCTTATTTCCTAATTGCATGCACAAACTTTTTCTTGAACAACTGTTTTTAAAACTTTGAGTTCCAAATTCTCTCCCCTCTTCCCTCCCCACCCACCCTCCCTAAAAAGGCAAGCAATTCAACATAGGCCACATGCGTATCATTATGCAAAACCCTTCCACAATACTCATTTTGTAAAAGACTAGCTATATTTTGCTCCTTCCTATCCTATCCCCCTTATCCAATTTTCTCCCTTGACCCTGTCCCTTTTCAAAAGTGTTTGCTTTTCATTACCTCTTCCCCCTATCTGCCCTCCCTTCTATGATCCCCCCTTTTTTTAATCTCCTTCCTCCTTCTTTCCTGTGGGGTAAGATACCCAATTGAGTGTGTATGTTATTCCCTCCTCAGGTCAAGTCCAATGAGAGCAAGTCACTCACTCCCCCTCACCTGCCCCCTCTTCCCTTCCTACATAACTGCTTTTTCTTGCCACTTTTATGAAAGATAATTTACCCCCTTCTATCTCTCCCTTTCTCCATCACTCAATATATTCCTCTCTCATCCCTTAATTTGATTTTATTTTTTTAGATATCATCCCTTCATATTCAACTCACTGTGTCCTCTGTCTATACACACACACACACACACACACACACACACACACACACACACATATATACATATATTCCCTTCAGCTACCCTAATATTGAGGTCTCATGAATTATACACATCATCTTTCCATGCAGGAATGTAAACAAAACAGTTAAACTTTAGTAAGTCCCTTGTGATTTCTCTTTCTTATTTACCTTTTCACGCTTCTCTTGATTCTTGTGTTTGAAAGTCAAATTTTCTATTCACCTCTGGTCTTTTCACTGAGAAAGCTTGAAAGGCCTTTATTTTATTGAAAGTCTATATTTTGCCTTGGAGCATGATACTCAGTTTTGCTGGGTAGGTGATTCTTAGTTTTAATCCTAGCTCCACTGACCTCCAGAATATCATATTCTAAGCCCTTCAGTCCCTTAATGTAGAAGCTGCTAGATCTTGTATTATTCTGATTGTGTTTCCACAGTACTCAAATTTTTTATTTCTGGCTGCTTACAGGATTTTCTCCTTGATCTGGGAGCTCTGGAATTTGGCGACAATATTCCTAGGAGTTTCTTTTTGGGATCTTTGTCAGGAGGCAATCGGTGGATTCTTTCAATTTCTATTTTACCCCCGGCTCTAGAATATCAGGGCAGTTTTCCTTGATAATTTCTTTAGAGATGATATCTAGGCTCTTTTTTTGATCATGGCTTTCAGGTAGTCAAATAATTTTTAAATTACCTCTCCTGGATCTATTTTCCAGGTCAGTGGTTTTTCCAATGAGATATTTCACATTGTCTTCCATTTTTTCATTCCTTTGGTTCTGTTTTATAATATCTTGATTTCTCATAAAGTCACTATCTTCCACTTGCTCCAATCTAATATTTAAGGTAGTATTTTCTTCAGTGGTCTTTTGGATCTCCTTTTCCATTTGGCTAATTCTGCCTTTCAAGGCATTCTTCTCCTCATGGGCTCTTTTTCCATTTGAGTTACTCTATTTTTTAAGGTGTTGTTTTCTTCAGTATTTTTTTTGGTCTTCTTTAGCAAGTCCTTGACTTGTTTTTCATGGTTTTCTCACATCATTCTCATTTCTCTTCCCAGTCTTTCCTCTCCTTCTCTAACTTGCTTTTCCAAATCCTTTTTGATCTCTTCCATGACCTGAGACCAATTCATTTTTTTCTTAGAGGCTTTTGGTATAGGCTCTTTGACTTTGTTGACGTCTTCTGGCTGTATGTTTTGATCTTCTTTGTCACCAAAGAAAGATTCCAAAGTCTTAGTCTGAATTTGAGTCCATTTTTTTGCCTGGCCATGTTCCCAGCCAACTACTTGACCCTTGAGTTTTTCGTTGGGGTACAACTGCTTGTAGAGTATAGAGTACTTTGTCCCAAGCTTGAGAGGCTGTGCTGTTGTTTTCAGAGCTACACAGCAAGCTCTGCCACATCAGCACTACTCCTCCCCCAAGAACTGCCAACCCAGACTGGACTCAGATCTAAGCAGGCTCTGCACTCCTGCTCAGATCTGCCACTTAATTCCTCCCATCAGGTGGGTTTGGGGCCAGAAACAACTGCAGCTGTAGTTCTGTAGCTGCACCACCTCCCCTGCCCCCTGGGGTGGTGGCAGCTGACCAGGAACTCCTTTCACTCTGTCCCCAGCAGCTTTTCCCACTAACCTTCTCTATTGTCTTTGGTGTTGGTGGGTTGAGAAGTCTTCTAACTGCCACAACTCACTGATTCAGGGCGCTAGGGCCTGTTTCGCCCGGCTCCTGGTCTGGTTGGTCCTGCTGCTGCCCACGCTGGGATCTGCTCCCCTCCCCTCCCAGCTCTGTGCCTGATAGACCTTACCCAGTGACCATCCAGGCTGTCCTGGGCTGGAGCCCTGCTTCCCTCCATATTTCATGGGTTCCGCAGTTCTAGAATTTGTTCAGAGCCATTTTTTATAGGTGTTTGGAGTGTCCTGGAGGAGAGCCCTAGGCAAGTCCCTGCTTTCCAGCTGCCATCTTGGCTCTGCCCTACTGCAATTCTTTGCTTTTAGAGCACAGAACCTTCTTTGATTTGGGTATGCCAAGCTGAGAGTATCCTTGTATCACTTCCTCTGATCTCTATGTGAGTACTTGCCTCATAGGTGCTATGTGGCTTTGAAGTCCTATGTGACTTTGAAGCCACATGGCAAGTAGGTGGAATAAGGGTTCCCTCACTGTGAGGCTTACAGCTCTTTCTCCCTTTTTTTAAAAACTGCCAGGGTGAGAGAGAGATCGTTTAGTGGGTTAGCGCCTCAGTTCCAGCTTAGCAGATAATTAAAAGGCTTTTCTTCACCTCATAGTAAACAGAAAGGCAATATTGACATAATACCAATAGATGCCCTGAAATAGAGAGCTGTGCCCCTCCATCCTGAGTCACCATACACTTCCTGTAGCAGACTCACTAAGTGTCTGTGTGGGCCACCTGCAGGTACATCCAGGACTGGGCCAGTTCCCCAGTATACTACTAGAACGTCTATTACACTCAGGAAGTCATCATTTCAGTGTCTTAAGCCATGGTATAAAAACAAAATCCCATTTTCAACACCAGTTATGTATCCATGAGCAAATGTTCACCTTCTGCTTGCTTCAGGTCCCAGTCTTTAAGGGATGATACGTTGACAATTTAACTTGATGATAAAATCAACAGCACCTTGAGGCCCTTGAGCCTCCAGAGAATTTGTAGAATTCATATATAGAATATTATAGAATTATATTATAGAATTCATTCCCATATGAATCAGCAATAACGAGTAGTGGTTAGTAGGTTTGATGGCTTTTGGACAGAATCTCTGATGTATCTGAGATATCAGCCCTCAGAAGAAAACACAACTCCTACTTGTCAATGTCAAGGCTAGGTTCAAATCCTGCCTCAGACTCATACTGCCTGTGTGACCATGGACAAGCCATTTAATTTCTCTGAGACTCAGTTTCTCCTTCTGCAAAATGGGGATAATATTAACACCTACCTCATAGTATTGTGAGAATCAAATATGTAAAGTACTTTGCAAACTTTAAAGTGCTGTATAAATGCTAACTATTATTAATGTTGTTGTTGCTGTTGCTGTCATTGCATGGAGTGATCTTTGCCACCCCATCCTCTTCCATCCCGCCAGTCACTTACCACCAAGCATCTCTTCCTACTGCCTAGCGCATCACTGGGTAGGTCGGTGGTACAGTGGATAGAGTACTTGACCTGAAGTCAGGAAGACTCATCTCTCTGAGTTCAAATTAGGCCTCAGACATTTGTTAACTGTGTGATTCTGGGCAAGTCACTTAACCCTGTTTGCCTCAGTTTCTTCATCTGTAAAATAAGCTGGAGAAGGAAATGTCAAAACTACTCTAGTATCTTTGCCAAGAAAATCCTTATGGAGTTATTAAGAGTGGGATATGACTGAAACGACCAAACAACAAAAAGTGCATCACTGCATCTAACCTTTATACCACTAACTACAACTCTTGTTTTCTAGCTCAGAGATGACTGAAATGGTGGCCTGAGTTTATATACTCATGAGATTCTCCTTCAAAACTTCAAAGATTTATGAATAATATTGCCATGATGGATATTCCTTCCACAATGGCAGACTGCCACCCCTCTATGATTTGGTATCTGGTCTTTGGGGGTTGCCCTGTATGAGAAATCCATTCACCCTCTAGCCAACCTGGTGATAAGCCCCTCCAAGTTATCTGGACTGGGTCTGAAAAAATAGACATTCCTTCTGTCAACAGGCCCATTCCCAAATTCTTTCCAACTTGACAGGACCTGCAAGAACTTCCACACTACCAACATAGCTTATGAGAAGCCAGGGTCACCTATAGATCAACATGAAATATTGCAAGAGGACAAAAGTGGGAGAACATAGTGCTTGAGGTTATATGCTTTGAAGCTAGCTTAGTACTCATGTTATTTCATGATCTGATCATAGCTTAATGATATTAATATGATATTAACTTAATGATAGACTAATGTGAACTATGCCTTAGGACTATTAGAAAGATTGGAATGTACAGTGTTTATTAAATTGATATTAAGCTCTATAAGAGCCCAAATACAGTTGTGATTCTCTTTCTAGTTTATTCTGTATCACACATTCTTCCTAACTACTTTGGCAAAGGCATAAAATAAAGAGAACTATAAAGCTGCAGGTACTGGCCCGTATGAGGAAAACTTGACTAGGCTGTCTTGTATAATACGACTCCTTGTGATAGATCCAAGTTCAGGGCTGAGGTCAACAATGACTGGGAGAAGATAGCAGAGGCTCATCAGCTTAGGGTCCCCCTAGTGGTTACACATATTGGTGCATTTTTCCCATTTCAGAAATCACATTTATAATGGCCATTGTCAGTAAAGAGATCTTATTTATGTCAATTCAAATACTGTTTCCTTCTGGTATTTTTTAGTCCTAGCATTCTGTATTTAGCATGGGATTATTTGTGTCAGGGACACAAAGAAAAATAAAAGCAAATTATATAGAGATAAGAAAATGTAAAAGTAACAAAGGTAAGAATGAAAAACAAACTTGCCTTATGATGTTGATGCAAATGAATAAAATAAAGATAACTTTAAGGTTTTTGAGTAATTTAGTAACCTTGCTAATGACACTGTTAATCATGCATTGGATACTTGCATGGCTCTGTGATGTCATCATTTGCAAACTATTCAATCTTTGTTACACTATGTGATTCTTGTTCATATCCTCCCATCAATTTTTTGTAGTGGATCTACCCAACATGTAGGAAGCTTTCCTGTGTATTTTCCTTCCTTCCTTCCTTAGGCTTTCAAGCATACTCAGATCACCTAAGATGGAAGCAGCCATTTGGGAGATTCCAGGGACTTACTTCTGGGAGAAGGAGCAGCCTTTTTCACACTGGCTATATAGCCAGGAATGTCTGTATCTCTAAAACTACCAGGCTGGGACAGTCTCACTCTGTCTCTTCCTTTCTCCCCTCCATCTCCCTTAGCATCTTGAGGTGAAGATCTTGTTCATTCACAGCATGGGCACTAAGCTGAATGAGAGAAAGGGCCACCTTCTCCTTTAGCTCTGTGGACCCAAGAAATGGGCTTGGGGTGGGGTGTTGGTCTATTTTGCTTACCCATTTTAGTTCTAGGTGCAGGGAATGGAGTCCCTGGATCCAGAGGTTTGAATAGTTAAATTGAACTGAGGTACTAGAGAACCCTAAAACTGAGGGAGTATAATTGGTGGGCTTGAGCCAGTGGTAGAAACTAGATACTCCTTAATCCCTTTAAGGTTATTGGAGAACCCGGGAGGAGGGATGAAATGTAACATACCTGGTTTTTGGGATGTGAGTGCCAAAGTAATCACTGTTCCACTTTCTTTTTTCAGACCAGCAATTTGATAGGTATAGGTGCTAAAAGTGAGGAACTCCCTCTACCAAGGCAGACTGGCATCTGCTCTTTTACTTAGAGGGTTTCCTGGGGGCAAAGAGAGGTTAAATGATTTGCTCAGGGAAACAGCCATATGTGGGACTTGAACCTCATTCTTTCTGACTCCAAAGCTAGCACTGCCTCTTCATCTGTGTTTTCATATTTCATAGAAACCTGCTTAGCACTTAGGTTATCTATCTTTTATTCCTCACACTAGGAAGGGAAAAACTCTTAACTGCAAACTATAAGCCAATGAACTTCAGTCCTTGGAAAAATTCTAGATTATTAAATAGATCATTAAAAAGATGGTTACTGAAGACTAGCCTGCCCCAGGACTCCACTGCCTCTTTTCTTAAGTGTTAAGAAGAATCAGGAATTGAATATTTTTACCATCATCCCATAGGCCAGGCCATTGTTCTATTAGGACAGGAAGTTGCTTCATAGTCTTAACAAGAGTACCAGCCTTATGCCATGTTGAAGCCACTTTTATGTGCAGACAGAAGCAAGGAGACTTGGAATCTCCAAGCTGATATCGTTATGTTGACCCACTATCGTGTGGTTGTGAAGCTGATTGTCTTTGACAGAGGGAGAGAGACCAACTGTAGCCAGTCTTCTAACCATCTCCCAGTGGCACAGCAGTTGGCCTGGTGAAGAGCCAGCATAATCTCTGAGTGACCTACCTGCCTAGAATTAGATTGGCTTATCTAGCTGAGATTTGGATCCTAGAAAGGACAAGATCAGCTGAGTCACTGGTTCCTTGGAGACACTATCCCTTTTGAAGATCCAGCTCAGCTGAACAGCAGAGATACTCATCCCTTAACAATACCATTCCTTGCAGCAAAAGTCCTAAAGACCCTCTGAGGAGACAAAAGACACTGAGGCCCTGAAGTTCCAGACCTGAGTTGCCTTGGCCACATTTGTTCCCTATGTATATGCCTGCTACTATTGTAGGATTCTGGTGCTGGGAAAAATGTAACTATTATTCTTGCTGTGCCATTTCAGTAAATGTTTGTGCTAACCAAGTGAGTCTACTGGCTCATTGGGAGCTGTTGTTGATCTAGTGTTTGGAGGATAGACCCCCATGAAGATTACCATTAAAACCCTGGGAGTGGCAGAAGCTACCTTTGTGGGGATCCAACATGCTGGTGCTAGTATAAATTAAGTGGGTGAGTGAGCCCTGAGGGAGTATTACATATGGTACCTCAGCAGCCACCTAATCCAACCTATAGCTCATCTATTGCAACTATTAGAACTCATCCCCTGCGGTTAGCAAACTTATACTACTTCTAATACTCTCAAACTTTGTGATACTGTGATGCTGTAAACTTTTTCCATTAGACCTGCACTGTTTAAATCACTCACAATAGTAAAAGGGGTGGACAAGGTCTCTATTTTTACCCTCATCCCATGATGTGGCTTTAACTGCAACTCTGGTTGAAGAGGCCAAGTTGGTGATCCTCTTCTTTCTTCAGGAGACTGCTGCTAAGGAAATCCTATTCTGTATCCTAGAGGGTCTGATCCCTAAAATCTTTTACTTGGGTCTACTCTAAAGGCAATCCTTATGGTTAGGGCTGCCTATAAAATTTCTCTTGACTGGCTAGAAGGCTAGATTTCCATGTCATCCTGGTTATGAAATCTTGCTTTACATGTTAGAAAGCTGTATAATAAAATGCTTGAATTTAGGGTTATGCTCCAAACAACCCCAAAGGCTGGTGCTGCCCAGAAAATCTCCCTCCTTTACCTAGAAAACTAGACTCTGTGATCATACTGCCAAATAAACAATTTGGGATATTGTCCATGAACTACCTTAGGCTGAATGAGCCAGCACATTTCTGCTTCTGCCACATGCTTCTGCAAGTTTGGAAGGTGTACTAGTTTGTGGTCAGAGGACGTGGATTTGAATCCTCTGGTTCTTTCTACTTGTGTGACCTTAGGCAAGTCATTTAAACCTCTCTGAGCCTCAGTTTCTTTATCTTTAAAATGAGGGTGTTAGACTAGATGACCGCCAAAGACCCCATCCAGCTTTAATCTATGATCCTATACTTTAGCTGTGGTTGCTGCCATCCTTTGCGTTGAAAGAGTCTACTCTCAGGAGCCCTCTTCTTAGGCCACATCATAGGTAAGCAGATATTTTCTTGTGTGCTTCTACTGCAAGTTCACATCAACTGTTCCTGGAGGTTAATGAAAATGAAAGGCAAAAAGGGAAAGAATACAAAAAGGGCTGAAAGCAATTTGTTATTTTCTTTTACAGTTAGTCACAGAGAAGTGGTCCCTCATATCAGACTCTGTTCTCCAGAGTTCCAGCTAGCTAGTCTTCTTGGGGACAGCCCCAGTCCCTAAAACTTAAATAGGAGCTATGCCTGGTTTGTCAGCAAGGCAACAATTAGTATGTCTATTCTTTCAGGGGAGAGGTATGCTCAAATGTCCATACCTACTGCCACTCATAGGACAGGCAAGCTAGCCTAGTAGAAGCAGCAAGGCACCCTGAGGGAAAGACAAGAGGTATATCCCAGGCAGGTCAACCACTATTAACCACTATTGACTTTACCACCATCTCCCCCGAGTCCCTAATGAAGACAGTGCAGGGACCAAAATCCAAGAGCAATAATAAAGTAATAATAGGAAATAAAATAAATAATAAATATAAAAAGAGTAATAGCAATGTTTCCAGGCCAATGCCTTTAGCCAACATCCCGGGAAGCAGAAGATGCATACAGCATCTGCTCTGCAACTGCTAGCCACATCTATTGAAGAATCAGAGAAGTCACCAAAGTGCTTGGTACTATTAAATGGTCGAGCATCACGAAATAATGGAAATGATATTAAAGAAAAGGCATTAGGGCAGCTAGATGGCGCAGTGAGTAGAGCACGGGCTCTGGAGTCAGGAGGACCTGAGTTCAAATCTGGCCTCAGACGTTTGACACATTGACTAGCTGTGTGACCTTGGGCAAGTCACTTAACCCCAATTGCCTTGCCTTCCCCCCTCAAAAAACAAACAAACCATTACCATGTTGTCTCTACTCAATAAATTCCTGTGGCTTCCTGTTGCCTCCAGGAGCAAATACAAAATGCTCAGTTTGTCATTCAAAGCCCGTCATAACCTAGCCCCCTTCTCCCTTTCCAGTATTCTTATACCTTACTCCCCAAAACACACTCTTTAATACAGCAACACTGGCCTTCTGGCTGTTCTACCAATAAGACACTTTATCTCTCATCTCTGGCTGTCCCCCATGCCAGCTCTCCTTCCTCCATTCCCATTTATTGATCTCCCTGGCTTCCTTTAAGTCCCAACTAAAATCCTTCCTCCAGGAAGCCTTCCCCAACCCCTCTTAATTCCCGTGCCTTCCCAGGGTTCATTATTTCCTATTCATTCCTTATGTAGCTTAGTTTGTATATATTTGTTTGATGTTGTCTCCCCCATTAGACTGTAAGCTCCTTGAGGACAGAGACTGTCTTTTGCCTCTTTTTGTATTTCTAGCACTTAGTATAGTGCTAGTCAAATAGTAGATGCTTAATAAATCTTTATTGAATTGAAAGCAATTGAATCTGCTTTGCTGCTGCATTCTAAGGATTGTAGGATGTTTCCATTTGATTTGCAACTGAAGCTTTCCATATCTGTTGTACCCTCTACTAGAATATGAGTTCCTTGAGGACAAGGACTGTTATATTCTTCTATTTGTATTATCAGAGCTTAGCAGAGTGATTTATACATAGTAAGCACTATCCTCCTAATACTAGATTGCAAGTTCCCAATGAGCCAGTAGACTCAGTTTGTTAGCAAAAGCATTACTCAAACGGCATAGGAAAAATGGTAGTTACAAAGCTCTCCCCCAAGTCAACAATGCTTGACTTTTTGATTCATTTATCCTCCATAGGAGAGATAGGCTTATCAAAATGACCAAAGAGAACTCCTTTGATCAACTCTCTTTGCTTCAGTGACATGGATAAAATTACAAATGGTACGCTTATCAGATTTTCAGATGACCAAATGCTGAGGCAAGTCCAACCATGTTGAATGATAGGATCCAACAGGATTTTGACAGATTAGAACTATGAGTAAAACATAAGAGATTAAATTTAAAAGAGATAAATGTAAAATATTACATGGGTTAAAAAAATCAGCTTCCCTTTTGTAGAATGAGACAGCCTTGCCTAGGGAAAAGTTTGTATGAAAAAGGTTTAGAAATTTAGTGGAACGTGCTTGGTATGAGAATCAGTATTCGGGACAGGATAACCAAAAATTCTGGTGTGAGGTATTCTGAATGAGAGTAAATATTACTCTAGTTTATTCTGGTTGTATCACATGTGGAGTACTGTATTTAGTTCTGGATGCCACATTTCAGGAAGAACATTGATAGCCTGGAGCCAGCCAAGTTAGGTGAGAGGGCAGGGCGACATGCCCTATGGGGATTGGTCAAAGAAACTGAGGATATTGAGCATAGAAGAAAGAAGACAAGGGGGTGGGTTAACATGGACACCAGCCATATATTCTAAATTGTAACGTGGAAAAGAGATTAGGCTTGTTCCCTTAAAACCCAGAAGGCAGGACTAAGAGCAATTGCAGATGGGGAGATTTAGATTAGATTCAAGGAACACCTTTCTAACAATTAGTGCCCTTCCAAGTGCAATGGGTTGCCTTGGGAGATGATCGATACCCCATACTGGAAGTGTTCAAGTGGAGTCTAAATGCCTGCTCTTCACCTGAGCACCACTCTTGGGCTGGCAAGTACTATTATTATCCCCATTTTACAGTTTGAGTGGGATAAAAGACCCTCACCAATTAAAAGTTAATAAGGAGCCATCTCAGGATGGGAACAGAAATAAATATTATTCAATTCTCCAGAATTGGGCATCCCCAGCTAGAACTAATCCAGCAACGGAGGCCCTTTACAAGGGGCAAGGCATCCATAATTATACCTAACACAAGAGAATTCCCGCCCACCTCTGACCCTTCTCACCACTGGCTGGGAGGTGGGCTTCTAATCTGAGAACGAAAGTTAGACAAAGAACCAGGAAATTGAGGCACAGAAACGCCAATTCCCATTCCCTTAATTAATGATTACAACTGAGGTGACATCTATAAATCTGAAGAAGAATAGGATAAGGGGAGGGGGAGACCCTCTCCATCCTTCTACAGTACTTTTACAGTAAAGGAAAACAGGTCACAATGACCCTATTCTTACTGAGCAAATCTTTAAGCCAGAACCAGAAGAAAGAACAAAAAGTTTTAGGGTAAACTTTCCCAGAGGCTGAGCCATCAGACTCTCATGGCCTCAGAATTTTTTTTTCACTTGCCTATTTCTTGATTTTTAAACATTTTTTAGTATAGATATAGATATATATTTATACATATCTTCCCTGTGAAGTCTTCACATTTTATTTACCTCACACACAGGTGAAGAAACTGAAGCTGAAAAGGTGAACTGGCTTGCTCATCTACAGTCAAATATCCGAGGCAGGATCTAGCCCACTCTCTTTCTGACTTTCCAAGTTCATCCCTTACTTGACCCATGAAAGCTGCGGGAAAAAGGCTCACAGCCTTCTAAGGGTAAAAAGGGAGGTGAGTCCTAGGCCCTTCCCGCAGGGAGCCCTAAGTCTGGAAGGGGGAGGGGGCAGAAGCCAAAGGTTAGAGCCAGGTCACGTGACTGGAAGTTTGCAAAGCATATTGACCTCGGTAGGTGGCGGCTCTCACTAACCACCTCGCACGGTCCACCCCAACTTTTTTGGGTTTGTTTTTGTTTTCTTTTGTGGTTGTTCTGGGCCTCGGATGTCACTGGTGAACTCTGCTCCTCAACAGTGTACTGGGAGTCACCAAAAAGTTAAATAAGTTACTGTGCCATTGGGTCAGGGGAGTGGCTTCCAGGTCGGCCTCCCCAAACCCATTTTCCAGATGGGAAAGTGGGGCTCCGAGAGCTCTGGCGGACTTGCTGAAGGTCCCACAGCTCGTAAGAGGCGAGGCAGCGCCGCAGGACTGGCCTCCTCTGGCCAACTGGACAAGATCTCCGCATTAAGGGCTGCGGCCACTTTCATCTTCTTCGGGAGGAGGAGGCGCCCACAACTGTAGGGCCCGAAGAGATAAGCTTCCTCCTCCTAGGCCTACCCAACTCACCCAGCGTGGCCAAAAACCGCCGCACCACCACATCGCTTTGGGTTTCTCGGGCTTCCGTAGCATAGCCTTGACACCCTGGCCCCTCCCCTGCGCGGAGGCCAGGAGCTGCGGGGAGGAGACGACGAAGGAACGGGACGGGGCGGGGCCTAGGAATAACGAGGAGGCCAAGGGGGAGTTGGAGGTCGGCGCAGGCGCGCTGGGCAACGGAAGTGCTGCTCCTGCGACTGCTGCGCGGCCTCGGTCGCTGTGTTACCCCGGAAGTCCTGCCCCTGCCCCCGCCCGCGGCAAACATGGCGGTGGACTCAGCGATGGAGCTGCTATTTTTAGATACTTTCAAGCACCCCAGCGCTGAGGTAACGAGGCCGGGCTCACCCTAGCCCCTTCCCCTGGCCCCAGGGACCCTTCTGGGAACGCATGGGACGGGCCTTGGGCCGTATCGCTGTCCCCTTCTTCTTCCTGTCGGTGGGGTGGCCGCCCCTGCGGATGGAGCCCGGGGGCGGTCGCGGCCCTGGTCATCGTTCCCTGCTGGGGGTGGGGTAGTGGGGAGGGGAGCATCTTCGGTCCCCCCCAGGAGTGTGATGTCGCCGTAGGGAAGAGGAGGGTGACTTAATAGCGCGGCCTTTCTTCCCCTTCTCTTTTCACTCACTCCCTTCTTGCGGTCACTTCTAGGCCTGCAGCGAAGGGAGCATCAACCTGGGGAATGAATGACCGTGGCCTTTGGGGTCTCCCGGGACCGTGTCCTTGAGAGGTCAGGGAGAGCACCTTAATTAGAAGAGAGAAAGGGAGGTAGAGCTGATGCTTCTGACCTGTTGGACCCATTTTTCCTACTGGTGGGAGGTGGGTAGTCCAGGTACTAAGTATTTTACTGTGGGAATTCAGCAGGTTGTCCGATTCAGACCTCTTTTCAGTCCATAACACTTATTGCTTGAGCATCTTCTTTGTGCCAAATTTTCGTAGAGTAGGACGGCTTAGGAGATTTGGAAGAGAACGAGATTCAGAGGAAATCCATTGTGGAATCGTTGTTGACCTGAATAAAAGTAACTCTCCGCTGTCACCTCTTTCCACTTTCAGAAGTTGGTTTTGGGTACCCAGAACCATTTAATTAACTGGTTCAGCAGTACATAAGCTAATTTTTTTTGCATATTTTCGTCAGTTCTTAGAGCACCTTACTAATTAGGTTAACATTTACTGTAGGACAATGATTATTGCTCTTTTTTTGTGGTTACAGGCAGTACCTATAATATGAGCTAGGCTTTGCAGAGGCTACTTTCGTTGCACTGGAGATCAGGCAGGGCAGTTCATTCAGTAAATTTATATTGAGCATCTACTGTGTGCAAGCTGCTGTGCTTCCTGGACTTTGTAGAAATTGTGAAAGAAGCAGAACAAATTCATTGCTGCTACTAAAATAACACACAAAAAAGAAAAAAGGTACCCCGTTGATGGAGGTGTTGATCATTCTAGTAGTGTCATTTTGTAGGAAATAGAGTGTTCAGTGAATACATATTGAATGCTTATTATGAACAAAGTTTTGCTGTGAAGAATACAAAGACATAACATTTGGTTGTAATCTCCAAGAAATTTAGGATCGTTAGGGTTGGAAGGGACATTAGAGGTTACCTAGCCCAGTGTTTCCCAACCTGTAGTCCAAGAAGACTGGAGGAGTTTCTGTAAGAGGACCCCTAGTATGTCTTTTTGCAAGGTATCATCAGTAGCTTTAACTTAGATAAAAGAAATAGATCACGTGTTCATCAAATTTGAAGATGACGCACGTCTGGGCGGACAACATTAGATGGCAAGATGCGGAAGGATTTTGACATGCTAGAGCGTTGGACTGAATCTAATAAGAGGAAGTTCAAAGGGGTAGATATAAAGATTTGAATTGGGTACACAAAAAAATCAAGCAAAAAGTATTAGAGGCATGGTTAGGTACCTTTTGTTCTGAAAAAGAACTGAGAGTTTTAGTAGGCTGCAAGCTTATTGTGAGTCAGTAGTGTGATGTAGTAACCAAAGAAACTAATATGATCTTGGATTCCATTAAGTGATGCATAAGCTATCATCCAGGACAGAGATTGTGCCATTGTATTCTATCCTCATCAGATTTCTTTTGAGTATTGTATTCCATTCTGGGGACTACAGTTTAAGAAGAACCTTGATAAGATGGAGAGTGCCCAAAGAGGGCAATTGAGATAGTGAGGGACCTTGAATCCATGTCATTTGAGGATTGGTTGAAGAAACTGGCATTTTAGCCCAAAGAAAAGGGTCTAGAGGAACATGATAATTGTGTTCAAATATTTTGAAGTGCTATTCTGGGGAGAGAAGGATTAGATTTAATGTGTTTGGCCCTAGAGTATGTAGCAAGGAGCAATTGGAAGAAGGTTGCAAAGAGGCAAATTCAGGCTTGATGTCAAGAAAACTTCCTAACAGTTAGAATTGTTCAAAAGTGGAGTGGACTGCTTTAAGAAATGGTGGTTTCTCCCTACTTGGAGGTCTTCAAGCAGAGATTGAATGACCACTTGGATATTTTATAGTGGGGATTACTTTTGTGTATAAGTTGAACTAGAAGGTCACTAAGGTCTCTTCTGTCCCAAATTCTGTAAGTTTGTGATTGTGATTTTTGCTCTTTACTGCCAACAAAATATGTAGTGTGACTCAGTGTAATAAATGAGAAAACATAAGTAGATTAAATAAAAAATAAGTTGAATTTATGTATCGCTGTTTTCAAGTGTATGCAGATGTTATTGTCCTGAATAGCATAAAATATAAGTTCATTTAAAGCATTGTTGCATCCAGAGTAACTCTTTGTCATGTATTTTCTCAATCATCGAACACTAATAATACAACTGTTATGAGTTTTGCCAGATTTTTTAAAGTAAAAAAAGAGTTCCTCATATAGTTGGCAATCATTGATGTCGTCCATAGTCCTCATTTTATGAAAAAGGAAATAGGCCTAGAGAAAGGGAAATTACTTTCCTAAGGTTACGCAGTATGTTGACAGGACAGGAAATCCTAGGTTCCCTGCTTCCCTATCCAAAACTTTTCCTTACACCACATTGCCTTTCATGATATCTATGATTAAGTGTCAAAATAAAATAGGTCATTTACATATCACTTTTGAGTCGTCAACTAGCATTTATTAAATACCTTCTATTTCCCAGGCAATGTGCAAAGGGATTGTAGTGGGGAGAGACTCATTGTCTTCACTATAACTTTGTGATTTATAGTTTATCATGGTATAGGTAGTATCTCCTTTACATCCATTTTTCAGGTGAGGAAATAAGGGTTTAGAGAAGTTATGTGATTTGTCCAATATGATAGCCGGGAAGTTTTTTGTCTTTATATCTATTCCAAGTACAAATTTTTTTCATTATAGTGATATAGGAATTCAGAGAAGGGAGAGACCATCGAACTGGAATGATCAGAGAAGGCTTTATGGAACAGGTAGGACTTGGACAGGATCTTGAAGTATGAGTATGATTTGGTTACCTAGAAGGGCATCATTCGATATGGTCCAGTGCCAGTAACTGGAGCAGTTTTGTCTTGAGCTGAGAGTTTGTGTTGAAACAGTTTTTCAAACATTTGTTAAGTGCTATTATGTGCTAGGTGATGGGGAAGATAGATTAAATGAAAGGTAGTGTGTTCCCTCATTGATTTTACAGTCCTCTAAATATGATGTGACACATAAATAGCTATAATGCCACGTAGAATAATCAGCTTTTCCTAAAAAGTGAGAGAGAGAGCTGGAAAGGAAGATTAAAGCTTGATTACGAACAGCCTTGAATTCCATGCTAAGGAGCTGTAGCTTCATTCTGCAGGTCTTGGGGAGTCATTGAGGGAGGTTTTTGAACAAGGCAAGTGAAATGATTCATCTTTGTTGTCTTCCAGGTCCTAGCACCACACTTGGCACAAGGATGCTTAAGTAGATACTTGGTGGATTGAATTGAAAAGGAAGCTCTAGAAACATTATGATTTGCCATGAAGAGACAGGAGACAAACCGTTTAGGAGACTATAGCAGTTGGTAGTATGGTGAAGACAGCATAGACTCAAGAAGTGATGGTGGAAATAGAAAAGACAGATTTGATAGGCATTTTAAAGGAAGAAGCAGGAGAGAGACAGGATAAGGCATTATAATATCATAAATTTAGAGCTGGAATGGACTTTGAGGTAACCCCCTCATTTTATTTTTAAAGTTTCTTGATTAGAGTTATGAAATCTTTAAGATTTTTTTTCATTATTATCATTGTGCAAGTAGTTTTCATGAGCTGCTTATTTCACTCTGCATAAGTTCATGCAGGTTTTCCCAGGTTGCTCTGAAACTGTCATATTTGTTATTTTTTGTGATGCAAAAATATTCTGTTACCTTCATATGCCTTACTTTGGTAAGTGATTTTCCCAATTTATGGGTACCTGCTTTGTTCCCAATTCTTTACAACCCAAAGTGCTGCAGTAAATATTTTTCTTGTACATTGTCCTTTCTCTATGTTATACCCATGGGGTATATTCCTAGTGGTATTATTGTTGGATCAAAAGATTTGGTATGAGATGTTTGTCTAAACCTATAATTTCTTCCAGACTGCTTTCTAGTTTGCCTAGCAGCTTCTTTTCTTTCTTCTTTAAAAATTTTTTATTTTTAAAACTTTTTTTTCTTTTTAAACTTTGATTTCTAAATTCTCTCCCCATTTACCTCTCCTCCACCCACTGAGAAGGCAAGCAAAATTATGTCAATAATACATATGAAATCATGCAAAACATATTTCCATATTAACCATGTTATTTTATTTTTTATTCTTTAAATAATATTTTATTTCTCCCTAGTTACTGTTATCAGCCATATTGCCCTCTCCTATCCCCCTAAAGGCCAAAAGGCTAAAAAAAAATATAAAGAAACAAAATTCTATTTCATTTTGCACTCAGAGTTTATCAGTTCTCTCTCTGGAGATGGTTAGTATTCTTCCATCATAAATCTTTTAGAATTGTCTTGAATCATTGTATTGATCCTAGTAGTAAAGTCTTCCACAGTTGATCATTATTATATCATTGCTATTACTGTGCACAGTGATCTCCCGGGTCTTCTCATATCATTTTCCATCAGTTCATATGGGTGTTGCCATGCTTTTTTTTTTTTCTGAAATCACCACCTTTGTCATTTTTTATAGCACAATAATACTTGATCACCATATACCACATTTTGTTTAGCTAATTTCCAATTGATAAGCTTCCCCTCAATTTCCAATTCTTTGCCACTACAAAAAGAACTATAAATGTTTTTGTACATTAGGTCCTTTTCCTTTCATCTCTTTGTGGTACAGACATAGTAGTGGTATTGCTGGGTCAAAGGGTATGCATAGTTTTATAGTCCTTTGGACATAGTTTCAAATTGTTCTCCAGAATGGTTGTAACCAGTTCAGACTCCACTAGCAGTTTATTAGTTTACTTATTTTCCCTCATCCCCTCCAGCATTTGTCGTTTCCGATAGGTGGGATATTGCACCTCAGAGTTATTTTAATTTGTATTTCTCTTGTCAGTAATGATTTAGAGCATTTTTTTCATATGAATGTAGACAGCTTTGATTTCTTCTTCTGAAAACTGCCTGTTCATATCCTTGGGCCATTTATCATTTGGGGAAAGGCTCTTATTGTTATAAATTTAACTCAGTTCCCTATATATTTAAGAAATGAGGCCCTTATCAGGGACACTTGTTCTAAAAAATTTTGATGTTTCATTTTCTATGATTGCGTGTTAGCAAAATGTAGTTTCCTTGATTATCTCTTTTAATTAGGTCTGTTTTTACTTTGATATCGTGATTGCTACCCTCACTCCAGCTGAAGCATAATAGATTTTGTTCCAGCTCTTTATTTTAACTTGGTGTGTGTCTTTCTGTTTCAAGCATGTCTCTTGCTTTTTTTTTCTTCCACTTAATAGTATTTTATTTTTTCCAATTACATGTAAAGATGGTTTTCAACACTCATATAAAATTTTGAGTTCCAAATTTTTTTCTTCCTCCCTCCTTCCCTGCCTCCCCACTCCTCTACCCAAGATGGCAAACAATCTGGTATTAGTCATGATGTGAAAGAAGAATCAGAACAAAAAGGAAAAACCATAAGAAAGAAAAAAAAGAAACTTGTATGCTTCAGTCTGCATTCAGACTCCATAGTTCTTTCTCTGGTTGTAGATAGCATTTTCCATCATGAATCTTTTGGAATTATCTTAGATCATTGCATTGCTAAGAAGAGCTAAGTCTGTCAAAGTTGGTCATTGCACAATGTTGCTGTTACTGTGTGCAATGTTCTCCTGGTTCTGCTTACTTCATTCAGTGTCAGTTCATGTAAGTCTTTCCAGGTTTTTCTGAAGTCCATCTGCTGATCATTTCTTATAGCGCAACAGTATTCCATTACATTCATATACCATAACTTGTTCAGTCATTCCCCAATTGATGGACATCCCCTCAGTTTCTAATTCTTTGCCACCAACTATGTCTCTTATAAACAACATATGGTTGGATTCTTGTTTCTGCTCTGTTCTGCTGTCTACTTCTGTTTTATGGGTGAGCTTATCCCATTCTTATTCACAGTTATGCTTACTAACTGTATTTCCCTCCAGCCCTATTTTTTCTATTTATTCTTTTCTTTCTCTTTTTATCCTGTCTCTCCTTAAAAGTCTCTTTTGCATCTGACCACTGCCTCCCTTAATTTGCCTTCCTTTTATCATCCCCCACCCCCATATCTCTTATCTTCTTTCCCTCCTATTTCCCTTTTGGATAAGATAGATTTCTTTACCCAACTGACTGTGTATACTTTTCCCTCTTTGAAACAATTCTGTTGAGAGGGAGCTTCAGGCATTGCCTTAAATCCCCTCCTTCTCATTTTCCCCTCACTATAAGAGATCTTTCCTGTGTATCTCTTTTATATGAGAAAATTTTCCCCATTCTACCTCTCCCTTCTCACTTCTTCCAGTTCACCCTTCTTTCTCACCTCCCCCCCCCCCACTTTTTCTTCCCTTTGGAGATCATCCTAACATAATTGACTCACGCTCAAGTCCTCTGTCTACATAGATTGCCCTAATATTGAGAACTTTCTTAGGATTTACATGTATCATCTTCCCATATAGAAATGTAAGTAGACTCCTAACTGCTCTAATAATGGAAAAGTTCTGAGGAGATACATGTATCATCTTTCCATATAGGAATGTAAACAGTTTAACTTTATTGAGTTTCTTATGATTACTCTTTCATGTTTACCTGTTTATGCTTCTCTTGAGTCTTGTGTTTGAACGTCATTTTCCATTCAGCTCTGGTCTTTTCATCAGGAATGTTTCACAGTTCTTTATTTCGTTAAATGTCCATTTCCCCATGATGGATTATACTCAGTTTTGCTGAGTAGGTGGTTCTTGATTGTAATCCTAGCTCTTTTGCCTTCCAGAATATCATATTCTAAGCCCTTTGCTCCTTTAATATGGAAATATCTTGTGTGATCCTGACTGTGGCTCTACAAAATTTGAATTTTTTCTTTCTGGCTGCTTGTGATATTTTCTCCTTGATTTGGGAGCTCTGTAATTTGGCTGTAATATTCCTAGGACTTTTCATTTTGGGATTCTTTTAAGAGGTGATCAGTGGATTCATTCAAATTCTATTTTATCCTCTGGAACTAAGAAATAAATAAGGGCAGTTTTCCTTGATAATTTCTTGAAAGATGATATCTAGACTCTCTTTTTGATCATGACTTTCATTTAGTACAGGAAGTTTTAAATTATCTCTCCTTAATCTGTTTTGCAGGTCAGTTGCTTTTCCAGTGAGATATTTCAGAATTTCTTCTAGTTTCCTATTCTTTTGATTTTGCTTTATTGTTTTTTTGTTATTGTATGGAGTCCTTAGGTTCCAGTTGTCTAATTCTAATTTTTAAGGAATTATTTTCTTCAGTGAGCTTTTGTACCTCCTTTTCCATTTGGCCAATTCTCTCTGTTTTTTCCCCCCTGGAACTGAGAAGGAAGTTTATTTGATAATTCAAAGCCTATGTAAATAATTCTTAAAAACAAATAAATAAAAAATGCCTCCCCCCCCCCCAAAAAAAAACCCAGTTCTTTTACCCACAGAAAATGTAGCTAATTATTAAGCAAAAGAAATCTCAGATTGCCTTAGATTCAGCGTTATACACTGGAAAAGGAAGAAAATGTAGTCTGTCCTCCTGGAAAAAGTCTGATTTCTTAATTGCTTTCTGAATGCCTGGATAGCTTTAAGATTACAATTCTGTAATTAATTTGAAATTACATTTGAGTTGCAGGGCTGAGTAAAAATTTTCTAGGGCTAATGGTATTCAAAAGCAGAGTAAAGGTGATATTTAGTAGGTTTTGTATTAAAATCCCAATTAAAATTGGGAGAGAACTAAGGGCTGGCAGTTTAAATTTTAGTATGTGGCTTTGGGGTTGGTACCTTCTGGTTCAACCTTCCATATCCCCAATTCCATGCTAAAGTAAGACCTATCACTTTAATTCCTGAGCTTAAGAGTTGTACATACTTATTATTATGAGCATATTAAACTATATCTTTTGGGAATTTTCTCCCTTGAAATGGATAAAGCCAAACCCAGTCAACTGAGGAATTAGTTAAATGAAATCTCCATCCCCAATTGTACCAAACATGGGCAAAATCAACCCCACAGATCACAGGAAAAATTAAAATCTGATACCATTCATATCATGTCAGGGAATCCAGTAAGAATGACCTTCCCTGTTTTCCTTTCACTACTCATAAGTTTGAAAAGTAAAGAGGGATATATAACCAAATAACTTGACCCTTAGGTTCAAGGTCCAAAATTCTTCATCTCTTCTCCACTTTCCACTTATGAATAGTCTAGTCAACAACAGTTTATTTCTTTGATATTCTTTCGAGGTGGTTAACCTAAGTCCTTAATTGTTTAAGACTCTGTTTTGATATTTTACATCAGACTACATGATAAGAGTCCATTGAAAACCTTCTCCCAGCAGATCAAAGCATCTGCCTTAATCAGAGTATCTGTCCAGATGTGTGTGTGTTCCATTTAATTGGAACAAGCCACTATTTCTAAAGTACTGGCAAATCATGAACAGAACCTGTCCCACCAATAACATACACAGACCAATAAGTAGGGTAATTTGGATCTGTGATTAAGATGCTGGGCATATATGAAAGGAGGAGCAACTTTAAGATCTGGAATTTAAATTTCATTAAGACTGCTTCCTCTCTCCCAAAAGGCAACATAGGTTCCTCCATTGTGCTCTCCAAAGAATAAGAGCCTTTGAAAGCATTCTATCTCTAGTGCTGGATGGGAATTGGAATGAATAGCATAAGTCTTTGTTCAAATGACATCTTTTGTTATTCAGAAGCCTTCTGTATTTTGTGTTTAGCAAACCACTCATCACTTTTGTTTGCTACCACTGCCACTGTGTAGTTATGACAACCAAACTGGGCTGTAGAAAACAGGGGAGAAGATGCATCTCCCTCCCTCATTTGCAGAAATGGGAGAGTCATCCAACAATTTGTCCCCATTTGAATCCATCTTGGAAACATCTTGAAATGCTTTATTGCCCACAGAACAAATTTCATGACTAGTGGGTTGGCCAGAATAACTACTTGTACCATTGCTTTCCCTGGTTTGTCTAGACCAGGAGGTCAGAGTCTTCTGATTCTCCATCTTCATCAGTGCTTCTATATCTGGTAACTCTTTGGGCAGTAGAAGATACTTCTCCTAAAGGCTGCCCTATGATCCACTGTTTCCTTGATGCCCTGCAACTCCAGCTTTCACTGGTTGTTTGCATAGCCCCAGCAGAGCTTTGCTGCTATTCATCCTTCTTATAAACCATCATCCCCAGCAGGTCAGACCAGTAATGAAGGGATGTGTACAGGTCAGACGTAGCCAGGGTCATTTTTCAGCACTGAGTCTGAAGGGCTGTGACTGTGGGTCTTTACATAGAACTTATATTCTCCTGGGGCTTCAATTTTAAAAGCTCTCAAGGAACCTAATGGAATGGTTACTCTGACTCCCTGGTGTTAGTGATAGCCTGGCTAGAAACCAGTGTGAGGCCTAGGAAGTTGTTGCCAGGTTTGTGGTAACCAGTGCTATAACTGTGGATCAGTTCTGTCATGAAATGATTGTCATCTGGTCAATAACCAACTGTGGTTTTACTCCACTTCCTTTCATAAGCCCATTACAGGAAGCCTTGCAGCCTTCCTCAGATTCTTCATGCTACAGAATCTTCATCCCTAGAAGGTCCTGGTAGTGGTTGCCCACTGTAGCAACAGTGTTACTTGCAGTTACTGTGGAGGTAGCTGCAGTATTTATTATTATTGTGGCCAATAATAATTGGAGGGCTGCTAGCGCAGGTTCTTCGATCTGCTTTTCTAAAGGAAAGCAACTTTAAGGGTTTACAACCTTACTTTAATTAAACATACATTTATCATTCACTTAGTTCAGGGGAAAAAGTCAGCACCCTGAACTTAAGAACAAATATAAACAGAAATTACAGAGAAAATAACACAGATCAACAGACAGGCTTCTAACTGTCTGACCATAGAGTACATACCAGAGAGAGAAGCACCAATATCCAGTTTTTCAAAGTGGAGCGCGGGGGTGGGGGGGGAGGGGCCCCTCAATGGCTACTCAAAGCCTGGTCTGGCGAAATCACACGAACACTCTTCCAGTGAGTGAGTCCCAAAGCAAAATGCTAACCTCAGAGTATATATACTGTTTCCACCCAGTGAATCTTGATACAGTCAAAGACTCTTGATTCAGACAAAGGCAAGACTCAATCAAAGATTGATTGCCTTAGTGCTGAGGACTGCAAAAGAAAAAAACAGCAAAAAGTCCCACTTCGCTTGACGTTGCTGTTACACCCACTTTGAACAGGAAGTGCGGCGGGCCATCTTGGTATGCTCCTGTGCTCCTAGCCCTCAGGGTTCCATATGTAGGGGCTAGCACTATACCCCCAATTCTACTTTCTAAGGAGTTATTTTCTTCAGTAAATTTTTGTGTCTTTTATTGTTAGGCCAGTTCTGTTTTTTAAGTTGTTATTTTCTTCAGTATTTTTTGTGTCTCTTTTACCAAGGTGTTAATTCTCTTTTCAAAATTTCCTTGCATCATTTTTGTTTCTCAGTTTAAAAAAAATTGTTAATTTATTTTTAGTTTCAGCATTCACATTTACAAGATTTTGAGTTTTAAATTTTCTCTCCCTCCTTCCCCTCCCTGCTGCCCAAGATGGCATGCAATCTGATATAGGCCATACATGTGCAATCATATTAAACATATTTCCACATTAGTCATGTTGTAAAGAAGAATTAGGACCAAAGGGAAAAACCACAAGAAAGAAAAAAAAAGGAAAAATAGTATGCTTTGCTCTGTATTCAGACTCTATATTTCTTTCTCTGCATGTGGATAGCATTTTCCATCATGATTCTTGTGGTTTTGTCTTAGATCATTCCATTGCCGAGGAGAGCTAAGTCTATCAAAGTTGGTCATTGCACAGTGTTGCTATTACTTTGAACAATATTTTCCTGGTTCTGCTCACTTCACTCAGCATGTTTATGCAAGTCTTTCCAGGTTTTTCTGAAGTCCGCCTGCTCATCACTTCTTAGGGAATAATAGTATCCCATTACAGTCATGTACCTCAATTTTTTCAGCTATTCCCTAGTTGATGTATTAGGAGGGCAGAGTTTATAATTTCAAAGAGGATCATATATATGTCTGAAAGGTTCGGAACTGCGAGATATAAGGAACCTTCAAAGTAGGAGGCAGAAGAATCAAAGCATATATTTAGGCTCCACAGTAACCAACCCATGAACCAGCATCCCCATTTTGATATTTTGATCAAAAGCTTCCAGGCCCAGTAAGTCCGCCTCACAAGAGTAACCAGGAGGCCCCAGAGAAGCATGATGGTATAAAGCAAAATCATATACATGCTTCCCCTCTATGGTAGAAAGATTACCCACTGGCCTCAAGTCCTCGTTCAGCACTCCTTGGTCCACACGTAGGTCAGCTCTGCTACTGGCAGCTCCTGCTTCAGCTTTGGCTGTAGCTGTAGCTGTAGCTTTGGCTGTAGCTGCAACAGCAGCTGTAGCAGCAGCTGTAGCTGTAGCAGCCTCAGGCTCCAACGGAAGCTGTTTTTAACCAGCCAGCTTCTGCGGGGGGGTGTAAGGTACGCCGGGGAAAGCACAGGTTCTTTTGATCTGCTTAAGCAAGGTGAAGGGGTTGACTGGGAAAGCACAGGTTCTTTCGATCTGCTTAAGCAAGGGAAGCAAGGTGAAGGGGCCGACAAGCTTACTCCAATCCAACATATAAACAGCATTCAGGTAGTTCAGGGGAAAAAAGCCAAACTATTCAAGGGCACTTGTTGACTAAGTGCTAAGGAGCCCATTTTTGGTTACCAACACAGCATCCCCTCATTTTCCACTTCTTTGCCACCATAAAAAGAGCTGCTGTAAATGTTTCATACTTAATTTTTCCTGTATAATATTTTGTCTCTTTAAGCTCTTCTGGAAATTCTTGCTGAGCTTGAGCCCAGTTAACATTTTTCTTTGAAGATTTGCTTGTAGCTGTTTTCACATTGTTGTTTTCTTCTGAGTTTGAGTTTTGGTCATCCCTGCTGCTGTAGTGGCTTTTTATGGTCAAATTATTTTATTGTTGTTGGTTGCTCATTTTTCCAGGTTATTTCTTGACTTTGAATTTTAGGTTAAAATTGGGATATGCTCACCTGGAGGTGAGGAGGTACTATCCTAAGCTTCAGGCTTTTTTGTGCTGCTGTTTTCAGAGGTATTTCGGGGTGGGGGGGGCGGGGTTCTGAAAATTTTCTGTGCTTCCAAGATGGTGTGATCTGGGGAGAGGTGTAGTCACTGTTCTCCTGGTGTGCGCTCTGGTCGTTACTCAGGAAAGGCCCTTGGTCCTCTGTAGCTATAAGTGCTAGCACTCTTCCTGGCTTTGGAACTGTGACCAGGTCCCCTGGATCTGTGACCCAGAACTGCTTATGGGTAATAGAGTTGCCAGTTAGCACTAACTACAGCCCGTGCCAGTAAAGGGTCCACTCTAAGTTTTTTTTCTAACCACTTGTCCTATCTTTTTACCATCTCTGGTCTGAGAGCTCCCAAAGCTGCTGTTGCTGCTGCCACCCTCACTGTTGTAGCTGCCTCCAAGGCCCATTCTTGGTGCTGTTGCTACATTCCAGGCTGGCCCCAACCCTGGTGTCACAGACCTTTCCTGCTGACTTTCTGAGTTGTTTTTTGCCTAGAAAAATGTCTTACCCTGACCTTTGGTTGGCTCTACCACTCCAGTTGTTTAGAGGGAAACACTGGGAAAGTTCATCTGGTTGCTCCCTCTACTCTGCCATCTTTGTTCTGTGCCTAGCAATTTCTATTGACTAGGGAGTTTTTATAGTAGCTGGCATATGCACCTTTTTTATTTTTAACTAGTACCAAATAGTTTCCATGATTACTACTTTATAGTACGTATAGTCTGAAATCTGACACACCCCTCATTTCATAGGTTAGAGAATAAATGACTTGTCTGGGTTCACAAAGACAGTAGCATGGCCACATCTTAAACAACAGGATTTGGAAGATATACCGTAAGGTACTCAGCAGGTGGTCGTTTAGTCTTTGCCTGGAGATCTCCTTAGAGGGGGAACCCACTACTTCCTGAGAGAGCTCATTTTACTTTGAATAACCTTGATTGTTGGTAAGTTTTTTCCTGATGTGAAGTGTAAATTTGTTTCTTCACAGTTTTTACCCATTAATCCTGTTTCTGCTCTTAAGAGCTATATTGAACAAATATATTAGTCATTTGTCCTTTAAGAATGTACTTGGCTTGTAACATGCTCAAGTCTGTCTTGAGGAAGTAGAACTTAATTCATTAGTTCTTCACTCGCAACCATCATTAGTGACAAATTTTTAATTCCCCAGGGCACATATTCCATAGCTCAGCGCACATTTTCTATGGCCCTTATGCTCACTTATCTTCTTTTATGTTAAATTTCACTCTCCTACTGACCTAATCTCAAACCAAGCTGTGTTCACATGAGGAGGAGGCTTTAGATTGCTGCAGGTTTTCGAAAGTTGACTGTGAATTGGGTCGAGTATGTTTGTTTCTACTGTCCTAGAGAATTCTTTTGAGTCTCAGCTCTAGCTCTGGATTGTTATCAGTTGTTAGTGTTCATTTCCTTCTTCTGAAATGATTATGTATACACTCCCTCAAGTTAGCAAGCATTGATGATCTGTTTAAATGTTGTCCTTCCTTAGTAGCCTGTAAGCTCTTTGGGAGCAGGGACTACTTTACAGTTTTGTCTTTGTGTACTCAGAACATGGCATAGACCTCATTCTCCAAAAGCTCTTAGGTAGGTGTTGGATTGGATTGATACCACAATCACACTGGGTATTAAATCAGTCAAGCATTTGTTAAGGGCTCCCTATGTGGTAGGCTTTGTGCAAAGCATGGGGAATAAAAACAAAAAAACAGCCTGCCAGGAAGAAATTTGCATTCTGATGGGAAAGACAATGTAAATAAATCAGTATGGACAAGATGTCTGTGGAAGTTGTTAAAGTGGTATCCCTGAAGCATGTCTGACTAGGTTCCTCTAGGGTGTAAAGCAGACAGCACATGCTGTTTCCCATACTTAGAATGCACTCCATCCTCCTCTCCTATCCCTTTTAGAATTCCTGGTTTCCTTTAAAGCTCAGATAGTCTAAGGCATCCTCTAAATCAGGGTTTCTTAAGAGACTGCTCAGAGTACTGTTTTTAATTGCATAAAACAAAATACACAAGATTACAAGGAAATGAAATATATTTAAATATAGTTGTCAGAATGTTAATTTTTTAAAAAGCTCTCCGGAGACTAGGTTAAGAATCTTTGTTCCAGGAGCCAACATAGTGGAGTAAAGGTAGGGATGGACTTGCCTGAGCTCTCCCTCAAACCCTTCCAAATACCTTCAAATAATGACTAAACAAATTCTAGATTAGCACAACCCACAAAAAGACAGGGTGAAACAATTTTCCAGCCCAAGACAACTTGCAAAGTTGGCCGGAAAGGTCTGTTGTATCAGGGTAAGAGAGGAACGCAGTCCAGTGTAGGACATAGGCCCCAGCAAACCAGGAGCAGGTCTCAGGGCAACTCAGTCAGCAGTGGCAGCAGCTGCTTTTGGAGCTCTCAGCCCACAGAGGGTAAAGGGATTGAATAACTGGTCAGGAGATTACAGGGGTCTCTCTGCTAGCACTGAGGCACTCTGTAGTTTTGCCCATAATCAGATCCAGGTTGCAGACCCGGGTGGCAGTCCTAGGGCAAGGAGGAGCAATAGCACACCAGGGCTTGTGGCCACAGTGGAGCAGGGACCCTCCTCAGAGTTCTAGGGTAGAAAAGAGTGCTTGTGGTCATTCACAGATCAGAATAATAAACACACCTCTCCTTAGATCATACCACCTTAGAATAACAGATCCCTAGAAGTATCTCTGAAAACAGCTGCACAAAACCCCTGAAATTTGAGACAGTGCACCTTCCACCCTGGAAGCAGAGCTCTACTTTAACAAAGAGCTAAAAGTCAAGTAATAGGCTGGGAAAATAAGGAAACAATAGAAAAAAATTCTGACCATAGAAAGTTACTGTGGTGACAAGGAAGATCAACACATATACTCAGAAGAACAAAGTCAAAGCTCCTACATCCAAACCTCCAAGAAAAATAAGAATTATTCTCAGGCCATGGAAGAGCTCAGACAGGATTTTGAAAATCAAGTTAGAGAGGTAGAGGAAAAATTGGGAAGAGAAATGAAAGTGATGCAAGAAAATCATGAAAAACAATTTAACAGCTTGGTAGAGGAGACACAAAAAAATACTGAATAAAGTAATACCTTAAAAAACAGACTAAATCAAATGGTGAAAGAGGTACAAAAAGCCAGTGAAGCAACACCTTAAAAAGCAGAATTGGACAAGTGGAAAAAGGGGCACATAAATTCATTGAAAAAAAAATCCTTAAGAAGAAGAATTGGCCAAATGGAAAAGGAGATGCAAAAGCTCACTGAAGAAAATAATTCCTTAAAAATTAGAGTGGAGCAAATGGAAGCTAATGACTTGATGAGAAATCAAGAAACAATAAAACAAAACCAAAATAATGAAAAAAAAAAAGACCGTGAAATATCTTATTGACCTGGAAAATAGATCCAGGAGAGATAATTTTAAAATTATTGGACTATCTGAAACCACAATCAAATAAAGAACCTAGACATCATCTTTCAAGACATAATCAAGGAAAAGTGCTCTGGTATTTTAGAACTAGAAGGTAAAATAGAAATTGAAAGAATCCACCAATCACCTCCTGAAAGAGATCCTGAAAGGAAATCTCCCAGAAATATTGTAGCCAAATTCCACAGTTTCCAGGTCAAGGAGAATATATTGCAGGGAGCTAGAAAGAAACAATTCAAGTATTGTGGAGCCACAGTGAGGATAACACAAGATTTATCAGCTTCTACATTAATGGATCAGAAGGCTTGGAGTATGATATTCCAGAGGACAGAGGACCAAGAATCACCCATCTAGCAAAATCTGACTATAATCCTTCAGAGGAAAAATGGATATTCAGGAATTAGTGGTCTTTCAGGCATTCTTTTTTTAAAAAGTATTTATTTATTTTTAGTGTGCAGCATTCAGTTCCACAAACTTTTGAGTTTTAAATTTTCCCCCTCTCCCCCCTCCACAAGATGATGTGCAATCTGATATAGGCCCTATATATACATTCATATTAACGTATTTTCACATTAGTCATATTGTAAAGAAGAATTATAACCAATGGAAAGAAACATGAGAAAGAAGAAACAAAACAAATCAAAGAGTAGAGAGAGCAAATAGTATGCTTTGATCTGCATTCAGACTCCTTAATTCTTTCTCTGGATGTGGATAGCATTTTCCATCATGAGCCTTTTAGAGTTGTCTTAGAACTTTGCATAGCTGAGAAGAGACAAGTCTATCAGCACAATGTGGCTGTAACTGTGTACAATGTTTTCCTGGTTCTCCTCCCCTCATTCAGCATCACTTCATATAAGTCTTTGCAGGTTTTTCTGAAGTCCTCCTGTTCATCATTTCTTATAGCACAATAGTATTCCATTACATTCATGTACCACAACTTGTCCAGCCATTCCCCAATTGATGGGAATCCCCTCAATTCCCGATTCTTTGCCACCACAGAAAGAGCTGCTAGAAATATTTTTGTACATGTAGGTCCTTTTCCCCTTTGTATGATCTTGTTGGGATACAGCCCTAGAAGAAGTATTGCTGGGTCAAAGGGTATTTACATTTTTATAGGCCTTTGGGCATAGTTCCAAATTGCTGTCCAGAATGGTTGGATCAGTTCACAACTCCACCAACAATGCATTAGTGTCCCAATTTTCCCACATCTTCTCCATCATTTATCATTTTCCTGTTATGTTAGCCAATCTGACAGATGTGATGTGGTACCTACGAGTTGTTTTGATTTGCATTTCTCTAATCAGTGGTGATTTAGAGCATTTTTTCATATGACTATAAATAGCTTTAATTTCTTCCTCTGAAAGCTGCCTGTTCATATCCTTTGACCATTTATCAATTGGGGCATGTATTCTTATAAATTTGACTCAGATCTCTATGTATTTTAGAAATGAGGCCTATATCAGAGACACTGGTTGTAAAAATTCTTTCCCATTTTTCTGCTTCCCTCCTGATTTTGGTTGCATTGGCTCTGTTTGTACAAAAGCTTTTTAATTTAATGTAGTTAAAATTATCCATTTTGCATTTCGTAATGTTGTTCATCTCTTGTTTAGTCATAAATTCTTCCATTCTCTACAAATCTGACAGTTAAACTATTCCTTGCTCTCTGTTTGCTTATATTATCAACCTTTATAGCTAAATTGTGTACCCATTTATTTTGGTATGCAATATAAGATATTGGTCTATGCCCAGTTTCTGCCATACTATTTTCCAGTTTTCCCAGCAGTTTTTGTCAAATACTGAGTTAATATCCCAGAAGCTGGAGGCTTTGGGTTTATCAAACAGTAGATTACTATAGTCATTGACTACTGTGTCTTATGTATCTAACCTATTTCACTGATCTACCACTCTATTTCTTAGCCAGTACCAGGTAGTTTTGATGATTGTAAGCATTCTTTTTAAAAAAAGAATTTCCCTTTTTAAAAAAGAGTATTTTATTTTATCCCTCAATTATATGTCCGAACAATATTTAGCATCCATTTTTATAAGATTCTGAGTTACAGATTTTTCACCCTCCTTCCTTCTCTCTCCTCTTCTGAAAATGATAAGCAATAGGATATTTCAAGAATTCTTGATGAAAATACTAGAACTGAATAAAAATTTTGAATTTCAAATACAAGACTTAAAAGAAGCATAAAAAGGTAGACAGAAAAAGGAAATCATAAGGTATGTAAGGTTAAACTGTTTACATTTCTACATGGGAAGATGACACTTGTAACTCATGAGAACTTTCTCATTATTAGGGCAGTTAGGAGTATATATAGGCAGAGGGCAAATGTGTAAATTGAATATAAAGGGATAATATCTAAAAAAATAAAGGGTGAGAGAGGAATGTACTAGGAAAAAAGGAAAAGGTGAGGTAGAATGGGGTAAATTCCCTCACATAAAAGAGGCAAGAAAAAGCTTTTATAGTGGAAGGAAGAGGGGAGAGGTGAGAGGGAGTGAGTGAACCTTACTTTCACCAGAATTGGCTCAAAGAGGGAATAACATACACTCAGTTGGGTATAGAAATCTGTTTTAACCTATAGGAAAGTGAGAGGGGAATGGAATAAAAGGGGGGCTCTAATAGAAGGGAAGGCAGATTGGGTCAGGGAGTAGTTAGAAGCAAAACACTTTTGAGGAGGGACAAGGTAAAAGAATAGAATAGATGAGGGGGGAGGATGTAGAAATAGGAGGGAGGGAAATACAGTTAGGAGTAGTAACTGACAAAAATTTTTCGAAGCTAGTTTCTTTGAAAGGCCTTATTTCACAAACATAGAGAACTGAGTCAAATTTATAAAAATAAGAGCCATTCCCCAATTGATAAATGACTAAAAGATATGAACAGTTTTTAGATGGAAAGTAATAAAAACCATAGGAAAAATGGTGTAACTCACTGTTGATTGGAGCAATGCAAATTAAAACAATTCTGAGGTACTCTGTCATACCTGTTAGATTGGCTAATAGGACAGAAAAGGAAAATGACTAATGGTGGAAGGGATATGGAAAAAATGAAACATTAATGCATTGTTGTTGGAGTTGTGAAATGGTTCAGCTGTTCTGTAGAGCAATTTGGAACGGTGCCCAAAGGGCTGCAAAACCATGCCTACCCTTTGACCTAGCAATACTACTACTAGGTATGTATCCCAAAAGAGAGAAAAAACACAAAGGAAAGGAACCTATATGCGCTAACATTTATAGCAGCTCTTATCTGGGGGCAGAGAATTGGAAATTGAAGGGATACTTATCAGCTGGGGAATACTGAAGAAATTGTGGTATGTGATTATGATAGAATACTATTGTGCTGTAAGAAATGATGAGCAGAATGCTCTCAGAAAAATCTGGAAAAACTTACGTGAGGTGATGCAAAGTGAAATAAATGTACTGTGTACAAAGTAACAGCAATACTGTAAGATGATCAGCTGTGAGTGACTTCGCTATTCTCAGCAGACAATGATCCGAGACAGCTCTGAAGGACTTAGGATGAAAAATGCTATCTATCTCCAGAGAAAGAACTCATGGTGTCTGAATACAGATTGAAGCATACTTTTTTTACTTTATTTTTCTTGAGGTCTTTTCCCCTCATGTTTTCTTTCACAACATGGCTATTATGGAAATGTTTTGCATGTCTGCATATGTATAAACTGTATCGAATTGCTTTCCTTCTCAATGAGGTGGGGTGGGGAAGGAGGAAGAAAGGGAATTTGGAACTCAAAGTTTTAGTAATAAAAGCTAAAAATTTTTTTACATGTAACTGGAAAAAATAAATTCTAAATAAATAAGAATCTTTGTTCTTCATGAAGCCTTTTCAGATTCTCCTACCTCCCTCCTCTCCACAACACCTCCCAAGTAATCTCCTTGAGTCTAACACACGTTAGGAACTTAAGTGCTGTTTGCTTCATTGAGGGTAGGGGTTATTTAATTTTCGTCTTTGTGCTTTGCAAGTGTATCATGGTAGGCTCCTAAGAAATTCTTGATTGACTGCTTCAGGGAAACAAGAATAGGAACCCCAAAATAAAACAGATATGCCTTGGTCTAATGGGGAAGTACAGTGGTACAAGGGAGCATTTTAAGTGCCAAGAAGGGAAAGGTCCAGACAAAATGCCATTAGAAGTTTGCAGACAGCAATCACTTTTGCTTTGACTTAGTGGTCTGGATGGCTTCAGAGGAGGTGGCATCTGGGTTAGTACTTGAAAGAAGGGATGGACTTGAGGAGGACAGGGATGGAGGGAGAAAGGAGAGTCCATTCCAGGGATGGAGGGAGAAAGGAGAGTCCATTCCAGGAACCAGGGGACATTGTGAACAGAGACATGGAAATAGGAGAAGACAAGATGGGAATGGGGGTGAGGGAGGGGTTGGTGTGTGTGTGTGTGTGTGTGTGTGTGTGTGTGTGTGTGTGTGTAGACTTGTCCAGTTTAACTGGAAAAATTAATGGGAGAGTAGTATTAGATAAGGTTGGCAACTGGGGATGCAGTGGATTGATCTCTGAGCCTGGAATCAGGAAGACCTGAGTTAAAATTGGGCTTCAGACACTTAATACCTGTGTGACCTTGGGTAAGTCGCTAAACTGTGTTTGCCTCAGTTTTCCCTGAGCTGTAAAATGGGAATAGTAATAGCACCTATCTTAGAGGATTTGTTATGAGGTTCAAATGAGATCATATTTGTAAAGAGCTTAGCATAAGTGCGTGGTACCATGTAAATGTTTATTCCCTTCACTTACCCCCTTCTCCCCTGATAAGGTGATTGGAGCCAGATTAGAGAGAATCTTTAAAGCTAGGATTACAAATTTATATTTTATTTGGTAGGCAGTAGGGAGCTGCTGAATTTGTTTGAGTAGATGATCATGGGATTTAGAAGAGAAGGGGACCAAACAGATATGCAAATTAAAGTAGCTCTGAGGTTTTGTCTCACATCCGTTAGATTGGCAAAGATGACAAAAAAGAAAATACAAATGTTGGAGGGCCTACTGGTAAGCAGGCATGCTAATGCTTTCTTGGTGGGACTGTGAATTGGTATTCTGTTCTACAAAACAATTTGAAACTGTGCCCCTCCAAATTATTAAACTATATGTATTCAGCCTATAGCCAAAAGAGATTAAAAGAAAGAGTAAAAGAACTTATATGTACAAAAGTTTTTATAGCTGCTTTTTGTAGTAGCAAGAACTAGAAACTAAGAGGGTGCCCATCATTGTGTAATGGCTGAGCAAATTATATTATGTGAGTATAAATGGAATATTATTACATCATAAGAAATGATGAAAGGGATGTTTTCAGAGAAGCCTTGGAAGATTTGTATGAGTAGAACCAGAATGAGTAGAACTAGGAGAACAGTTTACACAGTGACAAGATTGTGAAGACTGAACCAATTACAGCATCAGAGGATAGATTGTGAAGCATGTTACCCCATATGCTGATAAAGAGGTGATGGGCTCAGGTTGCAGAATGAGACATACATTTTTGGACTTGGTCAGTTTGTTTTCCTTGACTGTACATATTTGTTGGGCATCAATGCTCTTTGCTGAGACTTCATGGGGGCTGAATTTTTAGAGGATGAATTTAAGAGATATTGTGCCAGTAGAATCAGTAAGGCTTGGCAAATGACTAGCTATGTGGGGTGATGAGAGAGAGTGAAGAGTGGATAATGACTTTAAAGATGCTATTTTGGAGTTCTCTACACTTGCTTCCTTAGTGACCTCATTTGTTCCCATGACTTTAAATACCATTTCTACACTAAAAAAAGTTTTTCTCTCCAGCCTCAACTTCCCTTCTGAGTTCTGGTTCTACATCTCAGAATTCCTATAGAATATCTCCACGTACATCTTTTTAAAACCCAACATACTGCAAACCAGATTATTTTGTGTTTGCCCTAACTCTGCCTCACTATTTTTTGCCAGTGCCACTACCTTACATCTCATCTCTCATGTTTAACTTTTCCCTTTTTCTCAGTTCCCATATCTAATAGGTTACCAAATGCTGTCAATTCTAGGGAAGAGAGGGGGAATGAACAAGCATTTATTAAGCACCTACTATGTGCCAGGCTGGGGTAGCTAGGTGGGGCATATATAGAGTGCCAAACCTTGAGTTAGGAAGACTCCTTTTCCTGAATTTCAATCTAGCCTTAGACACTTACTAGCTGTGTGACCCTGAGCAAGTCACTTAACTTTGCCTCAGTTTCCTCATCTGTAAAATGAGCTAGAGAAGGAAATGGCAAATCACCCTAGTATCTTTGCCAAGAAAACCCCAAAAGGGGTATGAAGAGTTGGACGTGACTGAAAAACAACTGAACTACAACAACACTTTTGTTACAAGGGTTTTGTTTTTCTTTTCTCAGTTGAGGGTGGGGATGGAGGTGGGGGTGGGGGAGACAAAAATACAAGCTTAATTGAAAAAAAGTTTAAAAAGTAAAAAGAAAAGGAACTACAGGAGACCATAGAGATCATCTCGTTCACTCTTTTCTTAGCAACAAGGAAATTAATGCCCTAAAAGTTTAAGTGACTTGTTGAAGATCATGTAAACACTGAATGTGCTAAGTCAAATGTGATTTTTTACTCTCAGGTTAGAGTGGTTTATTGCAAATGATGTAAAGACTAGATTGCCGAGTGGAGAAAATGTGGGTAGAAAAGCAAGTTAAGAGGCCATAATAGTCTAGATCATAGGTTTCCAAAGTGGATGATATCGACCCTTGAGGGGTGCTGGAACATCGGGGGCGGGGGTTAGCCTTGGGTACAATTAGGGGATAGTGAATAAAAATAAGGGGGCAGGGTGGAAGCATAAGGAAAGAATAGAAGATAAAGAAAATTTCAAAAAACTGTTCGCACACATTTCATCTGTTGTGTACGAGAGTTAAAGTTGCAATGATTACATTATTTTCCAAAATAAACACACAAAATGCAAGTTATAATCCATCAGTGGTCAAGTCCACTGACAGGTGTTAACAAGCAGGTTCTTATATCTTTCAAAGTTGTTTCTCTTGACAGTTTTCTCCATGTATAAATTGTTCTCCTGGTTCTGTTCACTTCATTTTGCATCAGTCATGCTACTGAAGATTCTCTGCAATCACATCTTTTTAAAATCTTTTTTTTTGCATTCCAGTAATATTCCATACATTGATAAACCACAATTTGTGCTGCCATTGATTCTAATTCTTTATTTTTCTCTTTTTTCCCACTTTTAATCTCCACTTTAGTTATCTGGAAGTTTGTTTTGCTTGTGACTCTGCTATCACCACATTAGCCTCCCTTTTATTTCTCTGCCTCCACCTTCCCTACTTTTTTCCTTGTTGAGTTGGATGTATAGTTAGTTATCCTTTCCACATTGAGACTTTCCCCATCGTGGTTTCGCTATGTCTTAGGCTGGCATAAGAAACTAAATGGGAATTTTTTGAGAGTTTTGCAAAAGCCACAGACAACATGTGAAGTCCAGCAGATGACACAGAAAAAGTTTAGAAACTCAAAGTTGCATAAAATATATGTATAGTATTGTATAATACCAACATATTGTATCTTTTAATACCATAATAATTCAGACTTTTTTCTGGTACTACGAGAGGGCCAGAAAATTTTATTATAGATTTTCCAGATCATAGGGGTGCCACACCCCTAAGCCCCTTATTGTGGAAAGGATAACTGTATTTCCACACCTGATGGTGTGTGTTCTGCTTTTCTTTGTTTCAGATGACTGAGGTTCGTTCAGTTAATGCTTATTCTTCTTCCTTTCTACATCACTGCATTCCTTTTTACCTTCTCTTTTTCTCCTCTTAAACACTAGCAGAATGAGGCATTTTAATTGACATTAGTTAGAAACCAGAGATATTTGGATGAAAATGTTTATTTCAAAGTAAATAAGTATTTTCATCAGATTATCTCTAGTTCCTTCACTTTATGGTTAAAACTAATGTACTGTGTCAATTGATGTAGCTTGGACCTTCAGTGTATTCTGAAATTCCAGCCCTAATGTAACAGTCTCAGAATATGCCTTTTGTTTTTATTTAATTCCCCTTTGAAGACATTAAGATTTAGAAAGGACACTAATTTCCTCTCTCCCTGTAGAATGTTGGCATTAAGTTAATAACCCCCTTCTAGTTGGCTCACCCAAGTTTACCTTTCTGGGTTTCCCTTGACTCCTATGTTTGTGTTAGAAAGTTCCTACTCACCTCAGGGCTTTTTATTAGAAATGCTTGAAAGTTCTTTTCCATTAAAGGTTCTTTTCCCCCTCTAGGATTATACTCAGTTTTTCAGGGTAATTAATTCTTTAAAAAATTTTTAAAAAATTATTTAATATTTTATATTTTTTGTTTTCAATATTGATTTCCACAAGATTTTGAATTACAAATTTTCTCCCCATTTCTACCCTCCCCCCCACTCCAAGATGGCATGTATTCTGATTGCCCTGTTCCCCAGTCAACCCTTCCTTCTGTCACCCCACTCCTCCCGCCCAATCCCCTTCCTCTTACTTTCTTGTAGGGCAAGATAGATTTCTATACCCCATTGCCTGTATATCTTATTTCCCAGTTGCATGCAAAAACAGCTTTTTTTTGAGCATCTGCTTTTAGAACTTTGAGTTCCAAATTCTCTCCCCTCTTCCTTCCCTACCCACCTTCCCTAAGAAGGCAAGCAATTCACCATAGGCTACACATGTATCAATATGCAAAACACTTCCACAATAGTCATGTTGTGAAAGACTAACTATATTTCCCTCCATCCAGTCCTCGTTACCTTTATTCAGTTTTCTCCCTTGACCCTGTCCCTTTTCAAAAGTGTTTGATTTTGATTACCTCCTCCCTCCATCTGCCCTCCTTTCTATCATCCCCCCTTTCTTATCCCCTTGCCCCTACTTTCCTGTGGGGTAAGATACCCAAGTGAGTGTGTATGTTATTGTTTCAGCAATCTGGCTAGCAGCTGTTGTGGGGGGTGAAAGACCAACACAAGCCCAGCAGCAAGAACGCTACCAGCACGCTGCAAAAGCACAGGTTCTTTTGATCTGCTTTAGTAAGGAAAGCAATGTTAAGGGGTTGGCAAGCTTACTTTAATTCAGCATACAAATATCATTCACTTAGTTCAGGGGAAAAAACCAGCACCCTGAACTTCAGAGCAAGATACAAACAAAGTACAAACATCGACAGACAGAGCTTGTCTGATTCAAATCCCAATACATAGTTACCAGAGTTTAACAAAGTCTCAGCATCCGGGTTTATGAGCTGGAGGGCTTCTTAGCTACAGCTGCCGGAGTCTCCACACGCCACCTGCGCAAATGGCTCTATCTTTTCTTCTTATACTGTTTCACATGTCATCTGAATGACCGGAATTTAGGCTCCTATGATTGGGTCTGGAGTTAGCACCTCCCCTCAGTTAGCCCCACCTTGGGCCCCACCTTAGTTCCAATCCACACTCACATAGGTTTTACACCTATTAGGGGTTTGGGCCTGGGGCTTAGCACCTAGTAAGACTCAATGAAATACACTGAATTACTCAAAGGAAACAAAAGCCAAACTCTTCAAGGGCACTTGGTTGAACTAAGTGCTAAGAGCCCATTTTGCTTACCAGTATCCGATGAGAGCAAGATTCACTCATTCCCTTCCAACAGAACTGCTTTTTCTTGTCACTTTTATGTGAGATAAATACCCCGTTCTATCTCTCCCTTTCTCCCTCTCTCAATATATTCCTCTTTCACCCTTTACTTTTATTTAATTTTTTAGATATCATCGTTTTATATTCAACTCACCCTGTGTCCTCTGTCTGTATATATGTATATTCCTTTCAACCACCCTAATACTGAGAAAGGTCTCATGAATTACAAACAACATCTTTCCTTGTAGTAATGTAAACAAAACAGCTCAACTTTAGTAAGTCCCTTACAATTTCTCTTCCTTGTTTACCTTTTCATGCTTCTCTAGATTCTTGTATTTGAAAATCAAATTTTATGTTCAGCTCTGGTCTTTTCACTGAGAAAGCTTGAAATTCCTTTATTTTATTGAAATTCCTTTATTTTATTGAAAGTCCATATTTTGCCTTGGAGCGTTATACTCAGTTTTGCTGGGTTGGTGATTCTTGGTTTTAATCCTAGCTTCTTTGACCTCTGGAATATCATATTCCAAGCCCCTCAGTCCCTTAATGTAGAAGCTGCTAGATCTTGTGTTATCCTGATAGTGTTTCCACAATACTCAAATTATTTCTTTCTGAGAACTGGAAATCGAAGTGATGCCCATCAGTTGGGGAATGGCTGAACAAGCTGTGGTATATGAAGGTAATGGAATACTATTGTGCTATAAGAAATGGGGATGATATGGACTTCATAACAACCTGAAAAAACCTACATGACGTAATGCTGAGTAAGCAGAGCAGATCCAGGAGAACATTATACACAACCACAGATATATGGACTCTGAGGACTTACCCTGACAGTCTTTGCTCTTCTCAGCAACACAAGGTGCAAACACAACTCCAAAGGACTCACGATGGAAAATACTGCCTACATCCAGAGAAACAACTATGAAGTATGAATGCAGATGGAGGCACACTTTATGCTTGCCTTTTTTTTCCTCTTTTGTTTTTGGGGTATTTTTTTTGGTTCTGTTTCTTCTTTCTCATGATTCATTCCATTGGTCATGATTCTTCTCCACAACTTGACTAGTGTGTAAATTAATTCAATGAGAAGTTATACATGGAAGATATATGGGATTCCATGCTGTCTTGGGGAGGGAGGTGGGAAGGGAGGGAAGAAAATCTGGAACTCAAAATTAAGTAGAACCAAGTGTTGTAAACTAAAAATAAAAAAAAAAATAAAAAAAAATTGTTTCTTTCTGGCTGCTTGCAGTATTTTCTCCTTGATCTGGGAACTCTGGAATTTGGCGACAATATTCCTAGGAGTTTTCTTTTTGGGATCTTTTTCAAGAGGCAATGGGTGGATTCTTTCAATTTCTGTTTTACCCTCAGGTTCTAGAATATCAGGGCAGTTCTCCTTGATAATTTGTTGAAAGATGTTAACTAGGCTCTTTTTTTGATCATGGCTTTCAGGTAGTCCAATAATTTTTAAATTGTCTCCTGTATCTGTTCTCCAGGTCAGTGGTTTTTCCAATGAGATATTTCACATTGTCTTCCATTTTTTCATTCCTTTGGTTCTGTTTTATAATATCTTGATTTCTCATAAAGTCATTAGCCTCCACTTGCTCCAATCTAATTTTTAAGGTAGTATTTTCTTCAGTGGTCTTTTGGACCTCCTTTTCCATTTGGCTAATTCTGCCTTTCAAGGCATTCTTCTCATTGGCTTTTCGGAGCTCTTTTGCCTTTTGGGTTAGTCTATTTTTTAAGCTGTTATTTTTTTCAGTATTTTTTTGGGTCTCCTTTAGCAAGTCATTGACTTGTTTTTCATAATTTTCTTACATCACACTCATTTCTGTTCCCAATTTTTCCTCTACTTCTCTTACTTGCTTTTCCAAATCCTTTTTGGGCTCTTCCATGGCCTGAGAGCAATTCATTTTTTTCTTGGAGGCTTTTGATGTAGGCTCTTTGACTTTGTTGACTTCTTCTGGCTGTATGTTTTGATCTTCTTTGCCACCAAAAGAAGATAATATTCACTGAGTCTGAGTCTGTTTTCGTTGCCTGGTCATGTTCCCATGTTCCCTTGACCGTTGAGCTTTTTGTTAGGGTATGACTACTTGTGGAATAGAGAGTACTTTTTCCCAAGCTTTAGGGGCTGTGTTGCTGTTTTCAGAGGTATTTCTACTCTACCCTCACAGCAGACTCTGCCACAGCAGCGCTCCTCCTCCCCCAAAAACTGCCAACCAGGACCGTGACCTAGATCCAAGCAGGGCAAAGCAAGAGAGCCCTGCTTCTGAGCTAGCAAAGTCCTTCCTGCACTCCTGCTCTGATCTGCTGTCTTGAGTCCTCCCACCGTGTGGGCCAGGGACTCAGGAAGCAGCTGATGCTGGAGCTCTGGAAGCAGCTGTAGGAGCTTCCTGCTGCTGCTGCCGCTGCCATGCCACCTCATCTCTGCCACCCCCCAGGGCTGGGGACGGACACTGTCACCCTAATCCAGCAGTTTTCTCACTTACTTGCTCTGTAGTCCTTGGCGTTTGTGGGCTGAAAAATCTGGTAACTGCTACAGCTCAGTGATTCATGGCCCTAAGGCCTGCTCCAGCCGACTCCCATTCTGGTCTGTCCTGGTGCGGCCCCTCCTGGGTTGCGCTCCGCACCCAGCACAAATTCTTACAAATTTCTCTAAATATTTGAGATACGAGACCATCTGAGAAACTGTCTGTAAAATTTTTTTCTCCAATTTTCTGCTTTCCTTCTAATCTTGGCAACATTGGTTTCATTTGTACAAAAACTTTTAAATTTAATGTACTCAGAATTATCCGTTTCACATCTCTTAATGTTCTCTGTCTCTTGTTTATTCATAAATTCTTCTCCTATCGATAAGTCTGATAGGTAATATGTTGTATGTCCTAGTTTCCTTGTGATATTTCCCTTTACATCTAGGTCATATATTCATTTTTACCTTGTCGTGGTGAATGTTGTAAGATATTGATCTATGCGCAATTTTTGCCAGATTGATTTCCAGTTTTCCCAACAATTTTTACTAAATAGTGTCTTCTTATCCTTAAAGCTTAAATCTTTACATTTGTCAAACACAAAGTTACTAAAATCATTTACTATTATGTATTATATGTCTACTCTATTCCACTGGTCCATTCTTCTATTTTTTAGCCAGCACCAGATAATTTTGATAATTGCTGCCTTATAGCTTAAGATCTGGTACTACTAAACTTCCTTTATATATTTTTTTCATTAATTTCTCTTGTATTCTTGACCTTTTGTTCTTCTAAATGAATTTATTATTATTTTTTCTAACTCAATAAAATAATTTTTGATAGTTTAATTGAGATGGCATTGAATAAGGTTAGTTTAGGCAGAATTGTCATTTTATTATATTGGTTCTGCCCATCCATGAACAATTAATATTTTTCCAATTATTTAAATCTGACTTTATTTGTATAAAATGTTTCATAATTATGTTGGTGTAGTTCCTGAGTTTGTCTTGACAGGCATACTTCCAGGTATTTTATACTGTCTGCAATTATTTTGAATCAGGTATCTCTTACTATCTCTTCTTGTAGGGTTTTGTTGGTGATATATAGAAATGTTGATGATTTATGTGGGTTTATTTTATATCCTGTTACTTTGCAAATATTGTTTCAACTAACCTTTTACTTGACTCTCTAGGATATCCCAAGTATATCATCATATCATCTGCAAAAGGGAGATAGTTTTACTACCTCATTGCCCATCTGATTTCTTCAATTTCTCTTCCTTCTCTTATTGCTATTACTAGCATTTCTAATATAGTATTGAATAATGTTGGTGATAATGGGCATCCTTGTTTCACTCCTGATCTTATTGGGAAGGCTTCTAGCTTATCTCCATTACAAGTAATGCTTGCTGATGGTTTTAGGTAGATGCTTTTTTAAAGATGCTTTTTTAAAGGTGCTCTGAGGAAAAAATCCATTTATACCTATGCTTTTGAGTGTTTTTAATAGGAATGGGTGTTATATTTTATAATAAGCTTTTTCTACATCTATTGGTATAACCATATAATTTTTGTTACTTTTCTTATGGATATAATCAATTATGTTAATAGTTTTCCTTATGTTAGACCACCCCTGTATTCCTGGTATAAATCTGTCTCAAAAATAGAGGGATATTTGATCTTTCTTCAGACTGGCATATTTTCTGGGGTATTATTTCTTGAATATTTTGGAAACATAAAGGAGACTTCATTCTTTTTTTTTCCTCCTTGCCTTTCTCCTTAAAAAATTTTTTTAGGATCGTATGAATTTTAAAAGTGGAAAATTCAGTGTAGGGCCATCACCTCCATTGAAGTCCTACTTTGATGCCTCATTCTGGATGTGGAGGTGAGGCTGGTGTGGAGCAGAGATGGAGATGAAGAGGGAGAGGATTCCAGTAAGCATGGTGGACTACCAGAGAAAATTCCCAACCAGTGAGATGGACTGTTTTGTTTGAGGAACTACAACGAGGCCATTGTCACTGGATCAGAGTATATGGTGAGGGAGCTATAAGATGTTAGAAGACTGGAAAGGTTTGGGGGGAGGTGTTGTTTATAAAAGGCTTTGAATGCCTAAAAGAGGATTTTATATTTGATCCTAGAATTAATAAGGAGACACTGGAGTTTATTTGGGGGGGGAGGCGGGGCGAGAGCAATATGACAGTCTTCTGTGTTTATAACAGCATTACTGGATTAGATTACTTTTTCTAGGAGTTTGGCATTGAAAGAAAGGATAGAATTACATGTACTTATTGTTTACTCAGCTAGAATTTACTCATTTTGTCTTTGTACCCATGGCACCTTGTCGACAGATAATCGGTGTTTGCCAATTGATTAAAATGATAGCTTAAACAATATAAAAAGACAGTTTTCTGGTTTTGTTTTTAGGATAAAGGAGACGGAACATGTTAGTAGTCTGAGAAGAAGGAATCAGTAGAGAGGATGAGATTCAGAATGTTAGGGAGATGGGAAGAGAATGAAGTTATTTACTGAAGGAATAAAGAGGGGGTCCTTGAGAGCTTGAGAACAAAAGATTGGAGAACATGACAGGGACCAAATACCTGGAGTTTTGAAGCCTAGACTTGCTGATCCAGTTTGAGATTCCCCTGTTTGTTGCACTTTCTTGTGTACCCTCCTACTCTATCTGATCCAGACTCTTGTTAAGACCCTTTTGAAAGATTGAAAGTATTCTTGTGGTGTACTTTTTGTGTAGTATTGTATCCTGATGTATTATAATTTATGTGTTAATAAGTATTGGTTAAATTGAATTGAATTTATTGATTTATTGAAGTCAACTCTGAGGAAAGTTGCTTTTTGCCTTTGATAGACAACTTTCGACTGTCCCTAGAAGGACTTTTTAAAATTTTTTTCAGCCTTGCTACTTGAATTGCATAATTAAGCTTAGAGTTGATGAAAACAAGATCTTTGAGTGTTTGAGGAGCCAAAACAATTATGTCCTTACACCAGGGATCAATCCATTAAATTTCCTTTTTACCTTGAGCAGTGGTGAAAACTTGATGGTCTATAGAGGGGCTTTTATGGTCAGTCGTCTTTTGCATCAGCTTGACAGGTATTATGTTGAAGGAAGCGTTTTGAAAACCGTCTTTTAAAATAGTCTTCTCTTTCCATGATTATTACTTTTACTGTTTTAAAAATTAGGGATGCCTACAAAGAAAATAGATCCCTATTAATATCTCTTTTGGACCTTGCTCCATTTGTTATTCTTTCTCCTTTGTCCTTTCACCTTTTCCTTTCCCCTAGGATTTTATATCTTACCATTTATTAAGTCCTCCTAAAGTGCCAAGTTTTATGCCAAACACTTGAATACAAAGAAAGGCAAAAACCAGCCATAACCTTCTCTAGGAGTTTATAGCCTATCCCCTCTAGGCACTCCCCAGTAATGTGGGTGACATTATATAATTAAATTGGTGTATACAAAGTAGGTAATAATAGCTAACAGTTCCATACATTTAGAGGGAGTGGGGTATAGTGTAAAGAGATCTCACTTGGAAATCAGATCTATATTCAAATCAGTTCTCTCACACACATACTTGCTTGTGTGGTTCTGGGCCAGTCACTTGAATGTTCAGTGTTTGGGTTGCTCTCTAAGATTACAAATTGTAGGGAAAATACAAAACCTGCATTGGTTGGTGGAGTTTCCTAATCTGAGAGTTTTTGATCTTTAACATTGAAATAGTGCTTTAAGAATTGGAAATTGAGGGGATGCCTATCAATTGGGGAATGGCTGAACAAATTGTGGTATGTAATTATGATAGGATACTATTGTGCCATAAGAAATGATGAGCAGGATGCTCTCAGAAAAACCTGGAGAGACTTAGATTAGCTGATGCAAAGTGAAATGTACTGTGTGCAAAGTAACAGCAATGTTGTGAGATGATCAGCTGTGAATGATTTCTATTCTCAGCAAACGCTGATCCAAGAAAACTCTGAAGGACTTAAGATGAAAAAATGCTATCCATCCCTAGAAAAAGAACTGATGATGTCTGAATACAGATTGAAGCATACTTTTTTAAGCTTTCTTTATTTTTCGTGAGGTTCCCCCCCGCCTTGGTCTGTGTTTTCTTTCACAACATAACTGGCAATATCTTGCATGACAACACATGCAATTGCTTTGCTTCTCAATGGGGGCGGGGGGAGGGAAGGGAGAAAGGGAGAGAATTTAGAACTCAGAGTTTTACTTTTTTTTTTTGAGGGGGGAAGGCAAGGCAATTGGGGTTAAGTGACTTGCCCAAGGTCACATAGCTAATAAGTGTGTCAAGTGTCTGAGGTCAAATTTGAACTCAGTTCCTCCTGACACCAGGGCCAGTGCTCTACTCACTGCACCACCTAGCTGCCCCGAACTCAGAGTTTTAAAAACAAACATTAAAAAGAGTTTTTACATGTAACTGGGGAGAAATTAAATAATAAATAAAAAAAGAAATACTGCTTTAAGCTTTGCAAAGTTTATATGTGTGTGTATATATGTGTATATACACACACACACACACACACACACACACACACACACACACACAAAATCTTCACATCAACCCTGTCAGGTAGGGGCTTTTGTTGTCTGCATTTTACGGATGAGAAAAGTGAGGCTGAATGGTTAAATGACTTGTCACATGGCTAGTGAGTGTTTGAGTCAGGATACAAAAACAAGCAAGTAGCACAATCCCTGCCCTCAAGTAGTTTACAATCTCATAGGAGAAGACAGTAATACATTATGGGGAGCCAGAGTTAAAAAGGGAGGAAGTGGCCAAGGCTATGCTTAGGAAGGCATGGCTTATGTCTTGGTGTAGTGATGTAGTGATGGTTCTAGTCTGGCTAAGGTAAAAGTTCACCTACTAGAGCTCTAGTCTAAGGGCCAAAATAAAGAGGGCATGGTTTGGATCTAGAAAGGTTTGTAGAAGTAGGGACATTGAGAAGGGGACTAAGTTGCTGGGAGAGGTGTGAAGATGTGCTCTAAAATGTACCTGGGTGAAATAACAGGGCTAGATTTTTCAATTTAGTTATGGATGAGTGTTTGGAACACAGGTGATATTTGAAGCTCTGGGAGTGATCACTTAACAAAAGGAAAGAATGTAGGAGATAGCAGGGCAAAAGACTGAGCCTCACAGGGATGATTAGAGGAAAAACAGTACTAATTGTGGAAGCCGGAGGAGGGATCAATCAGGTGCTACAAAGGGATTAAGGAGAATAATGATGGAGAAAAAGTTCATTGGATTATGACCTCATATCATTTTTGTGACCTCAGTTGTGGAATAATGATTCAAAGAGTTATGTCAAACCTCTACAAAGTTTCAGGAAGTAGGATGTATTATTTGAGGTACAAACATTTCTGTTCCTGTATCTTTATGAAGGTCTATTTAATATTTTTAGGTGCATGTAATATGTAAGCTATAATAATAACCAGCTAGCATTTATATGATGCTTTAATATTTTCAAAGCTCATTATAGATTATCTCACATAGCCCTCTTAACAATCCTGTAAGATGTATACCTTTATAATCCACATTTTACTGAGGAAACTGAGTCTGAGAGATATAAAATGATTTGCCCAAGGTCACACAGCTAATACTTGTCTAAGGCAGGATTTGAATTCAGGTCTTCATGACTAGTAGCAATGCTCTTACCTGCTATTTCATCCATCTACCTCTTTCCACATGAATTTATCCATTGCAAGAACTCATGATATAAAAGTTTTTATAGGAAGTATGAAAATTTTCTCCTCTATCTCCCCTTTGTCCCTCCACTTCTCTTTTAGAAAGTAAGATGTTAAAGAAAGGAGCCCTTCCTTGTGACAGGAAAATGATGAAAACTGGCATAACCCAAAATTAGTTTTTAAAGAAAAAAGGAACTGTGTAGTTTGTTATCTGTTGATTATAAAGGTTATCTGTTGATTATAATGCATGAAACTCCTGGTTGGCCTGGAGGGTCCTTCCTAGCTCTAAATCTATGAAACTGGTTATCTACTTGGTATATATTATTTTTGACCTATTTTTAATCCGACATTATTTTCCCTTTGCTTTTTCAGAATTTAGATAACCTCTTTTCTTTTGCTTATTTGCCATCAGTTGGTGTGTATGCTTAAGGAATGAAATTAAGTTTATTTTTAGTTTAAAAGCAAAATATCGTGAAGGTAAACATTAGTAAAAAGCAATATGCAGTCAGCTCTAGATTATTCAAGTTAATAGTGGGAAATAAAGAAATACGTTTCTCCAGTAGTTTAGTGAGATAATATTTTTAGTTTAGGTTTTGAATTATACATATAGCATAGTAAAAGTGTAAGGAAATGTATAAGTTTTTTTATTGCTATGAAATATATTTTAACATTACTTGTAAAATTCTGAATGAAAAAGAATTTTTACAATGCTTTCTTGTGATGGTAAAAACTCAGATGTTTTAAAAAAGACTTGAATGAACTTGTCTTGTTTTGTTTTTTATTTTTTAGCAAAGTTCCCATATAGATGTGGTTCGTTTTCCATGTGTGGTTTATATCAATGAAGTCCGTGTCATTCCACCAGGAGTGAGAGCGCATAGTAGTCTGCCTGATAATAGAGCGTATGGGTAAGTCAACTTTGCCCTATTTGAAGGATTGATATGTCTTAAGAGTATGCATTTATCTATTCATTTATCAGTTATTTGACATCCACTGTGTGGCAGGCACTAGGAACACAAAGGTACAAATGAAAGAGTCCTTGCTCCCAAGCAGCTATATTCTGTAGATGGGAAACAACTTCAGCACAGAGACGTAAATACGAAAGATGAAGAGAGTAATTTTTTTGGGAGAGGAGGGAGGATGGCACAAGCAAGTTACAGGGATCAGTTAAACCTGTTATTGGAGTTGGCATTTGAGCTGAGCCTTGAAGGAAGTCAGGCAGTGAGTGCTTTCAAGGAATAGGGGATGGCATGTGCACTGTGACAAAGTGTGGCATGTCCTATATGAAAAATAGCAAGTAGGCTGGTTTTTAAAGTATGTAAAGGAGAGTCATGTGCTGTAAGACTGGAAAGGTAGGCCATGGCCAGATTGTGAAGAGCATTAAATGCCAAAGAGAGGAGTTTATATTTTAACCCAGAGGCAATAGGGGATTATTGGAACTTCCTGAGCATGAGAGTGACATAGTCAAACCTGAGCTTTAGGAATATTTATTTGGCAGAATGAAGCTTGTATCTATCTGTGTAGTAACTGAATATTTTTTTTAAATAAACAACATAAGGTTATTGATCTGCCTTCAAATAGAAATATAATTCAAGGAATGTCAAGTTATTTTTTTTTAGCACTGTCAACCCATTTATCTTGCTTCAAGGCATGCATAGTCTTTGTAAATTAACTATTTTCTAAAATAAGTACAATATATTAAGTTAACTTTTCAAATTTTAAGATAGCTGTATTTGACCTAGGTAGTAGACTTTGTGTAAAGTTTTTCTATTTGATTTGAGAGATATTCCTTTTACATGCATCTGTAATGATCTAGTGGATCTCCCTAAAGCTGCAGGTACAGAATTGTTTGGACCACAACAGGCTAAAGGCCTGCTGCATCTTACTTTCATGTAGGGACTCAAATAAGTACTTATTGACTCATAAAGTTACCTTGTTCAGATTAAGGTAAAAATAACATAAACAGGCAAGGTAGATAAACAATAAGAAATACACCCTAAACAACCCAAAATCTTCTTTTTAAAAGTTTTTTATACTATATTTAATTTCAGACAGAACTCATATTAAAAGTCTGTGTCTAAATACCAACTTAGGGATTTTTTTAAATTGAAAAAATACTTAAAAGTTCAGCAATGACATGTTAATTCAAATAGTCCTAGACACATTTTTTTGTGTGTGTTTTTAAAATAATTGATCCCTTTCTGTGCACAGACTTCAAAATTAAGAGTACCCTTGATGAATTCACGAACTAAAATATTTGATTTCATAATTTTATTCACTAATGCAGACTGCAGAAATGGATTTAAAAAGATTCAATTTAAGTACATGGTTACCGAGGCCTTTGCTAACATAAAACAAATGATAAATTTCCCTCGTGACAGAATATTAAAAGGAATAGCTGGCTTTTTTCTTTTGAAATACATTTTTATTTATTTTGTTAAGTATTTCCCAATTACATGTAAAATTTTTTAAACATTCATTTTTTAAAAAGTGAGTTCCAAATTCTCTCCCTTCTTCCCCTTACCTACCGGTTGAGAAGGCAAGCAACATGCTATCGATTATACATGTGAAGACATGTACAACATTTCCACTCTAGCCATATTGCAAAAAAACACATACAAAAGCCAAGAAAAATAAAGAAAAAAGTATGCTTCAGTCTATTCTCAGGGTTTATCAGTTCTCTCTCAAGAGGTGGATAGCAATATTTGGCTTTTAAAAATTAATTCTTCAACACACAGGGCCATCATTTCCTAAAGCAGCCGTTCTCAAAGTGTAGGCTGGGGACACCTGCACGTTGTGGAAAACTCAAAGGAAATATGACCTAGTTATCGTCCTCATGAAGCTTATAATTTTGTTGAGACTAAAAAAAGTAATTAAAATTTTTAATCTGGGAAAACTTCTTCGCTACAGTGCTCTGATGCTTTGTCATGGAACAAAGATGGTTCTGCGTTCTCTGTGTCACTGAGTGCAAACCCTGCCAGGGTTTAATGGAGGGAAAGTCTTTGAGGCTGGAAGACCATCCTAGCTTAGTTTGGAGAGTCTCAGTATTAGAAAGTTGGCCGCTTGATGGTTAATTATTTTCGTAATACCAGTAATGCCATCTATTAAGCACAGGTGGAATCATACATCTGTGACATATCAAAGAATCCAACAAACTAGGACAGCAGAATTTATAAGGCTTTTGAAATGGATCAGTTGGATGGGATACATTTGCTCTTGTCATATATACCATGACTTATTCTTACTTTGATTTGAAATGTGACAGCTTTTTAGAGTGAAAAATATCGGGTGGCTAAAAGGGAAAATTATGTAAATAATGACAGTACTAAGCTTTGCAAAGAAGCTACTGCCATATACTGTCTGGTGCTAAGTATCTTCTAATATGCTGTCAAAAACCTCTATATCACTGTTTCTGCACTTACCCTGACCAAACAGAACTACTATAACTGTTGAACCTCAGTCCTTCTTGTCTGTGTTCCTCAACTCTTTCTGAGTGGATTGTTGCGAGAAGGGGACATGTAGTATGTTATTAGTATCCTTGCCCTGGACTTTGATTTGTCACACTTAAATATGGAATTTGTTTTCTTTAGTTTAAGATGTGAGAGCAGAGGATTTATTGGAGTAGGTGGTCAGTTGTATTTATTTTTAAAATTTAAGTGAAAATCAAAAAACATACATAGATAAAGATAGATTTACATAAAGAGTTTTAGATGTGATTTTATCATGGTGGCATATGACAACATAATGTAAGCGTTTTAAAGGATATAAAGCACCATACAAATGAAAAGTATATTAACTTTAAAATGAAAACATTTATATAGGTAAATTTTAATAACATAAATTAGGAGATTAGGAAAGAGGGGTGGGGGTGGGTCGTGATCTGTGATTTCATTGACGCAAGGAAACTCTCAACCACTACTGATCTCTTGGTCTACAACTTAGAGTCTTTCAGAATTACCTGGGGACATTGGGTGCCACCAGCGGCTGTGGGACCAGGCCACCAGAGAGTGAAAAGAGTACACAGGCCAGGTGGAAGAGTATAGCACAGCTCCATTTATTAAGCTGAGGGAAAGGGCTTATATACTTTTTAGGCAAGCAGATCAACAAGTTCTCATGGGAAACATTTGTTACATTGTGTGACTTCCTCATGCTTTGTTCCCTTTTGCCATAACAATATTGTGTTAACAGGCCACAGATGGTGTTTAGCACGTGTGTGCCGAGGGAGTTTGGAGAGCCCACATCCCGAGTTACCAGCCCAAGGGCAAGAACAGGCTTCAGGGAAAACCTGGCCTGTATCTTATCCCAAAATGGACTTTCTCAGAGCTGGACCTCTACAATTGGGAGGTTAAATAACTTGACCAGGGTCATCCAGTCAGTTGGGGCATGAAACTAGATCTTTTTTTTCCAAGTTGCAACCATAGATTTTTTTTTAATTCATAAGTAGTCTTATCAGTATTAACTGAGGTACTGAATGGTGGCATGTATGCTTCCCAAAAGTGTTAGCTACTGTTGCAAAGTCCAAATCAGAGGCATGCTATAGAATAGCAAGGTTCTTCGGGGTCTCCTGTTTGCAGATTATTTTATTTTGATTGCATTAAGACTCAGAATACTATAGGGCCTCCACAGTGAGGTCCATGGCTTCCCAAAGAGATTGCCATAATGAGCCACACGTGAAAGTGAAGAATAACTTCTCAGACTGACATGCAGCTGAATGGTACATAGGTACATATATCTTAGTTTCTGTAGACAGTCATCAAGGTCCAGACTGAATAGATTGCAGAGAGTGGCTCTTTGACTTCTTAGGTTCTTTGATTCTCTGAGCATGCTGGTTTGCATTTGAGTAATATAATGTTTTCAGTGATCTCATGTTAGTGCCTGACACACAAATGCAATTTTTTAAGCTGTAGGAGTCATTCATTCATACTGTATAGCTGGGATTATAGGGCCTCATGATTTTTGAAGAGTTTGAATTGCAGGTGAATCAAAGGTCAGTGGAAAGCTTCACGATGGGCATGGGTAGGTTACAGCCAATTACCATGACTGCTTTTGCATAAGAAGTTTTGCAAAATGTAACATTAAGTAGGTTTCTGATCAGAAAAAGAGGTGGCCTGTTTTTAAGTGTGATCTCACCTCTCCCACCACTTGTCTTGATCACTATAGGTAAAGGTGTGGTTTACAGGACAGGAGTCTGACTTCCAAAGGCTGTTGCCATCTTCCCACATGGCAGGCTGGGGCCTACGTTTCACTGCCATTTTTCTCTTGCATCCTGAAAAAAAAAGTAGACCTTCAGGTTTTACTTTTTTTGGGGGGGCGGTGGAGAACACACATTAAGTTTTATTTAGGAGTGGGATGGCTATTTACATGGGGGAGGTGAGGGGTATTGTTACATGGAATTTGGGGTATAGGCAAAAAGGCAGACTGAACAGACTGGCCCCTCCTCTGCTCCACCCCAGGAAAGAGGAAGCAGCCGGGGCCTAGGAAGACTCATTTTTGGGAGGTGGTAGGGGGAAGTAGGATGGAAACAGGGTACAGAGTCCCTGGGCTGAGGGGCTTAGAGATTTGTAAACATTGACCACTCTCAGAAAGGGGGTTGGGAGTTCCCTCCAGCTTCCTCACAAGGTTAAGGCCACTCCAGGTTCAAGGGTCCCCTAAGTTCAAAGTCTCTTCAGCTGGGGGAGGGGAAGGGAAGACACGAGGAAGGGGATAATCAGCTTTCCCAGACACACTGGCTGTGGCAGGGGGGTGGTTACATTCAGTCACAATAGTAGCCCTCCCTTACCTCTGATGACACTGAAAACTGGCAGAAGGCAGACAGAGAGTGAAGGGAAGGGGGAGTCAGGGAGGCTAGCAACAACAAAAAAAGCAAACCTTCTCTTCCCCTTCCCCCCCATCCCCATTATTGCTTTAGGGAGTATTACACAGACACTAACACTGTTGAAGAAGCCAAGGGGAAGCAAGTAGGGGAGCCTCTCCGATCTAGAGACCTTCAGATCTCTGAAGATGGCTTTTTAACTCACTGTGCCTTTATTCACATAAATAAACGCTCATGAAATTGATAGGTTGTCAAATAAGAATAAATATATGTAACTTATTTTAAGCAAGATTTTATTTAGGCCCAAGCAAGTTTATTTAAGTGTTAAGATGGTTAATTCCTAACCCAGATTTTTAACCTTAACTATACTTATCTACAAAGAAGATTTGTAGGACTTGGGAATTAATTCTGACAAAATTTCAACCTAGGGTTCCATTGAGAATTTAGGATCCAGATGCTGAGATTACTAAATAGTCATCTTCTGTGAGGTGTTGGAAAAGTTCAGATTAAATTATAATTTCAGTATAAAATCTGCAGTCCAATTAACTTTCAGTTTAGGTTAATAGAATAAACAGTAGCTTGAGTAATTGAAAGCATTGAGTAATCCAAAATTTTTTTTTTAATTTGCCTTTAGAACATTTTGTGATTTTTTTTTCTCTCTCTGCCAGAGAGCCGTCTCACACAAAAAAGCATCGTTGTCTAAAAAAACCCCAGTATTAACAAATACGCTGAAAAAAATGTGAAAATGTGTACCCTACAACACTTTTGTATCCCCTGTCTCCATAAAGAGGAGAGGCAGTGGTGTTTTCCCCTATCACTTTTTTGGAGCTACTACATGTATATTTTTGCAGCATTTACTTTTGAGTTTTATTTTTGTGGTTCTTTGCATTTACATTGCTGTTGTGTGGGACAACAGACCCCCGGCTCAAATAAAAAAAAGAGGTGTCTCGGTTTTCTCAAGGTAGAAACAAAACAGAAGCTTTATTTGATCTAGTCTCGCGAGAATTGGGCATCTCCCACTACCAGGGCGGAGATGGTAGTGAAGAGAGGCAAGGGGGAGAGGGCAGGCAAGGGGATATATAACCTTGTACGAACAATTCTAAGAAATCCCACCCCCAGAGGCTGGACCCCTGTCCCTATTTGCTGGGACAGGTGGCCTCACAATCTATCCCAGAATAAGTTTACCCAATACTAGCACAGAAACTACAGAATTACCTTATAGGGAAATTTCAATGTTAAGATGACAGCATGTGAGTAGGCTAGGGGAGGGGGAGAGGGGGAGACCACCTGATTTCCTCGAAATCATATGATTTACAGGAAAACGAAACTTAGGCCTAGTGAGGTCTACATCCTAACTAAATTTGTACTATTTGAATATTACCTTGCCTGATTTATTCATAGGGAAGCTTTCACAATCTTGTATCCCACACACTGTAGTCTGCATATTTTTTTTTGACGACACTGATCAGCTTATGTAAATATTTCCATTTTTCTCTTTTCATCACATTTGTCATTTCTTACAACACAGTAGTAACCCATTATATTCATATACCACAATTTATTAGCTGTTCTCCAGTCTTTGGAGATCTACTTTGTTTATTATAAAAATGTACTGCTATAAATATTTTGGTGAATATAGATACTTTGGTTTCAGTGATCTCCTTATAAGCCTAGTAATGGGATCCTGAGTCTGTGGGTATGGAAGTTTTAGTCATAGAATTCCAAATTGCTTTCCAAAACAGCTCTCCTAACAATGTACTAGTGTGTGTATTCTCCCACAACCCCTCTAACATTGACTATTCCCTTCTTTTGTCATCTTTGCCAATTTCCAGGTTGTGAGGTGAAATTGAGATTGTTTTGATTGGTATTTTTCTTACTATTTTTAGTTTGGAATTGTCTTTAATACATGATTTTTATTTTCAGCTAGTTTATGTTTCTATATTTTTATCAGTCTGATATTTACAACTGAATTGTAAAGTCCAGAAGTATCTAAGTATCCTGTCACGTAATTTGTGATTAAAAATTATTTGGGTAATCATTAAAGTGGGCAACCAGATAACTGAAGGTTGTTATAAAAATATTCATACAACAATAGTCAAGTGTTTTTCTTTAAATCTTTGGAAGAAGTATTTCTCATTCCATAGCTTTAATAACAATAACTAATATTCTCAGATTTTCAAAGTTCTTTCCTTACATAAGTAGTATGGGTTTTTGCCTCATTTTATACATGAGGAAGTGCAGTATGAGAGATGTTGTGACCTATATGAATTTCACAACTATTGTGTTCGAACAGGGATTTCAACCAGGTTCAGTGCTGTACTGCCATACCAGGTTGCCATTATCCCATTATTTCAAATTGATGTTTTAAAAAAAGATGTCAAGCTACTAAGTACAAGTTGAATTTTTTTGTTCTTTTAAATTTCATCTTTGTTTTAATCTCATCTCTATTTGTTCCCAGGGAAACATCTCCACATACATTTCAGCTAGACTTTTTCTTCAACAATGTAAGCAAACCAAGTGCTCCTGTTTTTGATAGGTTGGGAAGGTAAGTATTTGTCAGGTTATTTCATTAGACATTAATGGTTTCTAGTGCAGCACTTTTGGTCCATTTTCATTCGTTAAAGGAACAATGTGGAAGTGTGTTTCTTTGATATAAATTATTTGTGACATTAATTATCTGTAACTTTGAAGAAATTTTAGTCTCCAAAAGGAGATACTGGGTTTAGTTTTCTTAGACCAGTTTTTTAAAGTACAATTGCAAAATCTATATGAAAATTTTGTTACATTTTGTGTGTGAAATGTTATTTGTAATATCACTTGTAATTTGAATGTTGATGATGTTTTTTATCTGGAAGATAAACTTTAGGTGATCAGATAGATATTTTATGATATGGTAGTAAATAAAAATCTGTCAGAAATTTTTAAGTTCTTTGATAGCAAACTATTAAGCTTTCTATCTTCTGCCTTCTCTTTTAGGTAGATCTTTATGAGAATTGTTTTAGTTGTCTTCAGTTGTCTTGGGTTCTCTAAACTGCACAGACATTGTGATAGTAGAGAATAAAATTGATAATAAAAATAAGCTAATTGAGTTAATCAATTGGAAGAAAGTATTTTTTAAAAATCAATGATTTTTTGCAATACAACAAAGTTTCTTATTTTTGGGTTTCATGGACTCTCCCAAGATATCCATAGGTAGATTTCAGGCGGAGGTGGTCGTGGCAGTGGCAGTGGCAGTGATGCTGGTGGTGGTGGTGGTGGTGGTGGTAGTGGTATCGGTGGTATCAATGGTGTTAGTGGTGTGTGTTGTCTGTGAACTTGGATAGGGAAAAATTACATATTTATTTTCCTTAACCTCTAATTGAAATTATGAATGTAGACAATAAACCATAGTCATAATAGCAGTGTGATCCATGATTTTGTGAGCAGCAGAAATTAGAGGTGTTTTATGTTATGTTACAGTTTTTCCAGAAACTTTGAAGTATCATTTATGCTCATTACTACATTGAAATGACTGTACTCATTAGACCCCATTGTGATTAATGATAGATTGAATGGGATCCATTGATCACAGTCTTCCTGTCTATAGATCTTCACGCTTTACTAGACTCCCAAAGAGGGGGGATCCATGACACAAAAAAGATTACAAACTCCAGCTAGAGAGGACTTTGCATTTTTAAAAAAAGGAGCTGTTAGAATGAGAGAAAATAATGTTAAGGTGCATATATAAATTTCTTCAGTGTGAGAATTTACCAGTCAGGTAAATAAAGTGTCTTACTAGTTTCATCCATTTTTTTCATTGGTTTATCATTGTTGTACTATCACATTCTGCTAGTCTTAGGACTAGCAAAGATGAATTTGCAATGTTTGAAATGTTAAACTTTTTTTTGAACTCTAAGAAGATGTTTAGGAGAATATTTATGTAGGATAAAAATGACTAATTTGTATGTTCAAAAATCCTCATTGTTGTTGAAACCTACTTAAGATAATATTTTTCTTGTTTTGATCTGGGTATAAATTTGAAAAATATAAATTGTATATTTTGCATTTAGTACTTAGTACCTTGAGTTTTTGGTGAGAAGTAAAAATATTTTTAATGTGCTATAGTATAAGTACTAATTACTGTCATTACTAAATTATTATGGTAATGACTTGAATATTCAGTGAACCGTGTTGTATGTGAACTTACGTATTTATTCTTACTCTTTTGGTAGCCTGGACTATGATGAAAACAGCTCTATCATCTTTAGACCTAATGCAAAGGTAAAGTGAAAGCCCTCTTTTCATTTTTAAATCCTACCTGCCATTTGAATTTTTGATGAGTTCCAAGTCTTCCTCTTGAATTAAAAAATTGAATCTGTACAAACCAGTGATTATAGAATATCTGTTTGGCTAGATCAGGTGCTACTAAGCAAAGGACCTCATACCTCATCTATCGTTGGACCCAGAAGTGATTTTTAAGTGTAGTAAAAACATTATAACTTAGTTCTTTGCGATTCTGCCTTTTGTTCCTCTAGTAAACAGGTGGCCCAACATCTCTTCCTTTCCCTTTTTCCATTTAGATTTGCAAGTCTAGAAGAGGGCAGGCGAGTAAGTCCTGTGAGACACATTGTTCTGCATTATACTTATGTGTGGCTGACTTAAAGTTCTTATTTTGTGAAAAGTAAAAATTTTGATATATTCTTCCAGTACATCAGAATAAGTTTATATTCCTATTTTTTAAAAATGGAAAATAGTTTTTGGAAGTATCTCATCCCCAAATATTATCTAATGAAAAGGAAATTGAAAAAGTCTTTTGTATGATCAGCATTCTAAACCTTTCCAAGGTAGGAGGAGGAGCAGTAGAGGAGCTCTATAATGTTGTAAGGACCTTTTAGAGTGTTTTCACCCATAGTATTTAATCTTTTGCACGTTTTTGGTCTTTAGGTATTGATTTTTTTCTTCTTCTTTGATCTTCCACTCAGAAGGTTAATGTTAGAGGTACTGTTGTTAAGCATTTCTTCCTTAGAAGAGGCCTTAAGTTCTTCATCTGATATTCCATCCTCTTCAAAACTTCTGTGGTCTTGATACTCGTTGTCTAGTAGTGGACATGATAATCCTGTTATATCCCTTGAGGAAATTATTTTATTCATTAGGAACTTTGTCCCTATTGTCACTTAATGTAGAATGGAGAGAGTATTGGACTGAGGCAGGATCTGGATCTTGTTTTGCTACTAATGCTTAATGGGATATTGGGAAAGTCAATCTTATAGATTTTTTTTTGAAATGGAGATAATATTTGCCTTGTCTACTTTAGGTGATTGTTGTGAGGATCAAATGAAAAGTCTAAAAGTGCTTTGAAAAAGTATAAAATGTTGTATAAGTGCAAAGTATGGTTAATTCTCAAAGAATGAATAATAGAATGACATAAAGGTGTTGGCCTATTGAGATGATAGTTTCCATTTAAATTTCTTATGAGACTTAAGGACCAGCCAGCCTAGCTCGTTATTAGAAGACTGGGTGATTTATTTTTTTAGCCATAACACCTTTTGAAGATTTTTCTGCTTAAGAATAAAGGAGTTGCATTGTGTGTCAGTGGAGAGAGGTGCCATATAGTCTTGAAGTAGCTTAGGTAAATAGTTTATGTTTTGGGGTACATTTTGAGGATAGGGAAACATGTATTATTGTTTTGTCAGTGTTTTCATTTGCTCATTCTTTCTACATAGTAGTGAGTAAAGTCTGATTTGCACTTTTCACCTTTGTAATAAATTCTGTAAGGAAATGAGGGCAATTTATGCTTTTATGAGCCTCATTGGAATCTGTAATTGTTATGGTCCTATAGATTTTTATAATTTCCACACTTCATCTCATCTCCATTCTCTGGAGCTACCTTGGGGTGTGGGAAGATGAATTCTTTAGAGAATAGAGATGAAATAGTGTGTAGAATTCTGGAGGACTTAAAGATATTGGACATGTGGGTACTGCAGGGGCCCATAGTTGTGAAATTTACTATCTGGAGAAATAATTGAGTCTTTACTATTCCACTTCTACTTAATTTTAATCCCTGAATTTTCAGTATATTTTGAATAATAGTTTTAGTTAGAACCTAGGAATAATATTTGTTATTTCAACTTAGCTCCAGTCATATTGAAATTTTAATTCAACCTTTAACCCTTTGCTCTTTTAAAAAAATCAGGTAAATACAGATGGCTTGGTTCTAAGAGGTTGGTACAACTGTCTCACACTAGCAATATATGGATCAGTCGATAGAGTGATAAGTCATGATAGAGACTCCCCTCCACCACCACCTCCACCTCCACCTCCTCCCCAACAACAGCCAAATGTAAAAAGAACTCCAAAACATGGTAAGCATTTCAGAGTTGCCTGGAAACAGTGAAATCTGCATGAAGAGTTTTATGTTTTTCCAGTCAAAATAAGAAAAGTTTTTCTACATTTGGTCTTGGCATCAGACTTAAGCTATATATTAGTCTCAGCTAGCTTTCTTTTCTGTATAGCCATGTTATTAGATATGGCCATTTTTATATTCCCCAACTATCTTCACAATATCATGCTTTAAAGAAAATCTGCTAGACATGATTTAAAAAAGTAAATTTAATGAAAGTAGAATAGACTATAAAACTAGTGTCTGTGATAACGTGGGAATGATTTCATAAAGATATAGAAGAATAGGGAATGGGTTTAGTATGAATTTTTGGAAGACCTACTTTAATTGAAATTTTCAAAATCATACACAAAATCTATTTTTAGCAGTTGAAATATTTCTGAAACATCCTATTGGTGGAACCACTTTTAACTCTCTTATGGTCCAATATTGTCATTAAGTGTGAGGCAAGGAAATTGGGAACTTCTGATTGTTAGCTTCTTGCCTTTTATAAATTACGGCGTTTATGTAGTTTTATACATTATGGAGATTAAGAAGAACCTTATTTGTCTTTCTCACTTGGTACTGTTGTTAGTATAAGGTGTGTACGATAGAATATTTAAGAGCACATAACAAAATTATGTGGATTTGCTTTATGATTTACTTTACCAAAATTTGCTTTACAATAAATTTTTTAGGAACAAGTATCTTTCATAAGTCATTGTGTAGCTTTGTTTTGATCCTTGTGTGATGTTGAAGTTTATAGTGTATGTATTTGAGGGGTCACTTAATGCCTTAGAGAAATAGATTAGCATTATGTTTTTATTAGGGTCCATATGTGCCTTTCTGAAATCTGATTTCTGGAAATGTAGGTTAATTGCCCAAATATTGAGAGTGGTGAAGGAAAATTTTATCATCTTGGTCAATTTAATAGATTACAAGTTCAAATACTGAAACATTTTTTTTGGCCATGTATTGCATTCAAATGAGACAATGTATATAAAGTGCCTTGCACACCTCAAAATGCTGTATACATTTATTATTATCATTTTATACTTTACATGAGAGCACCTTTTTTTCTAATAAAAATATAGCTGATGGTGAGAAAGAAGAGCAATTTAATGGAAGTCCTCCAAGACCACAGCCCCGAGGACCAAGGACTCCTCCAGGACCCCCTCCACCGGATGATGATGATGATGATGAACCTCTGCCAGTACCAGGTACAAATAAAGTCAGGGTTACTTCATTTTTCAGTTTTCTAAGTAGGACCAATAACCATTCATTGTAAGTGGAAAAAGCTTTAGTATAACTTAGTAGTTGAAGGTAAAAATATTTTAGTAAAAAAAAAAAACAGTAAGGTGTTCTTAGAGCACAATAAATATATTATTTGCAGTATTTTACAGTATAGTATAATTTGGTTACACTTACTGGGTGAGATATGTTTTTAACAATCTGTGATAATCACTGACTGTCCTCTACTTAGTCATTAGTGAGAATTAAGTATTAGGAAATATTTGCTAAAGATAATTTTTTTCTTTCATTCTATTTAAAACATTAAAATTGCTGTCTTTAAAAAAATCTAATTTTCAGTGGTTGGTGAAAAAGAAGATGACATTCCTCAACGAGAAGATTACTTTGAGCCCATCTCCCCTGACCGGAATTCTGTTCATCAGGAAGGGCAGTATTCAGATGAAGGTGAAGTAGAAGAGGATCAGCATGAGGAAGGTGAAGATGAAGAAGATGTAGATGTTGAAGAAGAGGAGGATGAAGATGAGGAAGATGGTCATACAGTAGAAAGTATCCCAGAGGAAGAAGAAGATGAAGAAGAAGAGGAAGAAGAAGGAGAAGAGGAAGGAGAGGAGGAGGAAGAAGAAGAAGAAGAAGGTGAAGGAGAAGAAGAAGAAGAGGAAGAAGAAGAAGAAGAAGAAGGTGAAGGTAGGTAGTTTAACCAAATAGTAAAACTCCTAAAGAAAAAGTAAGAATTCCAATTTAAATATTTAGAAATTCGGGAATAAAAATAGTTTTTAGTTTAATGATAAAGTGTGACATAAAGTCTTTCTTATGGTGTTTGAAGAGCTTACATTTTGGATGAAGGAGTGAAAAAGGGTTAAATGCTTTCTCTTTGCCATACACAATGCCAGATGCTGGGGATACAAACAGAAAAGTGAAGACAATCTCTGCCTTCAAGGAGCTTTCATTCTAGTAAAGGAAGGTAACATACGCACAAGAATAGTGGCCAGGGAGGGATATTTGGTTTGGAATGTTATAGGGATGGTGAGTTGGAGCCAAAATGAAATTGAGTGATGTACCCTTACAAGGAGCAGTGATGGAGGTTCCTGAACTGGAAAAGAAATGTGGGTTTGGTAGGGGTAGAGGGTGAAAGTGGAACAAGGAACAGGATGTCTTTTGATAGCAAGAATTTACCAACTATTTAAGTTTGATACACTTATTTTTATGGTTAAAGGAAATTTCAAGGTATTCAGGAATCCTAGGCTTTGGTTTTAGGTTTTGCATTAATTGTGCATTTTGTGTGCGTGGATGTGTGAGTGCATTTGTGTGTGAGATACACACACACACACAGACACACACATACACACAGAGGCACATGCCTGTCTATATATGTGTATATATGTACACAGTTATACACATGTGCATACATATATATACACACACAGTGCAGGGTTGTGATTTCATTTGTGTAGAGATCTCTTATAAAGTCCTTTTATTTTGTGAACCTCCAACTCTTTTGCATCTTATAGTTCAAGTCAGTTCCCTGAGGCCCTTAAAGGTAAAGTTACTTACCAATGGTTACATAGCTAGTGCATGTCAGTGCATGTTAAAGTGCACTTTAACTTAGATCTTCATGACTGATGTCAACCTTCTATTTGCTCTGCTGTGCTACCTGAATAGAAAGATCAAAAAGAGGAAAGCATCATATGAAAAGTTTTGAATATAGGTCCTTTACTTACTCTTTCTTGTTTTCCAAGTAGGGATAGGTACTGGACCTTTGATTTCATTGACATAGAGAACTCTGTGTTCTCAACGAGGGCATATTAGTGCCTTCTCTTCAGTAGTCTTAGAGAACTGCTGAGGCACTAAGAAGTCAGGTGACTTGTTCAGAATTACACAACTAGTGTGTATCAGAGGGGGCACTCGAACCCAGCTGTTCCTGGATTTGAGACAGGCTCCATGTCTAGTGTACCATGTTGCTTCTCATCTACATGGCTTCTTATACATTCTTCGTTGTAACAGGTAACATTGGGATTGTTAGGGGAAAAACACAATCAGAAACTTTTTATGTAAAAAGAAAGGAAAAGCTGGTTGATTTGATTCTTACTGCAGGACAGCTGGGTAATCTCTTACTAAATAGAAATATCATGTCAGCCTTGCTAGCTCCTGGCCTGGCGAAATAGTTTTGAGCCTTAGAAAATGCTAAAGGTGTGTGAGAGAAATATTCCAACAATCAACCCTTCAAAAAAACTTAAGTTTTAAAATAAGCAGCCCTTCATGCCTATAGATGTTTAAATGAAATACATAAAAATAGTATTAGAGAGTAAGTGAAAGCTCTAGAGGTCAATGTTTCAGCAGAATCTGACTGGCAAAGAGCATTAAAAGTTGCTATAGAACAACCCATGTGGGACGTGGAGTAGAGAATAAGGAAGAGACTTTTGAGCTACATAAAGCAGGGGTTGATTAAATCTTATAAGATCTTTTAAAAATAATTACCCCTTTAAAAAGAGTACATGATTAGTTTTGAGTACTTCACATTTTATTATTCATTTTCAAAGTTGCAGGTCAATATCATGTTCTTTATGGCTAAAAAGTTTTGTTCATCAGTTTATAAGTGTTTGGAATCCTCCAGTGTTTTAAGATGGCTATATATAATTATGTTTGTATTCAGTCAGTCCATCAGTAGCATTTATTAAATGCCTGCTATGTGCCAGGATCTGTGCTAAGTGTTGGAGATACAAAGAAAGACAAAAAAAATAGTTCCTGCTCTCAAGGAGCTCACAGTCTAAAGAGGGAGACAACATGCAAACAACCAAACAAGATGTATACAGGTAAATTTGGGGTAGTCTCAGAGGGAAGGCACTAAGAAAGGACTAGGAGAATCCTCTTGCAGAAAGTGGGAATTTAACTGAAACTTTAGGGGAGATAATGAGGGAGAGAGTTCGAGGCTTGGAGGATACCCACTGACAATGCTTAGACTTGGAGATAGAGTGTTGAGTGTTAGGAGTTCCCACTGAACTAGAAAATGTAAATACAAAATTTTGTTGAGGAAAAATTGTTTTTCATGAGATCGAAACTAATTTTAATTGAGTATGAAGGTGACATGGTATTCCTTACAGTGTTTAATTAAGTTTTGAGTTCTTCAGATATATTGTGAAGGGGTGTTATTTATTGGTTAAAAGTTTGAGCTACCTCTTAAACTTGCTGAAAATTGATAATGTTTGCATTAACGTTTTTTAACTTGTCATTTTTCTCTTATAAGTTGACTGAATACAACTTGTGAAAACAAAGGATTTATTTGTAGTAGACATAGCAAATTCATTTTGTTTAGAAACATAAATAAGCTTGATAAAGAAAATATTTTATTTATGTCTTGTTTCTCCTGAGATACAGGGAGATTATGTGAAATTAGTTTCTTTCATTTTAATCCTAAACTTGCTTTAGTAGAAGGTAGAAACTCCAAAGAAGCTTGCTATTAATATGACTGAAAAGAAGAGAAAATATTTCTTAATATAAAAACTGGTCCTAACTTTGCTTTGGAACATCCTCTTATTATTTCTTAATTTCATCATTTAGGGTCATTTTAGTCTTCAAGTAGTTGTCTTTCACAGTATTTACTTTAGTTTTCATATGTGAATTTGAAGCTTTAAACTACTTTAAACTGCTTACTATATCATAGAATTTGAGGTTAGAAGGAACTACAGCTTACTTTGTTCTACCCTTTGTAAAACTAGGCCTGGTAGTCAGAGTTTAAAATAAAGAAAATGTTCAATTTTGATAAAGATTTAAGTTTTTATAAATTGTAAACATATTAATTTTTATATCCTTAAGATTTAGATTAAGACTTTAATTCCCAGACTTAGGAGACTTTTTGGCAAAGTGCAGCCTGAACTAATATTTTATCTACAGTGTTCATTGTTTTTAATATTAACACACTTAGGGTTCTTTTCTTGAAGCTGAATAGTCTAAAAATTCTTTTTGCTCTTGTCACTGTTGTTGTATTTCCTTCTCTGTCTCTCTGCCCTCAAATGATAATTTTTTACGAGTTACAAGAAGTCTGGAAAGGATAATATTTTTGGTATCTATGTTATTTCCAAATGGTAACTAAAAGAGATGGTTTTTTTTTTTTTTACTATTTAGTGAGCTAAAAGGATCTAGACTTTAAGCAGGAACTTTGGGGTACTTTAGTCTGTTATTTCATTGATATATCCATTGGTCTTATTTGCATGGACACATCTTGTAATTCATTCTCTGTTCCTTGTGAATTTCTGTGGCTCCAAAAATTCATTACATGATATCCAACCTTCTTGTGATGAGCAAGTTCAGACTTAGCTAAGCCATCCTTTAGGTGACAGGTATTAGGGAGTCCATATATTCCCCTGAGTTTTTTCTGCTTGGTAGACCCTGCTCTTCTTGAGAGCAGTCTTCAAAAAGCTTCATGCTGCTGTGAAAGAAGTATTGAGGAATTATTATTTTGCGGAGGAATTTTGTCATGCTTACATATTATTTTAACTTATTTTCAGGAGATGATGGCTATGAACAAATTTCTAGTGATGAAGATGGAATTGCTGATTTAGAACGTGAGACATTTAAATATCCGAACTTTGATGTTGAATATACTGCTGAGGATTTAGCTTCAGTGCCTCCAATGACATATGATCCATATGACAGAGAACTTGTACCACTTGCATACTTTAGCTGCCCATACAAGACAACTTTTGAAATTGAAGTCAGCAGGATGAAAGACCAAGGTCCTGATAAAGAAAATTCTGGGGCAGTAGAAGCTTCAATAAAGTTAATGGAACTTTTAGAACTCTATCAGGAAGATAGAGGTGCAAAGTGGGTCACAGCTTTGGAAGAAGTTCCAAGTTTAATAGTAAAAGGATTAAGTTATTTGCAGTTCAAAAATACACAACAAGACTATATTGGTCAGCTGGTAGATTGGACCATGCAGGCTTTGAATTTACAAGTAGCTCTCCGTCAGCCCATCGCCTTAAATGTCCGACAGCTCAAAGCTGGAACTAAATTAGTGTCCTCACTAGCAGAATGTGGGCCTCAAGGAGTGATGGGGCTTTTAGAAGCAGGAGTTATCAATGGATTATTTGAACTGCTATTTGCTGATCATGTATCATCTTCTCTTAAGCTAAATGCTTTTAAAGCCTTGGACAGTATTATTAGTATGACTGAAGGCATGGAGGATTTTTTAAGAGGCAGGCAGGACTTACATGAAAAAAGTGGTTATCAGAAACTTTTGGAGCTCATACTCTTGGATCAGACTGTGCGAGTAGTCACTGCTGGTTCTGCTATTCTCCAGAAATGTCACTTCTATGAGATTCTGTCTGAAATTAAAAGACTTGGGGATCAATTGGCAGAGAAGTCTTCTATTCCTAACCACAGTGAGTCTGAGCAGGACACAGACCCTGGACTTGAGAGGACAAACCCTGAGTATGAAAATGAAGTGGAAGCTTCTTTGGATATAGTTCATCTTTTGGAATCCTCTCTTATAACTGAAGGGGAGATAGAGAAGCTTATTAATCTCTTAGATGAAATTTTCCACTTAATGGAGACTGCACCTCACACGATGGTTCAGCCTCCTGTGAAGTCATTCCCGACAATAGCAAGGATTACTGGGCCTCCAGAGAGAGATGATCCATATCCTGTCCTATTCAGGTAAGATTCTTTTCTTTTTATTTTTAAATTAAATATTTTATTAGAAACAGCATTAAACATAAATGTAAACAGTTAAACTTAGGTCTTTCATACTACTGTTATAGATAGCTAGAAGTAAAATAAAAGTCTCCTATTAAGGAAAGTTTGAAGAAAATAATTGCCTTTTTGGGAAAAGTATCATTTGATTATGATGAGTTTGCAGGCTTTGAAGTATATTCTCTCAAAATAACCCTAGCACTATGTTTCCCAAGAGCTGCAATCACAGAAGCACTGTGGGATATTTAAATTTTCAGCCTAACTACTTAATAAGTGCAATGGTTAGGTTCATTTAGCCTAGGGTCATTGCAAAAAAAATTGCTAAGAGTACTGCAAACCAAGAAAGTTTGGGAACTTAAGATGGAGCACAAATTCTTGAAATGTTGTGACTTAGTCTTTTTTCATATCCCATTAAGAACAAGAACAATTGATATGGGTGCAAGTTGATTCATAAATGGACATTATCTATAGAATAATATAATAATTGATGTCTGTAATGCTACTGAGTTAGCAAGACAAATTTAAATAATGTTGATATACTCGAGTTAGGAATGTAATATATTTTAACTGACTAATAGTATGGTAGGTAGATTTATAGTTGGCTGAATGACTCTATCCGAAAAGACTTCTTATTGTTACCCTGGGTAACAGTCTCTGTTACCCTGGATAGCAGTCTCTTATGGCATTTGCAGCCTTCTGTCTTATTAACATTTTTATCAGTGACTTCTTTGGATGAAGATGTACATGAGATATTTTCCAAATTTGGGGTTGATTCAAAGTTGGAATGGTTGCTAATGATGCTGATGACATAATCAGGATCCAAAATAGATGGACAGATTGGCAGAAGAATTATTTTTGGAAGTTAAAATTTTTAAAGGTTTTTATATCAATTAAACCTTATCCTGTATTCTTCTGTCTTCTCCTGCCCAAGAACCAGCTAATATTTGAAATAATTTTTTTTAAAAAAGAGATTCAGCATAACCAGTCAGTAGTTTGAAAAAAATCTGACAACATACTTGTGGATCCTGTCTCCTACCACCTGACCTCTGCAAAAGGGTTAAGGGAGTTGTTGTCTCTTATCTCTTCTTTGAGGCCTAATTCATTTTTTATCATTTTATGGTTTCTATTCTTTACATTTATATTGTTGTAGTCATTGTTGTATATATTAATTTCTTGGCCCAACTTACTTCTGTTTGTGTCAGTTCAGATAAATTTTTCCATGCTTTTCTAATTTCACCATTTCTTTACAATAGCACAATAATATTCCACTACATTTATATACAGTTTATTCAGCCATTGTGCCCAGTCAGTGGATATCTACTTTATTTCCAGTTTTTGCTACAAAAAAGTGTTGTTAAAAATATTTTGTTGCATGTGGAGCTTTTCTTGTCAGTGACAGTTTTGGGGTGTATGCCTAGTGTTGGAACTTCTGGTTCAAAAAATGCGTATTTTAGCCATTTTATTCACATAATTCCAAATTGCTTTCCAAGATAGTTGTATTAATTTACTGCTCCACCAGTAGTGCATTAGAGTGTCTAGTCTTCTACAACTCCATCAAAATTGACTGTTTCCATCTTTTGTCATCTGTCAATTTGCTAGGTGGGAAGTAGAACCTTAGGGTTGTTTTGATTTGCATTTCTGTTATTATTTATTATTTGGAACTTGCTTTCCTATGGGTGTTGATAATTTGTGATTCTTCTTTAGAGAACTCTTTGTTCATATCTTTGCTTAAACAAGAAGAAATTTAATAAAGATGAATGTGAGTGATGTCCTACTCTTTAGTTCAAAAGACTGATACCATAAGCACCGTATGGCTTAATTGCAGTTAATGAGAAAAATAACTAAGAGTTTTTATGGGATATAGGATTTATGTAAGTGATTTGTCATAACTGAGAAATGATCTTGTCTAAACACATAATTTTTATAGATAAGGAAATAAAAGGCTGGGAGAAATTAAGTGTCATAAAGCTAACTAGAAGGCAGCTAGTGGCTCATTGAAAGACATTAGCTTTAAAAGGCCAAGGTCTTCCTCTGCATTTGGGGCCCTCTCTAATCGTTCTGATACGTATCTGGCCACTGGACCCAGATGGCTCTGGAGGAGAAAGTGAGGCTGGTGACCTTGCACGGGCCTCCCTCACTTAAATCCAATTCACTTGCATGTCATGGCATCACCTCCCTGATGTCATGGTCCTCTTCAAGAACGAAGGACAAACAATAGCAACAACAATCAGTGGATAGAACACAGGGCCTGGAGTCAGGAAGACCTGAGTTCAAATCCAGCCTCAGACACTTCCTTGCTGTGTGACCCTTGGCAGGTCATTTAACCTCTGATTGACAAAATGGATCCACTGGAGAAGGAAATGGCAAACTACTCCAGAATCTGTCAAGCAAACCCCACATGGGGTCATGAAGGGTCAGACAACTGAAATGACTCAACAACAGCAAACAACAACAGCTAAAGTGCAGGACTAAGACTTAAACTGAGGTCTTTTGACTCCAAGTCAGTTCCTCTTTATATTGCCACTGATTTTGAAAGGAAATTGGTAGGATTTGGTAACTGATTTTCCCCTCTTGTTTATACTCTCATATCTAAACATGATTGCTGGATTTCTGGCTTAGCTTCCTGGGAGAATGAGGTTTCATTTGCAGGAATAAGAAAACCAGTGCAAAGAGATGATTTTTATTTTTTAGGGAGAGAGAAATGAATTCCAGTTTGAAATGATAGCAGCAAATTAAGCCATTAATGATAATTTTATGCTTGACTTCTTTTATGTTGTGTTTTTGCCTGAAGTGTAGTTGCTTATATGTCAGCTAATGGGAGGCTTAAGTGAAGTAGCATCTTCTATGGGGAAATTTCTTGAGTTTAAATGTAATGACTTAAGAGAAACTTTTTTTAAGTTTCGTGGATTTTTCATCTGAAATATATTAGGTTCATGTGGCAGCCCTTGTTCAGAGCATTGTGCTAGGTGCTAGAGAGATAGAAATCTTAGAAGAGACTTCTGTTGTTCTCTTGGAAATTACAATCTGAAGGGGTATACAAATAACTGCAACATATTTTATTTATTTATTTAACTTTTATTTTTATTACGAACTAGCAAATGTGAAAGTTTCTAATATAGAAGGAAGAAAAGAGGATTGTGCATATGAAACTGTTAAACTCTTTATGTAGTTTTCTTTAAAGTATGTTTAATTCAACATAGTAGCATCCACAACACCCTGCTTATCTGTTACCTTCTGAATTTTGCTCGTCTGTTTTTTTTTGGGGGGGGTGGGGTTGTTTGTGTGTGTGTGTGTGTGTGTGTGTGTGTGTGTGTGTGTGTGTGTGTTGTCGTTGTTATTGTTTTTTGAGATTGGGTTTTCCTTTTTTCACTTGGGCTGGGAGTGAAGGAGCCTCTTATGGGCTTGAGCCAATGCTGTTTAGTATTAGAAGCTTTAACTTGCACTGTTTTTCCTGACCTGGGCCAGTTTGCCCCTCCTTAGCCGCCTCTTGGTCCTCCACTTTCAAGGACTCACCATATAGGGGCCAACTTTTGATTGGCTTCAGTGCTATGGCAGCTCAGAAATACCCAAATGCAAGTGACCTACTAGCCTCAGCCTTCTATACTAGTAGGGGTTTCAGGCCTGTGCTACTAATCCTGTCTTCTGTGTTTTTTTTAAACAGCCTGGGTTTGAATCCTAATTAATAGGTTTACTAGCATCGGTGGAATTAGGAGTGAAGTTTTACAGTCTTTCAAAGCCTGTTTCCTTATCTATAAAGTGGTGGTACTAATGCTTATACCTTTAGCAAAATGAAGTATCCTCAAAAAAATTTCATAGATGTTAATCAGCAAGTATTTGAGCACCCTTTTGAGTTCTTTGCAATACATATTTAGAACTTAGGGGAAGGGGAGGAGTATTTTTGAAATATTGTGTTGAAAGGAATCAAACGTTATGACAGTATTACTGTTTATGACACAGTTTAGGAAAAAATGCTTGTATTATGCTTTCTGTTAAAGTTGTTCATTCAAGGGAATTGTTTAGTGGACAGCCATTTATTAGGTATCTCCTCTGTGAGGCCCAGTGCTCGGTATTGGGGTACAGACAAGAATGAAACAATTCCTGCTCTCAAGGAGCTTATATTCCGTTGGAGAAGACAGTATGTATGCCTTTAAGTATGTGTAAACTAAATGGAAGGTAATGTGGAGGGCAGTGGTGGTTGGGGAGTTGGGAAAAGCTTTTTGTAAGTTTGTGCTGAATTCTGAAGGACCCTAGAGATTCTAAGAGGTGGAGGCGAGAGAAAGCAGGGATGCAAACATCCATGGGTGACTTGTGTACACTTTATCTTTCTTACAGATACCTCCACAGCCATCACTTCCTAGAATTGGTCACCTTGCTGCTGTCAATTCCGGCAATAAGTGCTCACCCTGCTGTACTGCAGGCTATGAGAGATGTTTTGAAGTTTCTCACACAGTCACAAAAGGGTCTTCTTTTTTTCCTCTCGGAACATGAAGCAACCAACTTGCTGATTAGAGCTCTTTGTCACCTTCTTGATCAAGAAGAAGAAGATGGGCTGCAGGCTGACGGTGTTATTGATGATACATTTGCCTTGTGGCTACAGTATTCAACCCAGACTTTGCAGTTTATTACAGAGCTATTTTGTCATTTTCAGCGTTGCACAAACAATGAGGAAACTGACCATTCAGATCTCTTGGGAACCCTTCATAATCTTTATCAGATTACTTTTAACCCTGTGGGAAGAGCAGCTGTTGGTCATGTCTTCAGTCTTGAAAAGAATCTTCAGAGTCTTATTACTCTAATGGAGTACTACTCCAAAGAGGCTTTAGGGTAATTATTTACTGTTTTTTGGTTTTGTTTCCCATTATAATGAAAAACTAGATTAATCCAACATATTTTTCAAAGGAAGACAATTCAGAAATAAGAATTGACACTTTTTTTGGATGTTTGCCTCAAACTGACTTGCTAGTTGCTTAAAAGGTAGAATTACAGAAATATCAAATTGCCAAAAATATGATGTGACTCTGACCTGATGAAATGGGTTGCCACTGTGATGCCATGTGTTATCTTGTAGTCATACACCTCTTTCTGATAAAGTAACAAGACCTCACAAATGAAATAAAAACTGCCATGTTGGTGTTCAAAGTACTCCTACAGGGTTGGGAGAAACCAAACTTTTGGGGTTTCTGCTTCCTTTCCCCAGAGGGGTAGTGTTGATGGCTACTCTGTGTGAAGTAATGGGGGAGGAAAGCAAATGTGTATCTGTAATAGTAACGTTTATTTCTCTAGCTGTGAAGGCTTGTGTTGTCATTTCCATTATTCTAGTGATTCACAAAGTGTGTGCTCTGAATTGTATGGAACTTAAATTGGCATACACATGGACAGGTCTCCACTGTTGCCATTCCTTGCAGCAAAGAATTTTACTCTGCTCTGAACAAAAAAGTTTTGAGAACTGCTGCGTAATAGTATGCATTTATTCCTATGAACTGGGTTTGAATACAATATAATCTCCTGTCTTCAGAAATTACATTGTGGCATTTGAAAATTATATTGTGTGGCATTTGTAACTGTCAACTATCTTATTCTCTTTAAAACTTAAGTGGGAAAGAGGTGGTTCAAAAAACAGCATTTTGATTCTGCATTTTGTACCTGAGAACCTAGAAAACCTTTTATGTTATAATGAATGAAGAAATAGATGCATTTGTTTCAAGAGCTTAAAAATCTTATCTTGTTTCAGGGACTCCAAGTCAAAGAAATCGGTAGCTTATAATTATGCGTGCATACTTGTTTTGTTGGTGGTTCAGTCTTCTAGTGATGTCCAGATGCTAGAGCAACATGCAGCGCCTCTCTTGAAGCTTTGTAAAGCAGATGAAAATAACACGAAGTTGCAAGGTGTGGTACATGAAGTTATTAATGTGTGCAGAACATCTAGGAAAATTATTTTAAGTATCTCCTAATGCCTTATCAGGTTTTGATCATGAATAGAGCAATGCTGATATATTTTTCACTGTATAAGATTAGATTTCAGTTAAAGAAGGTTTTATATACAGCCAAGAATCTTAGAGAATTATTGGGAACATATCTTTTCTTAGAAATAATTGTGGAAGTTGGTGATTGACTAGTAAGAATGACTAACTTAAAACTGGAATAGAGGTGTTCAGTTTCAAATTTGCAATTATCCCCTTATTTCATTGTGGGTATATCTTACCTTTGTAGTTATTCATGAACTGTTTGTGGTTTGCCATAACCTGTTGGAATTATGTGGAGACGTGATTGTTGAAAATGGACATTTATTTTAAAAAATAATTTGATTTTGAATAAAATATGTCTGAAAAAATCTTATGTAGGACATTTTTTCAAAATTCTAATATATATACATCCTTAATTAGAAATATTTTGTATTATTATTTCCAATTTCCAAGTGTAAGAACATGATAGGAAGAAAATTTATTTACATTTTTGAGCAAACATTCTTAGGTCATATGTGCTTAGGATTTTAAATTAGGTGCTTATTTTTTTTCCTTTTTATCTTAGATAAAATCTTAGGTCTTGTAACAGATCTATATTCTGGCATACTAAATAGAGTTCCATCAAAATTATGCACTTAGCTGTTTAGTCTATTCATAGTTGAAGAAAGTAAGAGGACTTTATTTTGATTTTCTTTCTCCTTATAGTATGTTTAGTATAGCATTGCTTGTGTATGAAAATTTTCATAATTTGTTTTTAATGATTAAGCCAGAGTTATGTTATAGACACAGTCGAATTTGAATCCAATGTGGTAGATATTTTTTATCTTTTTGTTTATATGATCTCTTCATTCCAGTAGATTATTTGCAAGTAGATTTTGTTTTTCATGTACAAATGTTTGATATGGATAAGTACTTCAGTTTATCTAATGTAATGTCTAATAAAATCAAAGTAGATTTAAATATTCTATAGTTTATATCAAGGGATATGATTTCTCCCCTAGTTTATTTTTAGAATGAATAGTAATTGAGAATAAGCATGATGTAGGTGATAGAGAGCAGCATTATATTCCAGTGGTGGAAACATATAAATAAATAGGTACATACCAGAAACACATAGAATAAAATACCTAATAATATATAACTTGTGTATACACATGCACACACAGAGTATATTCCAAATGTCTTAGTGCAGTTTTGCACAATGCAAATATATATGTGTGTGTGGGTGTATGTATGTATGTATATGTATATGTTTGTATACACGTGTGCATGTGCAGAGATAGACACACTCTCAGTGGTATAGTGGATACAGAGCTAACCTTTTGAGAGAGCTGGCCAGAGACCTGAGTCAGGAACCAGTTCTAACATATCCTGGTTATGTGGCGCTGGGCAAGTCGTTTCATATCTTAGTGCTCAGAGAAGGTGCTGACCTGGATTTTTAGATGTAGTTTTCTCCCTGGAGAATTTCCCATACCAGTGAGAAACCATGAGTCCTTGTTCTTGTTTGTAATGTATATTGAATTTTTCTTTTGATATTGAAGCAGAATTTGGTTTTTCAAATTGGAAAAAAGGCTGAAAATTGATAATTCATTGGATACCATGAAGACTTTTCAGGAAATTCAGAAGTCTTATTAGAAACCAAATAACTGAAGTACTGACATATTTCAGGAATAATATTAACATAAGATCATAGATCAAAAGCTTGGAAGAGGCTTCTGAGGCCATTTAGTTGAGCCTCCTTTGAGCAACTGAGGCTAAGAGCTTGTTAAGTGACTTGTCCAGGGCCTCACAGCTAGTAAATGTCAGAGGCAGAATTCGATCGTGGATACTCTGACTCCAACCCAACACAATTTCTCTTTTACCTCACTGCCTCTTGCCTTCTTTTATAGGATTATTTGAAACCCCAAACCCATTCATTAAGAAAATAGAAACATAATTTAATCATTCTTTAGACTGAACAGAATTCAATTTGTGGAAATTAAATCTTTATGTGATATCACTGTTCTTCTGTATTGGTCAAGAATCTTTTCACAGGCTTTATTGTGAAAGTTTTCATTTTAATCTAAAGTTTAAAGTTCTTCTTTTTCCTTTCAGAACTTGGAAAGTGGCTGGAACCTCTGAAAAACCTTAGATTTGAAATTAATTGTATCCCAAGCCTAATTGAATATGTTAAACAGGTTAGTAAGTCTTTACTTGATTTTAGGACAATTTATCATAGTATATAGCAATATTGCATTAAATTATCCTCAAGGAATAGAAAAAAATTAGTTTCTGTTATTGCACAATCATCATGTTAATAAAAACTAACGTTTTTGACTATGGGCCCTTTGTATATTTCTATTAGACTCATATGCACACATGTATCTCACCCTTATTTGTAGCTTTGTTTAAATCTTTCAGTGTATTCGCCATATATTGCTCTGATTTGCCCCTGAGAATGTGTTATAGTGGATAAAATGATTATCTTAGTCAGGAAGACCTAGGCTTTAATTCACCTTTGACATTAATTCTAATGTGCTCCCAGGTAAGTCTCCTAACCTTTAACCTTTTTCAGCCTAATAGCGATCATACCTACCTGATAGGACTATTGTGAAGATCATATTTTATAAATACGTTAAGCTTTTTGAAAACCTTAAAGTACTGTGTAAATGCTATTAATATTTTTCTTTTGGGTTTGTATGGGCTTTTTTTTTTTGTTTGTTAAACCAGACATTTGATTACATTGGTATTGGGAGCTCCAGCTGAAAAACTGTTTTTTTCCAGTACTGAGCAGAACCTTCTCTGAAATTTAACCTTGGTTGTCTGTTTGCATTCAGAAGTTAAATGTGTTGCCCAAAGTCACAGAGCCATTTGGGGTCAGAGGAGGGGTATGAACCCAGATTTTTCTGACTCTGAACTCAGCTTTCTTTCCACTTTGCAGCCTTGCCTCTCTAGTTTATTATCACTATTGTAGTTATTATTAGTATAAAGAGGATTATTATGAGGATCAAATAAAATGTTTTTGCAAGTGCTTTGAAAAATGAAAAGTAAAAAGCTAAATTAACAAACATTCATTAAATGTTTGCAGTGATCCAGGCACCATGCTAAGCATTTCACAAATACTGCCTTCACAAATCTGAGAAGAAGGGGCTCTTGTTATTTACAGTTGAGGAAACTGAGGCAAGGAGAGGTTGAGTGACTTGCCTATGGTCACACATTTAGTGTCACAGGCTAGATTTGAACTTGGGTTTTCCTCACTCCAGACCCAGAGTTCTATCTACTGTGCTGCCTCGCTGTCTTGGCAGTATCATATATTATTGTTTACAGTGGCATATGAATAGAGGATTGGCCTTAGAGTTATGAAGAGCTGGGTTCAAATTCTACCTCTGACATCTGCTGCCTGGGGCAAGTTGACAGTGGGCAAGTTACTTAACCTCTCAGTGTCCCAGGCAACTCTCTTAAGAATTCTAAGTTGCTGCCTGCATAAACTATTGCTAGAGGGAGTTAAGGCAACTAAATTGGCTCAGTGGGTAGTGTACCAGATCTGGTATTCAGGTAAGGAGCTGGAGAAGGAAATGGCAAACCACTCTAGTATCTTCGCCAAGAAAACCCCAAATGGGGTCACAAAAAGTCAGATATGACTAAAACGACTCAAGAACACAAAAGTAACAGAGGAAGTTTACTTGTTCAGGAGCTCCTTATAACAATAAAATCACAAGTCTATTCTCTATTTCCCATTACCATTCATGGACAAATTTCAGTTCAATTTCAAGTTAAAGTCAAATTTCATTCTTTTAAAAATAATTTTTGTTGATATCTTTGTTTTTATATTACCTGATTTCCCTCTGTATCCAACTCCTCTTCTCCTTTCCCAGAGAGCCATCCCATATAACTAAGAATTTTTTTTAAGGAAAAAAAAAAAGGAAACGAGGAAGAAGAGAAAAAACAGTCAGCAAAAGTGATGAATACGTCAAACAAATCTGAAAATATATGCAGTGTTTCATGCTCATTGACCTTCCAACTCTGCAAAGGAGTGGGGAGCGTGATTCCTATATTTTCTTTGGGATTATGTTTCTTTGCAGTTTTGCAACATTTATGTTATGCATTTCTTAACGTGAAACTTGGTTTATATTACACTTCATAGATTGTTATGATTAGGTCAGGGGCTAATTCAGTCTGTCGTTCATTTAGGGTGACTCTGGACAATGATGTTAGTGATTTCATTCCCATGGAAATTCTTGCATTTTGTGTACGTTGGTACTTGGGTTAGATTATTAACCAATGTTTCATTGTAAGAAGTGGAAATATTAGTTGTTTGTCATATTTTGGTAATTTTCCTGATGCTCACTCAACGTATATCATAGACTCACAGAGCTGGAAGACCCCAGAGATGATGTAACTATCCATATTGTAGCTTGCCAAGGTTCCCTTTTACAGCATACTCAAGAAGTGATCATCTGATCATCAAGCCATTGCCTAAAGACCTCTCTTGAGGAGGAGCACACTATCTCCTGAAGCAAGCCATCCCATTTTTGAATGGCTGTATTCTTTTTTTTCTCATGTCAAGACTGGTTCTTTATATAAATCATATTCAGTAGTTTTATTCTGTGCGGCTAAACTGAACAGGCCTAATCACTTTTCTACCTGATATCCTTTCAGATACTTAAAGACCTTTCTCAAGATCTCCTAAAGCCTTTTTTCCCTTTCAGGCTCAACTGTAATTGATCCTCATATTAGACTCTTCTCCAAACCCCTCACTGTTTTGGTTGCCTTTTTCTGAATGTTCTCTAGCTTATCACTAACCTTCTTAATAATGTTGTTTCAGCGTCCATTACTCCACATGTTGTCTGACCAGAGAAGAATACAGTAGAACTGTTATCACTTTGATCCTGGGCATTATCCCTTTTCTTATTTAGCCTAAAAATCACATTAGCTTTTTTTGGCTGCCATATATTTGGCTAACTTTGCTCATGTTTCATAGTACTTGCTTTCATTTTTATAAAGCAGCCCGGGGATTCTTGACATTTCCTCTTTTAGTTGGTAATTCTACTACTTCCACCATCACTGCCACCTCTACCACCACCATCATCACCATTACTACCACTACAACTATACATAGGTGTAATATTTTAGTTCTTTCTGTCTTTATATGGCCAGCACTTAGCACAGTGCCTGTTGATTGATTTGTACTTAGATCATCCCTCCATATTACATCTTAGAGATCCAGTACTTGTCTTTTTGCCATTTATGTGCCCTGTGGTACTTTTGTTCTCTTTTTCCCCTCCAGTGCTTAGTATTCCATCATCCCTTCCCCCCCACTCCCCACTTCCTGTCAACTATATTGTCTACCATGCCTGAGGTAGTAAAGATCAGTATTTAGGAAGAACTTCCATTATTCCTTCACTGGAGCCCAATGCAAACTTTCCACATTTTGTGAATTGATGTGTCGAAAAGCTTATATAATTGATGGCTGACCTCTTGGGGCTGAGCCTTTCCACACTCAGGCTGTGGCTGGGTACTGGAAACGGATTCCTTTCCAACTTTTAAAGATCTGTTAGAACTTACTTGAATGTGGCAGAGCATTTGAGGAGGCAGAGTCACTTACATTCTATTATGAGACCTCAGAATAAGGTTTTAGTGACAGAACAGGATAAGTAGAAGAGTGAGGGAAATGTTCTATGATAACCAGATTGATACTAACACACAGGGGCAAAAAGTAATCTAAAGACTTTACAGATAACAGGTCATAGTTATTAACAAGATTTCTTTTCACCTTTTTAGAGTCATGTATAATATTATAGGATTTAGAAGTGAAAGGAACCTCAGAGGTCACCTAGTCCAATTCCATATTATGAATGAGAAAACTGAGGCCCAGGGACATTGAATAGCTTGCCTATGGTCACATGACTAATAAGTGGCAGAGCCAGGAGTTAGACTAAAGTTCTCTTAACTCTAACTTCATTAAAGGGATCTTGGGAATTGTGGACCAGAGGTATAGGTGGCCTGCAGTTGTTCATATAATTATGCATTTAGGATCTCAGCCAATAGTCTGGAAGCTTTTATTAAGTCCTTCCTGTGTGCCTTTGTGCTCATTCTGTGCTTGCTATGCTGAATAGATAATCCCTGTCTTCAAGGGTTTTATATTCTAATAGGGGAAGGCAACGGAAAAGGAGCTGAAAAGTGAGGGTGAGGTTAAGAGCATGACCTTGCCTAGGAGTATGAGAGAAAAAATCAAGACTGCAGCTTAAGAGAGGAATGAAGATATGGCTGCCCTGGGCACCCTCCTTAAATGGAGGTTCTTGGAAAAACCATCCAATCAGAAGGTGGCAGAAGGGTCAGAGGGTACTTTCAATGAGTGGATTCTAGGACCGGAGTGATGTTTTGTTTGATCGTCTTTGATGGTATAGGAGAGAGTACCGATCTAGGGGTCAGAAGGTCCCAGGTTTGAGTCTTTGCTCTGACAGTAAACTGTGATCCTGGATAAGACACTTAACCTTACTGTGCCTTCATTCTTTTTCTGATAAATATTTGATATTACCTACCTTTTAGAATTGTGGTCAGGAAAGCTCTTGTAAGTCTTAGAGAACAATATAAATGAGTTATCATGATGATAAATATGGAGTAATAAGCCAGTATTCTTTCATCAAGACATTTAACTGAACATTCTTTGGTCCATAGTATTTTGATTTTCATACTATGTTCAGTACCTTTTGTTGCAGGGCAGGTCCCCTTTTTATGAACCTTACTGTAGGGTACTCATTCCACATTGGTCTCAGTGCCTAATGCAAAACATTTGGGTGAGTGGGGGGTGGTGGGAGTTAGAAGGATTGGAGGGCAATGAAGGATCAGTTGAGAAATACAGAGTGGAAATGGAGAAAAGATAAAAAAAGCAAGATAAGGAAGGCAGAGGAAGAAGAGCTGTTAATCCTGAGATATCTTGGTGTATAATAATACCGCTAGTAAAGTGAGTACAGTGTGAAGTACCAGTACATATGATTAATGTGATACATGAATAGTATTCTTTTTTTTTTTTTTTGAGGAGGGGAGGCAGGCCAATTGGGGTTAAGTGACTTGCTCAAGGTCACACAGCTAGTAAGTGTGTCAGGTGCCTGAGGCTAGATTTGAACTCAGGTCCTCCTGCCTCCAGGGCTGGTGCTTTACTCACTGCAGTCACTTAGCTGCCCTCATGAACAGTATTCTTGTTGCTATTAAGAAAGTTTGTTCTTTTGTATGGCCTCAAACTGTCATGCTTTGCTTTTCCCTCCTTTATTTCATCTAGAAACATAAATTTTTAGGTTTAACGGAGTTTAGTGAGGCTTTTTTTTTTTGATTACTTAACGAAATAAATCAGAGCCAATGTAGGAACTAAATGAGTTCAATACTGTCTTTGATATTATCCTGATGAAGAAGCCAGAAATTATAAAGTATTGTCATGTATGGTACAACTATTTCTCCATTATAGCTATCTCCATAACCTAAGGGATCAGGTTTAGGAATTATAGGATATGTTTCTTCAAGAAAAAATACATTTTTTTCACCTACTTGACACTGTGGTAAGTAGGTTCTACACAAAGCAACATAAACACAACCCCTGGCTGTTGTTAGGCAATATTGACCTGGATAGGTGAAAAAGTCCTGAGAACAATTGAACTTACATTGTTTTTAGTGTTAACTGTTCTCCCTTCGAGCCCCCCGCACCTCCCCCCCATAATATTGAATAGGAAATAAGGTTCTTTTCTCTTTACAGACTTGATTTCCTCTGTCTCCCTACTTCATGCTTCTTAGCAGAAAATGAGCAGGTTTTAAAGACATGGCAAAAACAGTGGAAGAGACAGCCTTTTTGCTGAGAACGTGCATAGAAATCGTGCATGCCTTTGAGCTACAAGCTCTAACAGAAAGATTTTGCTTATGATTTCTCTCCCACTAAAACTGCCTTGTAGCTGTAAGATATCTTGTATAAAAGGTAATTATGTAAGTTTTGAAAAATTATAGCAATAGAATAAGAATTTTGTGGAAAGGTGGGTGAAGAGGAAGTTATATTGTTAGTATGGGGTCATGAGAAAGTATCACTTCTTTTCTAATATGGAAAAATCTTACAGAGAAGCAGTGTATTTGATTTTTGCCAGTAGCCTTGGTTTCCACTAAACCTTTTACAAGAGGTGTTTCAGAAGTATTCAACTTGCCTGTTTGGTATTTTCCATTTTCTTCAGTAACCTCTATTCAGAATACTAAAGTTGGAGAAGAGGAAGAAAAAAGAAGGGATCTTTTTTTTTAAACTAATACATCTCCTTAGAAAATGAGTTGGTAATGTGTACATGTACATGAACTTACGTGATTCTAGGATGACAGGAGACCATTGCTATTTGTAGCAAATATGTTCTAATTCCCTTGAATTTGTAAATGTTGTATACAATAATAATAACTTGAATGCCTGACTTGAAGGTACAACTACCCCCAAAGCCTCAGGTTCATGCTGTCCAAAGTTCCTTCACATCATCTAGTCTGTCTTTTCTTCAAAAGCACCTACTTAGTCATGAAAAATTACTCTTCCCTACCCCCTGCTCCATTTGCAGTTAAAACTTCCCTTCCATGAATGCTTGCTGATCATTTAGGTAGTTGTTTTGATGAAAAGAATTCACATTAAGATTTCCTTGACTTTATAGAGTCTACTTTAGGGTATTTCCATGTTAAAAGAGGAACTTGGAATTTTTTGGTTGTAGTACATGTGGGGAATCTCTGTTTTTTCTTAAAGAGAAATCATCTTGTGTTTTTTGTCTTTCTTTTGTATTCCTCCTGTATTCCCTATTCCCTAGCAGATAATGAACTTGATAAAATATATGTAATCAGATTGCTTATTTTGATCATCATTTTAACTGATCTTTCTGTCTCCAGTGACCCCAATTCAATCCATTATCCATTTAGGTGCCAAAATGATTTTTCTGCAGTATAGATCTGACCATGTCACAACTCTTTCCTCTCCCACCCCCCAATTGATAAGTTCCAGGAGCTCCCTATTATCTCTAGGATCAATTATGAAATACTCTGGCATCTAAAAGTCTTGACCACCTGGCCCCCTTCCTGCCTTTCTAGTCTACTTCCACAAAACTCCCTCCAAACTTTTTATAAACTAGCCCTATTGGCCTACTTGCTATTTCTCAAACGTGATGAACCATCTCCTGTCTTTGTATATTTACATTGTGTGTTCTCCATGCCCGGTATACTCTTCTGCCACATCCCAACCCCCTTGTAGCCATGGTTTCCTTTAAAATTGGTCACCTTGTACTGGAAACCTATCCTTATTTTTCCCAGCTGCTACTTCCTTCCCCTCCAGAGTTTTTTGATTTATATATATATTCCATAAACACACACACACACACACACACACACACACACACACACACGATATTGTCTTGCCATTTGACTAATTTCTTTGAGGGTAAGGACTATTTTACTTTTCTCTTTGTACCTCTAGTATTTAGTTCCATGCCTGACACATAGTATGTGCTTAATAAATGCTTGTTAATGGATTGATGTAGATTCATACCATCTGCTCCTGCCTCCTCATTTTCCCTAGTGATTATAGATACTGCAGGGCTCAGGAAAAAATGGACTTGTGTTATGAGGCAAAGAGTGTTTTTGAATATTTGAAACTGCAAATCAATGAGTTACAGATAAGTAGTCTTTCCTGTCCATTTTGCTCTTTAATTTTTAAAAATTAAAACTTAGTTTAGTTTATTCACTTAGTTTATTTATTGAATTTGCTGCAGTTATGTTAATTTTATTCATCTTATGCTTTAAGACAGTCCACAGTAAAGATAAAATAGGGATAAAATAGGTTGTTAGAAAACTCTGTGTATAGATGCCTCTGTTTTAAGTTTACTCAATCCATGTCTTTCAACTTATACTTAAAATATGTGTGCATTTTAACAAAGACAATATTCAGTTACTAAAGCATTGCTTCATGTTTTTTCTTGACCTGATGTATATTAGGACATGAAGTATATTAAAATCTCTTATAACTCTTGTTTTTTCAAAAGAATATTGATAACTTGATGACCCCAGAAGGAGTTGGTCTACCAACTGCATTACGTGTCCTCTGTAACATAGCGTGTCCACCACCTCCTGTTGAAGGTATAGTATTAGCCATTATACCTTTAAGTAGACTTTATATGTCTTAGTTAAGTTTTTCTTATTAAATGAAATCTATAAAAACCGTAATTATTTCTTTAATGCATAACTAATTTGGGTGTTTTATTTTTTCTTAAAAGGTCAACAGAAAGATCTGAAGTGGAACCTTGCAGTTATTCAGCTTTTTTCTGCTGAAGGAATGGACACCTTTATCCGTGTTCTGCAAAAACTGAACAATATTCTTACGCAGCCCTGGAGGCTCCATGTCAACATGGGGACTACTCTTCACCGAGTTACTACCATTTCCATGGCCCGCTGCACACTCACTCTTCTTAAAACCATGTTAACGGAGCTTCTCAGGGGTGGATCCTTTGAGTTTAAAGACATGCGTGTTCCTTCAGCCCTTGTTACTTTACACATGCTACTGTGCTCTATCCCTCTCTCAGGTCGTCTGGATAGTGATGAGCAGAAGATCCAGAATGACATCATTGATATCTTACTGACTTTTACACAGGGAGTTAATGAAAAACTTACAATCTCGGAAGAGACTTTAGCCAATAATACTTGGTCTTTAATGTTAAAAGAAGTTCTTTCTTCAGTCTTGAGAGTTCCTGAAGGATTTTTTTCTGGACTCATTCTGCTTTCAGAGCTCCTGCCCCTTCCATTGCCCATGCAAACAACTCAGGTATCACTTCCATATCACTTGCATCTTTATAAATGACTTCAGTGTCACTTAAAAATCCGTGATCTTGGTTATGGACCAAAAAAAAAAAAAGCCCTGAAGAAAATAACTGGAGGAGGGTGAAACTTGTAAAATTGATGCAAGTTGGGCACTGTGATTTGTATGGTGGACGTAATACTTAGTGAATTTTTGTTAAAGTGAATTTTATTATTATACTGGAATTAACTTGTGCTCTTATGGTGTGTGTGGCATTTCTTAAAAGTATTGTTTCTTTATAAATTGTGTTAGGATTTGGCATCTGACTGTTATTTTTCTTAATGAAATTTGTTCTAATGACTATTTAACTGAAAGTTAAAATATCTTACCAAGTCAGTTCAAGTCAAGCAAATGTTTAGACTGTATAATAGGAAATTCTTTTAAAATTTTAACTTTAGTAAAAATTTGCCTGCAGAAACAGATTGGTGTAGTAGTGTTTCCTGAAAATTATTTTTTGGTCAGTAATTATAACTATAAAGAGAGTTCATACACATATACACACATATATACTTTCTTAACAGGTTATTGAGCCACATGATATATCAGTGGCACTCAACACTCGAAAACTGTGGAGTATGCACCTCCACGTCCAAGCAAAGCTGCTCCAAGAAATAGTCCGTTCTTTCTCTGGCACAACTTGCCTGCCAATTCAGCACATGTTGCGGCGCATTTGTGTTCAATTATGTGACCTTGCTTCACCAACTGCACTTCTAATCATGAGAACTGTCTTGGACTTGATTGTAGAAGACATGCAAAGGTATTTTTATTTTATATTTTTTGGAAGACATTTATTTCCATTTACTGAGTTTTCCTTAATAGATTTCAGTATGGGCATTTTGACTACATTCTTAACTTATGATTTGGAAATTTGGCTTCAGAACTCATAAAAATCTCGAAAGGAAATATATGGTACAGTAGGAAGAACACTGGATTTGGAATTACAGGACCAGGGTTTGAATCCCTGCTCTTCCACTTATGAGTTGTGTGACCTTGGTTAAGTCATCTTGTCTAGGCCTGTTTCTGTAATTGTGAAATGAGGACTTTGGACTACATGCAGCTTTAAATCTATGATCCTGTGAAGTGTCAGCTTTGATTTCAGTGTTTCATATGCAAAAGTAATTCTGTTACCTAGTGCTTTGAAGAAAGTACCACATATATTTTTAAGGAAACTTTAGATTATTTCAATGTAACTGTTAAAAATAACCACCTAAACATATAAGGAGGTAATATGTTTGTACTCTATTCTAATAAAACCTATTTTATTGAAAATCAGACTTTAATGCATAGACAAATTAGTGACTATGGAGGTTAAATAAAGATTCTTCATTATATTAAACAGCTTATCTCAAGAATCTTTCAAATAGCATGTTCCTCTAGGTCATTTCAACTTGAAAAAATTGTATTTGCTAATAAAATTTTAGTTATATATCTCTTAAGTAAAGCCAAATCCATCTTCATTTTTATTAGAATTTTAACATCTTCAAATTCTAAAATAAGGCAGTTTGTATGTACTGTAACTTCAAGGTTTTCATGAAAAGTTGGCTTGGTTTTCAAGGATTAAAACAAAATAGATTGGATTGCAGAATAGAAATGATTTTAATGTCAGAAGCAGGAATGTTCTTCATTAAGTTTATTACTTTTATTTCAGCAATTCAGAAGATAAAGAAAAACAGTATACAAGTCAAACCACCAGACTTCTGGCTCTTCTCGATGCCCTTGCTTCACACAAAGCTTGTAAATTGGCTATTTTGCATCTGATAAATGGAACTATTAAAGGTGATGAAAGATATGCAGAAATTTTCCAGGAATTGTTAGCTCTTCGATCAACTGGAGAGAGTGTCATTCATCAGCAGTGTGTTGAATATGTCACATCTATTTTGCAGTCTCTCTGTGATCAGGTACTTACATAATTGTTTTACGTATTGCTTTCAAAACAGGCCACATATAAGCCTGTCTCAATTTACGTATTTCTAGTAGGATAGGTGACGTCCTTTCGATTATGCTGCTTTTTGTGAAGCAAGACCTTTACAGACCCCTTCCATTCAGTGACCACATCGACCAATTCAAAGGTAGTGAAGGGTTAAGTGGCAGTACCAGCATTTTGATACTTTATAGACCTCTGATATTTGGTTTCTTTGTTGGAGGGCTCTTTGTGTAGATGCTGTAACAGATTTCTTGATGGTGGTTGTGGCCAACGTGCTCGTTTTCCTTTTGATTATATTACAAAGGGTTTTCTCTGAGTTTTTCTTTTTCACATACAATAACTCAAGAAGAATTGTAGTTTTTAGGATTTTTCTTTTTTCAGGATAGTTCTTAAAAATCTTTCAGGATGTGGGCTTGGTTGACTGTACGCTAGATCACCCTGATTAAAGATGTCTGGCTTTGTTCTCTGTTGTTTCCAGTTTATTTCCATGTTTATTCAGAGTGATTTAATCCAAATAGCCTTCTATGACTTGGATCCTTTGACACCTATTTGCCTAGTATTAATTTAATTTTCAAGAATGTACTTGTTACCTGATAGGGAGATGTGGAGTTCCAGGATTGCATTCTTTGTGTAAATCCCATAGTTTGAAATTTCTCTGTGCTTCAGGACCCAATCAAAGAAAGAACTCTTTTGGTGTGACATTTTCCTATATAAAGGAAACTTGAGTAAAATTTATTTTGAGTTGATTCACATTTCACTTTATAGAATAGATCTTTACTTGAAGGACCAGTTTAATTTGTATCTGTTGTACATTACATGTGAAGTTTAATCAGTTGAATGATAGTATAGCACTGGCCCTAATTGTCCTCATTTCTTGGTCCCACTGTCTTTTATATTCTACTGTCCCAAAATTCTTTTTGTAAAGTTACAGTTTTCAAGGCTTTAAAGAGGGCAGTAGTTTGGGGTGTGTGTGTGTGTGTGTTAATTCCTAAAACAAAAATCTGATTGTATTATTCCCTTGCCTAAGAATATTCATCGGCAACCTATTTTATCTTTTTACCTGAGATAAAGTATAAACTCACCAGTTTGTCATTTAAAGCCCTTCAGAATCTGGTGCCAGTCTACTTTTTTACGATTTTTGTTACTCTTCTTCACATATTCTACATTCTAGCCAGACTTACCTAACTTGTAATTTCCTGAATTCAATTTTCCATTTCTTGCCCCAGGACCTTTTCACAGGCTGTTGCCCTCCTTCCGGACCTTAGAGCCTTAGAATCCTTGACCTCTTTATAAGTGCAGCTTAGCTTAGGTGTCACTAGTAAGTTGTTTGGTGCTCACTCTTTTTCTTCTGAAATTATTGTGTTTACGTAGGTGTGTTGTTTCCCTCCTAGTGGACTTTAAATTTGGGCTTGCATTCCTCTCCCTCAGAACAGTGCTTTGATATGTCAAATACTGAGTAAATACTTCCTGAATTGAATTTAGTTAGACTGAGGTTGGTCACCTTCCACCCTTCCCTTTGAACTCACTTGGTGACCCTGTCACTGATTGTCTAGGGCACTGGGCAAATCTCAGAGTTTATTTCAGTGAATGACTGACCTAGGTTTCTTCTAGCTGTTGTTCTCTTATTTCGGCCCCTTTTCTTAGGTCACTGTGCTTACCTGGGATGTGCACCTCAGTTTCCTGTACCTCAGCTCCCTGCCTTCCCTCCCCAGATAACAATCCCAGAGTGGGCCTTGTCACAGGGCCCAGCCTGCCCTGCCTGGGGAATGTGCACTCCTGAGGTGGGCCTTCCCTTTTCTCTGGGAAGAATCATCAAATCACTTTTCTGTTATTACTACTGGAAAGGATGTGACACTCCCCTCTCTCTATATGTTAACTCTTCATTAGAATGTAAGCTCCTTGAGGAATTCTCTCTTTTGTTGGTATCACCAGCATCTTGCATAGTGCTTGGCACATAGTAGAAGCTTGCTAGATGGCTTTTTCATTCAGCTGCTGATTGAAATGAAATACTGATTTCAGAGGAACTCACATTATGTTGGGGGAGTAGTGATTGCACATTTGAGTGTATGTGAAGTATATTTTGACTGGACTGTAGTGTGCATGAAGGGGAGGAATGTATAATAAGATTGCAATAGTAGACCAGAGTCATATTGTGGTGGGCTTTAAAATGCTGAACAGAGACATTTATATTTTATCCTAGAGGCAGAAGCCAGTGGGTTGCTAGAACTTGTTGAACTGGGGAGTTGCATGGTCAAATCTGTGCTTTTGAGATGACTTTGGCATCTTTGTGGAGGGTGAATTAGAGAGGGGAAGAGGCTGGATGCAAGGAGTGCAATAGGAGGCTATTGTAATAGTCTAGGCATGAAGTCCTGAAATTGGGGAATTGGAAATCGTTTGCTTATTATTTTAGTTCTTTGTCCCTTTATGTTGTCCCTCGTCCTTTTAAAATATTATATTATCCTTATAAAAATATCAATATTAATACCTAAGTGCATTTATTTTCATAAGCAGACTTGAAAAATGCCAGGTAAAAAGGATTTTTAGTTTTTATAACGGACTTTGAACTTCTTTGCTAAATCATTCATAGATTTAAAAAATGTTAACATTTTCTTTTGAAGCATCATCATTCTTTAGCCATAGTTAATGAATTAAGTTTGTCTATTATTTTAAAATAGTTAAATATTATTTAAAAGAAGGGAACTTTGGTTTCTGTGTATTTATATTCATGTGGGTATATATTTGAGTTGAAAAAGTAAAAATAACATTTTAATGAAAGATTTACTAGAATAGTTGTTACTCAGTTTGTGAAGTTAAAAGACAAAGTGAAGATATTTTCCTTAAGAATTTTTCCCCTCATTGTCTTCTCCTGTAGGACATTGCACTTATTTTGCCAAGTACTTCAGAAGGATCACTTTCTGAACTGGAGCAGCTGTCTAATTCCTTACCAAACAAGGAATTGATGGCCTCGATCTGTGACTGTCTACTGGAGACAGTAGCCAATTCTGAGAATAGTTACAACTGCTTACTGACATGTGTCAGAACAATGATGTTTCTTGCAGAACATGATTATGGGTTCTTTCACTTAAAAAGGTAACACTTTATATCTCATTAATTGATGCTGTAGTTCCAGGGATTTTCATAAAAACTTGAGTTCATAGCCTTGAGCAATTTTTGGAAGATCATTTGGCACTGGAAACATTTTAGTAATTTTAAAGAACAGAGATATATTTTTGAAGTGCTGTATTTTTTTCTTTCTTTTTAAAATACATAGTAATATAGTACACAGACAAAACAAATGAGAAGAAAAATTGGCAAATGAGAAAAGATAGATTTCTGATAAAGTGGATTTTTATGGGAAAGAATTTTAGGAAAGAGGTTTCCTATAGTTAGCGAAATATATTGGGAGTAATAATTCATATCTGAAAGACGGAAGCCCTGTTGGTTATTTCATGTTTGCATTATATGATTTTGAATGTTTATGGTATGACACACCTCTCCCCTTTATCTCCTTGAGCAGCATGATGGTGTTAGATTTTCACTGATTTGGGGCGGGGGGGTTTGGTGGGGTGGCATAGCTCCTTGCTGCAAAGTTGGGGAGAGAGGAAAGGTTGTGTAAGGCTGGGTATTATTATACAACATTGATTTCATGCCTCAGAAGATTAGTCTAGAAACTAGGACTGTTTTGAAGCACCATGAACTTTTAGCTTTTTTGCAGCATAACAGGCCATCCAGTCTAGTCTTTATAATTCAGTCCAGTGTTTCCCTGTCTAATCTCTGTACCTTTTACATGCTGGAAAGATAGGTTAGGAAGGAGGATATATATTTCTTTGTGAGTATTCAAGGATGAGATGAAAGAAAGTGGAGGAGGAGTTGGGATTTTAATTTTCTTTCTTTCTTTACTCTTCCTGAAGCTAGCCTGAATACACTTTGCAGATGAACTAACTGGAATGGAGAGAGAGGAGAAGAAAATAACAAGACCCAGAGGAGGAACTAGTAGTTTCAGATTTCCCTAATTTGGGGGACTTTGTCCTGTGAATGTCAAGATTCCCCTGTACATAAGAATAATTGTGTGTGCATGGCAGTCTGAACTGTCTTCAAGTACAAAATCCACAGAATCAAACTTAGATTGACTTTCTAAGAAATCTTATCTTTCTCTTTTGGCTGTAAAATTTTTATTTCTAAATACTTGCTTTTCAAATATTTCCAAGGGAAAAATGTTTTGAAATCCAGAAAAATATTTTTTTACCTCTGGTCAGTAGGTCAGTACTGTTTACATGTATTTGGAAATACCAAAGTTGAATGAAAATTCCTGTGGCAATAAGAAATGTTTGTGTCATCATGTCTGATTCTTCCTGATTCCATTTTTGCGTTTTTCTTGGCATTTCCTTCTCCAACTCATTTTACAGATAAAGAACTGAGGCAAACTGGGTAAAGTGACTTGCCCAAGGTCACCTAGCTAGTAAGTGTCAGATTTGAATTGAGGTCTTCCTGACTCCAGCCTGGTGCTCTATCCACTGTGCCACCTAGTTGCCCTATTAATAAATGTGCATTCTGAGGCAGCTAGGTGGTACAGTGAACAGAGCACCAGCCCTGGAGGCAGGAGGACCTGAGTTCAAATGCGGCCTCAGACACTTGATACACTTAGTAGCTGTGTGACCTTGAGCAAGTCACTTAACCCCAATTGCCCTGTTGTCCCTCCTTCAAGAAAAAAAAAAGAAATGTGCATTCTAATTTATTCTAGTTCATAAGACTGCACATTTTAGTTGCATTGGTATATATGTATATTTGATACATATGAAGCTTTTCATTCCTATACAAATTAGGATTTTCTGAATGTATGTATAGGTTGTTTTATTTTTAAAGATGCTTTTCTTTATCTTCATTATTTTGATGATTGAAGAGAACTGTTTGAGAATTTAAAGAATTGCTCATATTTTATCAGAATTATGAATACCCCTGTCGGATGAGTAGGTAGAACATTAAAATACCTCCTTTTAATGGCAGAACAGTCTGAGGCACTGAGTTGTTAAAAATTAGTCTAGAATTACAAAATGGGCTGATGTGGATTCTGGAAGAGAACTTAACTTTACCTTTACCTTGTCCACTAAGCCTTGATATCACTAAAAAGTGAGTGCTGGCATTTGTGTCTTCTGACATGTGGTATGGATGTTAATTTCCGGAATTTTGAGGCCTCACTTCTGCTTTCACTTTGGGCTGTTGGAGTTTTGGTTGTCTGTTACTCCTAAAGCACAGGCCTTTCCCCTGTTTTACTCCCTTGCTCAGAAAAGTCTGGAGGCTTCCAGAATAAAATACAAAGTCCTGAGACAGGCATTTAAAGCCCCTTACAGCCTGACTCCAGTCTACATTTACAGGCTTACTGAATGAACATTACTGTCCACAGTCCACACTCTGGGATCCAGCTAACTGATCTACTTGCTGTTCCTTGTAAATGGCATCCCATTTCCTACATCTCTTGTGCCTTTGTACATCCTGTTCTCCAATCCTGGGATATATTTTTTCCTTACTTCAACATCATAGGATCCTTTGCCTTCTTCAAAGCCCAACTCAAGTGCCACCTCCTACAGGAAATGATACCTGATTTTCCCCACAGTCTCAGGTTCTGGTGAGCAGGTGATAATGATTTCTCTGGAAATTACTTTATGTCTATTTGAATATTTTTTACTTATTTTCTGTTAGTCAACAAGCATTTATTAAACATCTGCTACATGCCAGACACTGTGCTAAATGCTGGGGGATACAAAGAAAGGTAAAAAACAACTAGTCCCTGTTCTTGAAGAACACACAACCTAATGGGAAAATAACATGTAGACAACTTTGTATAAAATATACGTGTGTGTGTGTGTGTGTGTGTGTGTGTGTGTGTGTGTGTGTGTATGTGTGTATGTATTAGGGAACCCCCCCCTCCCCATTAAGGGGGGAAAACGAGAATTGCTGTTGTTGTTTGTCCTTTATTCTTGAAGAGGACCATGATATCATACATGTGATGCCATGACATGCAAGTGAATTGGATTTAAGTGAGGGAGGGCTGTGCAAAGGCACCAGCCTCATTTTCTCCTGTGGAGTCATCTGTGTCCAGTGGCCAGATACACATCAGGACCACAGGAGATGGCCCAGGATGCAGTGGAAGACCTTGGCCTTTTAAAGCTAAAGTCTTTAGCAGGTCTCAGTTTAACTGAGGCAACATGAATTCTTTGATTAAGGCTAGGTTTAAAAAAGTGAGTCAAAGAATGGCCTCTTTACCTGGTCCAGGAAAAAAAAAAATCTAAGTGGGAGGGCAAGACCCTCAGGGTTTCCGGCCAAAACAGAAACAATTCCATCCATATTCACTCTGAGTCAGTCAGGGTCTAAACAGTGATTAAGTGAGTTTTGGCCTGGGATTTATTGTTGGCCAGTCTGTGAGAGCTAGAGTGATTTGGGTTTAAGGCTTGGTCCTTAAGAAATCTAATCTGTAGAGGAAGAGGAAGAGGAAGAAAGTAAAGAGAAAGAAAGGAATGAAGAAAAAGAGCTGTATTGCCCAACTGGCCAATTCCAGTTGGTTCCCCAGTGGGGCAGCTCCTCCTACTTACAGGATTGCTGTTTGTCCTTTGTTCTAAAAGGGGACCATGACATCATGGATGTGATGCCATGACATGCAAGTGAATTGGATTTAAGTGAGGGAGGGCTGTGCAAAGTCACTAGCCTCACTCATTTGAGTCCTGTGGCCAGATATACATCAGGACCACTGGAAATGTCCCCCATGGTTCAGTAACCAAGAAAACTAATGGAATCTTTGGCTACATTGATAGAAGCATGACTCACAGGAGTAAGGAAGTTGTAGTCTCAATGTACTCTGCACATGTTTGGAGGACTGGTTTCAATTATGGGCTTTACATTTTAGAAAGGATAGTGATAAGATGGAGAATGTCCAGAGTAGTTCAGGCTGGATGACTAAAGGCTTTGTACCCAGACAAGGAACCAAGGTAGTTTTTCTTGGAGAAGAGAAGGTTCAGGAGAACATGGCATCTGTGTTTTAGCATTTTAGGGCCTTTTATATGGAGGAAAGATTAAAGTTAATCTATTTAGCTTCAGAATACATAACTGCTAGAAAAGATTAGAAGCTTCAAAAGGATAAATTTCAGGTATGGTATCAGGAAAAACTTACCAAGAGCACTAGTAAAAGTGAGTGCGTCATACCTGGGGGTAGGGGGTTATGAGTTTTTCCTTTGTAGAAACCTTAGAAAAGGTTGGCTGGACCACTTGCTGGGCATGTCATGGTAGAAATTTTCTTTTGGTCTTGGTTGGAATTAGATAGACAATAAAGGCCCGTGCGGCCTTTTTTCACTTTGTATTAGTGGCAACTGATATGACTCTTAGTAGTACTATCTTTAACTGTTTTTTCTTCCTCTCAATAGTTCTTTAAGAAAACACAGTAATGCCCTGCACCGCTTATTGAAACGAGTTGTTAGCACATTTAGTAAGGACACAGGAGAACTGGCATCTTCCTTTTTGGAGTTCATGAGACAAATACTCAACTCTGATACAATGGTGAGTTAATACATTTAGCCTTTCTTGAATTTATTAACTTGTGCTATACTATGAAGTAATTTTAAAAACCATTTTGCCTCATTATTTTTAACATGCATTGCTTTTATGTTATCATATTTATCAAGCATCTTGCAGCCTTTAAAGCACCAGTGTGAATGTGACCTTTGAGATCAAAGTAATTTCAAAAAAGTTTTTCTTCTATTTCAAATTTCATTTTTCTTTTTTACCATATTGATGGTACTCAGAAACCGGTATGCCTTGTCTGTTAGTCACTAAGTATTATGGATGATGCCATACTAAGTGCTTTTGGCACTGAAGCACATTACATTTAGATTCATTCATTCAGTAAGTATTTATAGCCTTTTCAGGGCTAGGCAGGTAGCCTACAAGGACATAGATGAAGCAGTCCCTTTCCTCAAGGAGCTAACATCCCATTAATAGTATTAGAATATGTTTAATTGGAGATTTGAATTAAAAATTGAACTGTCTTCTAAAGTGATGTCTCCTGCTTTAAACCTTCTAGTACAGATCTAACAGCAATGATTAGATGCAGCCTAGACTTGAGTCTCCGCTATAACATTTTTATGTGTTTGCAGTGGCTGAAGATATTGTTTATTAAAATGTTACTAACAGGTACATTAGGAAAATAAAATCTTTTTATAAACCATTCTTATCAACAGATTAAGAAAAAGCTTTTTTATGTGAATTTTTAATTAGAGTTTTAAGGTATGCATAAGTTTTTTGAGAATAAAATATATTTTCCTTTATTTGAGTTTTATTTGCAAAATAGTGTTATTTTTTATCCATTAAGTTTTTAATTTTAGAAGTTTACATTTTGTATTATGAATTGAGTAGTTATAAAGTTTTGAAATACTTTGCTGCTAAAAAGTTAGATTACTCAGCATTAGGACAGTAGCTCAAAAGAAATGTAAGATGTGCAAATTTAGAGAATCCACCCCAGATGTTCACAGGGACTATTTGTGCCCAACCTGTGGTAGAACATTCCGAGCTTGTATTGGTCTGATCATTTACAGTCGTACACAGTGAAACTTGTCTCTAGCATAGTGATGTCATTTTGGTCCTCTTCAGGAATGAAGGGCAACCACCAACCAGCTACAGATTATCTTTCTACAATTCATTTGAATTCCTAAGGGTCTTTTGTGTTAACAAGCTAAAAATCAGTGTTTTCCTTAAGTATGAGACAAAATGAAACGGTGTGAGACAGTATCATACTTGGGTTCGTCTGAATTTTCACATCTCATTTGGTTTTTCCTATTGACATCAGTGATTAAAAAATTATACCTTTGTATCCTAAATTGTATATTTAGGAAAAGTTAGATTTCCACATGGAAAGGTCTTTAAAAGATGTGAAACTTAATTTAAAATTTTTCAGACACCAAACTTTTAACTGTGACCCAAAGGACAAATTATCATCAACTTTAAAAAGGCATTTTCTTTTATTTTTAACCATGATCTGTTATATATGATAATGATGGAGGAAGGATACCATGAATAAATGAAATCTTCACATAATATCACATCTAATAATTTTCATCATGTTCCTCAAAACTGTTTTCGTGAAACATAGCTACTACTGGGTAACCAGATTGGCTTTTATTTTTGTTTATTTGGTTGGTTGATATCTGTTTACTGTCTACTAAAAAATTTAGTGATGGTAGATTATAATTGAGCCGTATTTAAATACTTCCCATTCTCTTATAGAGTTGTTAATAATGGATAAAAATTGTACAGGTAGCAAGAAGAGAAGTCAGGGGTCTTGGCAGTTTACAAATGGATTAATCATTATTTTTTTTTCTTGTGCAAATATTTAATTTTCAGATAATAGTTCCGTAATATATTTAAGAGGTTAACATGACTGTATATCCTTGTATTTAGAAGAAAGTTTAGGATGTTTTGAAAATTGTCCACTTTAATTCTTCAAATTAAGGAGTAAAACTTACTGAACTGTGACTATTTCCTGTAAGGCAGAAAATAGTCACTTCTACACCTGATGGGATGTAATCTTTAGTGGGCAGATTGCTATCCTCTTTATTTGTTCGCCTGTCTCCTGAGAGAAAATGTAAAACTTTGTCAGCTCTTTCTAATAGCAGGCATAGTTTTGTTAATTATTGTGTAACAGTTATGTTGTGAGACACCAGTGTATTTTGAGGGAGAACATTTGAGACATCATGATGCCATATTTGAAAATCATTAGGTAAAGTTGTTGTATCACTTTTATGAGATTAAAGCCATCTGCTTATTTTATTGCTTCATTTAACAGTTTTGTGCTGGTAGGTATAAAGTGAAACCATCAAGTGAAATAAGACACTAAATGATTTAGATGTTCGATGTAAATTCTAAATTTTGCAAGTTTCTTTATTATTTTAGTTTAATTTCTAATGTTTACAGGGATGTTGTGGAGATGACAGTGGCCTCATGGAAGTAGATGGATCTCATCCATCAAGGACATTGAGTCTTAATGCTGCAGAATTGAAACAGCTTTTACAGAGCAAAGAAGAAAGTCCAGAAAGTTTGTTCCTTCAACTAGAGAAGCATGTTTTGGTAAAAAACAAAAAATAAAAACTCAAAAAAACCCCTCCCTATAATCAAAACCATATTTTCTCCCTGTCTGAACTACTGTGTTTTTCATTGTCACTGTTTTGAATAGTGCTCCCTCTAATGGGTGGTAGTATTTTTTTCAAAATAATACTGAAATTAGCAATTTGTGAAAGATTGTTCAACTTTCCTGAAAATTTTAAGAACTTGGTTATTTTTGAAACGTAGCCTACTCTCTTGCCTGCAGGGTACCCCCTGCTATCCAATTTATATAAAGGGAATTTTTGGAAATAGTCTTGTGTTTGTTGTTTTAATTTGTTTAATTAGAAGATGGAAATTTTTCGCCTAGTAAAATATTGATGTCAAAAATTTTATTTAATGGCTCAGATTTTTTCCATTAAAAATATGTGGGCATAATAAATGTTATTTATTTTTTAAACTCGTGCTTTATTATTCAAGTTTTTTCTTTTTCATCTTAAATCTAGGAACATTCTAAAGATGATGACAGCCTGGATTCTTTGCAGGACAACATAGTTGGTCTTAGACAAATGCTGGAATCTGCAGGTGATCCTTTACCACTTAGTGATCAAGACGTAGAACCAGTTCTTTCTGCTCCGGAATCTCTTCAAAATCTGTTTAACAATAGGTAAAACAAATTTTTGTTGTTTTTGTCATTCTCTGGAATTAGTGGCCATATTAAATATGTCACCTGTCTAGTTTTTGCAAAATAAAATATAACCAACCTCCTTAGTAATTGGCATATTTGATCAACAGACATTTTTAAGTGCCTGTGAGATATCAGGCAATGTGATCAGGGCTGGGCATACAAACACAAAAGGGAAATAGAATTCTTCAATGACCTCACTAGTTTGCTTCACAAAAACCAAAAACCAAAAACCAAAAAACAAAACGGTGTGAGAGTTTAGCTCACCCTGGGCTCTAGAGCCTTTGCTGGGCTACTGATTGGTTGTGTGATTTTTTTGAGCCTCAATTTTCTTATCTGTAAAGTGAATGTACTGAACTGAATGATCCCTATTCTTTGAATATTTGTTGTAAAAATTTTCTTGAAAATAAACTGCTAGCCCCATTTAGTGAGAGAACAAAATCTATGCAGCATTTTAGAATCAATCTATATATTACTTTTACTCTTGTTTAATCTTTGCTAAGGACTCATTTTCTGAAGTAGCTATTTTAAAGCTGTAGCACCAAATTTACTAACCCTTCAGATATTTTAAATTATACTTTATACAAGATTTGGAAGATGATCTTAAATATTTTGAAGTGTGCTTATCATCACTGTATTTGCTGACCTTTGTTATAGGACTGCATATGTGCTAGCCGATGTTATGGATGACCAGCTGAAGTCCATGTGGTTCTCTCCATTCCAGGCTGAAGAAATTGAAACAGATTTAGATTTGGTAAATTGATTTTGTCATATATATCCAAAGAGTTATTTTAAAGTTATAGTTGGTGATAGTTTCTTTGGCTCCTAAAATGGATTTTATTTTGTGTCAAAATTTTGTTGTTGGATTAGTGATATAATTTTTATATAATGCATTTCATTCTATTTAGATTTCTCTTATTTTTCACATCTACCTCATTTTAGTTCTTTCATATCAGTGGTATGAATCTTTGAGTAGTCCTGAAGAGGTAGGATTATAATCTTGTATCATTATTATACTGTACCCATTATAGTATTTGGGGTAGGCTGTTTTCTCTGGGCAAGTATATGGTGTTCTGTTTTCCTATAAGCTGTTGCTCTTGTCTGGTGCTAGGATAATGGAAAGAAATCCTCATGATGGAATCCTCAGTTGATCCTGTGTGTTAGTGTGGGGAAGGTATTATGACAACTAAATCCTGTTTTTTTAATAGGATTTATTTGGTAAAATGATCATTTTGTAGCATAATATGTTATATTTGGAGGGAAACATGCTAAATTCTTTAGTATACTGAAAAATTTTTGAATGTATAGTTAAGCACATTGAACTTCTATGAAGTTTTTATTCTACACAATTTCTGAGGGAAAAGAATTTCCAACCAATTTATGTGTTAATAGTGGAGCATCATTATAATAATGGTGAGGTATTGAAGCATCATTTTGAAAAAATAAATTTTACTTGAATATTTTTATTGTAGGAACAGATAAAAGCTATTTATCATCATATTCTGCAAACACTTTTGAGAAATCCTTTGCTGAATACTTAATTGATGATTAAAAAAAGACATGCTCTTCTATTTTTCACAATTGTATTATGATTTTAATGTCGTAGTTGGTGTTACCTTTTTAAGATCTAAAATGGATTATCTTAAATCAGGTTGATATGAAAAAATACCAAAAGTACCTTTTAATATTAAGTCTTTTTCTAGATAGTTTAGTGTATAAGAGATTGTACTTTGAGATTCTTAAAATGAGCTATAGGTTTGGCTCATTTTGGTCTGTGAAAGGTGATATATTAAAGATTTAACTAATTTATAATAACATTGTTTCATTATGTAAATTTAAGAAATTTAGACTTGATCAATTTAAGAATGATGTATGTTTAACTACAATTTCTGTTAAACTGAACCCCTGCTAGAACTTCTTGGAAGTAGTATGGTAGACAAACTTTGCAATAGAGAAAATACAAGGTCTATTGGTGACTTAGGCTCCTTTCTTTTGGTGATTGGTCCAGAGAGTTCATGTGCCATCACCCTCCATCAATAGATGTCTATACCCTTTAGCTGTAGACATTCTACATCATCTCTAAAAAGGTGGTGAGACTGTGCTCTCTCTGTTCGATCTTTGGGGCGGGGGCAGGGGTGGTGATGGGCTTTTTCAGAAACTCAGTTTTAGAGGATTTCCTTTGCTGATAAAAGGTCTTTTTTTTTTTTTTTTTAAAGTATACATACAGCCTCCCCCATACCTATCTAAATGTTGGCTCTGGTATATTTTATGTTAGGAAAACTTCTGTCAAAATTACACTTAAATAGTTGCTTCTGGAAACCCCCCTTCCCACCAATTGCACTATTGTGAAATTATTCTTTTATGATCGCAGGTAAAAGTTGACCTAATAGAGCTCTCTGAGAAATGCTATAGTGACTTTGATTTGCAAGCCGAATTAGAACGTTCCTTTTTGTCAGAACCATCATCTCCTGGGAGGACAAAAACTACAAAAGGGTTTAAGCTTGGCAAGCACAAACATGAGACCTTTATAACATCAAGGTAAGCTTTGTTACTCTATAGTTCTCTCAAAAAAATGCATATGGCTGAGGAACATTCAAGAACATGATCCAATAAACTACGCAAAGTAGTGGTTGAAATATAAGCTGTCTTTTCTGGGAGTCTTTTTCCCACTCCACTTGTAAAGATCACTTATTCAGTTGGCTTATTAGCAGTGGACTGAAAACAGGCTTGGGTATAGGGAGTTGGGCTATTGCTATATTTTTTGGTTGTAAGAAAACGTGAGTGTCTTGGACATTTATTGCTTTCTTGTGCTTGAAGAAAAGGGAAATTAATTGGGTCATTAAGAAAATGTTTTTTACTTGCAAATAGCATAATGTCACCTCCCTTTTTTCCTCGATTTTGTAGTATGTGGTGTGTCACTCTTATGTGCTGTTTTCCATAAAAAAGTCATGCTTTTTTTTTTTTTTTGGTCATACTGACTTTTTAAGGAAAAGGAATTATTTTTGGTTTGAGTGATCTTTTGAATGAAGTTTGGAAACAAATGGAAGAGATCTTTGTGGGAACTATCAAAGTATGAGTTTTAAGTGCTGAGTTAAATCAGTTTTAGTTTGTTTTCTCTGATAATATGAAAAAATTTAGAAAGTTTCTTTATATTCTTTCTATTTGTTTTAACTTAAATATTTAAAAATTTTAACTAGTGGAAAATCTGAATACATTGAACCTGCCAAGAGAGCACACATTGTGCCACCTCCAAGAGGAAGAGGCCGGGGAGGATTTGGACAGGGCATCAGACCCCATGATATCTTTCGCCAGAGGAAACAGAACACAAGTAGGCCGCCATCTATGCACGTGGATGATTTTGTTGCAGCTGAAAGCAAAGAAGTGGTCCCACAGGATGGGTTACCACCACCAAAAAGGCCACCCAAAGTGTCACAGAAGATTTCTTCTCGTGGTGGGTTTTCAGGGAACCGAGGAGGCCGAGGTGCTTTTCATAGTCAGAATAGGTTCTTCACTCCACCCGCTTCAAAAGGTAATTTGTTTTTTGAAATAGTGAATAAGTTGAAAATTCGCCTTCGTTTTCTCCATTTAAAAAGAGACCTAAGAACTTTTATCTTAAAAAAATAAAACTATACTACTAATTAGTCAGAATTATTCCAATGACTCTCATTTATGAAGGAAGCTTTTAGAGTGGATGTATATGTAGGAGTGGGGAGGACATTAAGAAAGAGAGTTTGACTTACCCAAGCAAATGTTTCTCTCATGTTTTACTCCCAATATCTACTTAAGTCTTTCAGTAACATTTATGACCATTATTTTGATTTTTATGCATTGGATTTATTCATCTGAATTACAAAAATAATTTGAGATTATTCTTAGTTTACCAATTTACACTTACCAAATTGCTTTCCCAGTCTAATATTGTAAAACGATCCCTTTTAGGATTTTTTAAAAAGGTTTTTTGGTTGTCTAAATTAGGAGCTAATGCTTGAGGATTGAAGTATGCATCCTCACTAGTAGATATACGCGTTACCTACATAATGCTAAGTATACATATGGGAATGAGAGAGAATGGAATTTCTATAACTATCTTAATTCTTCCTGGAAGTTGTTTCTCTTGAGTTAGTTACTTCTGTATTCCAGTTATTTGCCTGAAAGTTTTTCAGTAAGGCTGTCAGTAGTATTTCTTCAATCTAGGACTTAATGAAGGGTGAAGTTGTGAGTCATTAAATAATGACATTATGTTTTGTGTTTAGGCAATTATAGTCGTCGTGAGGGAACCCGAGGTTCCAGCTGGAGTGCTCAAAGTACACCACGAGGAACCTACAATGAAAGTAGAGGAGGGCAGAGCAATTTCAGCAGGGGCCCTCTACCACCACTTCGGCCACTCAGTTCTGCAGGTAGGTTGTGTTTTGTTTTCAAATAGTACTGATAATATGGGAAGATGTTTGCCCCTTTCCAGATGGGAATATGAAAAACAAGCATACTTTGAGACATTAAATGCTAATATTTTTAAGCTAGTGATATTATTAATGATTTACAGAAATTTCCTGAACTATTTTGACAACTTGGACAGGACTAAACAGTTGTTCTCATCTGGCTTTAAAAAAAATTCCATTAGCAAGGCCTTAGGGTGCTTACTATATTTCAATTACCGTGCTAGGAACTAGGAATACAAAGGTGAAATAGTGCCTGCCCTTAAGGAGCTTACATTTTAATGGGGGAGACATGTACATATGCAGAACTGTAGAGAACACATACCAGAGAGATTCAAGGTCTGATATAATGATGATAGCCTTTTTAGAAAAATACTTTTGGACAGATAATGTCTAATCACCTTTGTAATCCAAATAACAATAAAAAACCAGTGATTCTGTACAATTCATTTTGTTTGTTAAAGTTATTTGTAAAGTTGGCCCAAAAGTCAGTCTTTGGTACTAGATGTAAGAGTCATGTTCTTGTCTGAATTGCATTACATATTCTATTAAATGAAATAAAAGTTTTGTTAATTTCAGTTCTACTTTGAATAATGTATTTAACATATTATTGAGTAATAATAAATAAGCGTTTACTTACAGGAGCAAGGAAAGTGAGCAAGGATTAAAATAACTTTTTTCTATTGTAGGATATCGTCCAAGTCCACGTGATCGTGCTTCCAGAGGTCGGGGTGGACTTGGGCCTTCTTGGGCAAGCGCAAATAGTGGCAGTGGAGGCTCAAGAGGAAAGTTTGTTAGTGGAGGCAGCGGGAGAGGTCGTCATGTACGGTCCTTCACACGATAAAAATTATTCTTGGGAACATTCTGAGAGCATAGACATTTCATCAAGACAATTTTTAAAAATTAAGGCACTAAAGGACCAATTTAGACTTAAACAGATATCGGGAGACATCTGAGAGAATATTTTTATCTGAAGAAAGATTTTGTTTGATACGAAACATGAAATTTCAATAAAAATCCAAACATTTTTATGTATGGTTGCATATTTTCTCTTTATATTCTAAAAAGCACTTTGAGGGATTTCATAGAAAATGCAAGATGTTTCTCAGTTGGGGCATTAAAAGTTCTAGCAATTTTTTGTTATAAAATATCCTATGCCTGTGTAAAAAGTAGCATTATTCTCTGACTGGTTAAAAACATGAAAAAAATAGTTTTTTTTTCTTTTGTGATAGAAAAGCTATACGAATTTGCTTTGTGTCTCAGGTTGGAACTACTAGCCTAGTTTCGATGGTGTTATAATTAATACTTCATAATAAGACATTTTAATACTATTTGGGGAGAAATTAGAAGCATTTAGGAAGACTTGAACTTTATCTTAAAAAACAAAGTAAATAAATAAATTTTAATACAGTAAGAGCATTTTCCCCAAGGAGAGTTTTGTCACCCTGAGTCTTCCCATTAATAGTGTGAAGTATGGTTATCACGAACACAGTATATTTCTCTTTGTCAGCTAATACTTTTAATTTTTATAGTTGTGTATTTGTGAGGTGGTGGCTGGAAGGAAAGGTCCTATTTGATAAGAAAATGACTGAAGGAAACAGAATGTCAGACATTTTTTCTTAGCTGTTACTGAGTTAAGATGTTATCTTTCATGTTTAAAAAAAAGGTGAGTGGAAAAATGTTAACACTTAGAATCCAAACTACCATACGTAAATCCACTTTGTAGAAGGTGCAGTACTGTGAAGTGCTAAAGACTGAATGTTGTGGTTTACAGTTCTGTATAACATAGTGAAGGTCTCTTAAGTAGCTGTATTTCCTAGGAGATTATGAGAGGAGACAAAGGAATCTGAGATAGGGATAAGATGGAAGTTAACATGAAGTTCAGTAGAATGAGATACAAAATCACTGATTTGTCTTTTGGTCTCGAGTTCTAATGTAGTGCGACCACTGAGTAATACTATGCTCCAGTTGGATCTACAGCTATTTCAGTTTTATAATTGTGCTTTTAGCTATTAGGAAGACATCAGAGATAATAAATTGTTAATATAGAAATTGAAATTGCTTTTAAAATGGGTTAGTCATCCAGGGAAATTGAAAAGTAACTTGGTGGCTGACAGTTTTGACTAGAGATAAGCTTCAAATGAGTGGTAATAAGGGAATGTAGGAAACTGGAAAGTTACATATTATGGTCCTTTAGGTTGTGATTATAGGAGTACTCGAAAGTCTGCAGAAAGAACCTCTTCACCTCTGTTTTTAATTATTGGATCCCATGGATATGTCTGGAGGAGGCTTCCTCCAAGTTCATTCCTTGTCTGTGTAGGATGTTACTCTATTCCCGAGGTAGAGTTTGTCAGTGGCAGATGTGAATCTGAATAGGAAAGCAGCTATTTGTCAGGATGCTTTTATGTTTTTAAGAGATTATTTTTGGGAAAAATAGGTCACCTTTTAGAAATTAGTTAATAATATGCATTAGTCATAGGTGTTGATGAAGATAGGAAAGGGGAATAGGTAGGTTTTTGAAAATTTTGTTGATTATTAAAAAATTTGATTTAACAAATATATCTTAAGAGTACATTAAAATTGTTTTGAGTCTTGAAAGATAGAACAGAGATAACTTCATTCTGTCTTCTCATTGATTGTAAATAGAAAAGGTATAAAACAGAGATGTAGTCTCACCAAAGGTGGTTGCCATGCCATAATCATGAAGGATGTCCAGGATAGAGTCCAAGGGGAAGGGGGCTTGCTTATATAGATGCTGAGGCACTCCAGATGTGCCTGCTTGCAAATGGCATTGTACTGATGATTATATCCAGTTATGTAACATTGTAGAGCCTCATAAAAAAGATCCATAATCACTCAAGAGAGTTTGGCTTATCCACACAGGAAGAAATCAAGGGGATGGATAATGAGTGTTGTCTAGACTATTATGTTCAACTGGAGGGAAAGCCCATCAAACAGGTGCATTGTTCTATACATCTTGGAGAGATACTTCAGACTCACAGTGAATTGTGCCTAGAATTGGAGGAAGCAAATGGGTTAGGCTGCCTGTAGAAAATTGTGCTCTTACTTGAATGATACCAGTTTTACTCTGAAACAAAGACTTGTCTTTTAAACACCAATATTGTTCTATTGATACTGCTTAAGCATGGAAATACCACTATCACTGAACTAAGGAATTAGTTTCAGGTTCCCAAAAGCTCAATGGAAAGACACATGGTGGCTTTGAGTAGGTGGTAGCATACTCTCAGTATAACGATCAGAAAAGAAACCACATGCCAGGATCATAGAAGAGTGAGGGAATAGTCCATGTAGAGGGGCTGTTGTTCTCCACTCATATCCATGGAACACTGAGCTCTAGAGGAAGTCCCTCAGCAAGGACAAGAATTTCACAGGATGAACTAATTGTGTATGGGTTGAAATCTACCCCATGGGAAGAAGTATCCATATTAGTGAGATCACAGATCATCAAAGCAAGTAATGAAAAATACATCAGATACTTTCTGGAAACACTTGTCCTTTGTTAGACCCATAGCCAAAATTGAGAATTGTTTATGTTACTCTCTTAAGAAAATGGAAAGAGAGGAGCTCTGAAATGTTGTTACCTATCATGGCAAAAAGTGCTACTAGCTAATCATTGTATTATAAGTCCTGTGTCAGATGAAATTTTTATTCTTTTTGGTCAGTAGCCATTGCCAAACGTAGAATAAGAAAATGTGCTCTTCTCGGAAATATGATAAAGTTTCAAGTTTAAGAGTGAGTTCCTAAGCACATAAGAGCATTAAAAAATTCATGAGGGAATCAGATAAACTTAGTTTTAATTTTTGAGGAAGTTAATTCAAAAGGAGGGATGAGAAATTTTGGACAATGCTGTATCAAGCAGTAGCTTATTTTTTCTGGAATTACTTGGTAAAAAATAGTAAACAATTATCCTCTCAAATAAACCTAAGATGGTTGTAGACTATGAGGCAGAATGTGATGTGAAAAGCCCTCCCTTGAAGGAAGGAGCCCTGCAAATACAGGTTTCTTGTGGTTAGAAGAGTTTAGTATTTGCTCTGTGAGCATATTTTGTCAATGGATTCTCTTTTTATAATGATCATAATTTGAGGAAGGCTAAGATTCTAGCTGGTTTGCATTTGGTTAGTTAACCTGCAAGTTATTTCAGAACTTTATTTTCGTGGGTATTCCCTCCAATGAGCAGGCCATAACCTACTCTAGCCCCTAGTAATCATTTTTAATGAGCTTCTGTGTTCAAAAAGCATGCCCTAGGACAGGGGTTCTTAACCTTTATGGTATCCTGGACTCCTTTGGCAGTCTGGTAAAGCCTGTAGAGCCCTCCAAATAATGTTTTTAAATGCAAAAACTAAGATATGAATCATTATAAAAGAAGCAATTATACAGAAATAGTTATCAAATATAAACAAACAAGTTCATGGATGCCAGGTTAAGAAACTTTTGACCTAGCAGCTAACCTTTTTATGCTGACCATCTTCAGGTGTAACTAAGCTGGTCCACAGATGGCAGCTAGGTAGTTAAATACTTGAACACTTTCCAGCTTGATAGGACTGTTCTAGCCTGCAAAATCCAGGGTCACCTTTAACATCATGACGAGGCATCAGAGTAGCACTCATATTAACATAGTTAAGTTTTCAGACAAAACGTTTTATTTTAAAAATCCAGATGAAGAGATGAGGGCCTACCTGAGAAATAAGTTCTTAGTACTCAAATTGAGTCAAATGCTGGTGGAAGGGCCTGGAGATGCTAAGCCTAGGAAAGATAAGACTTAGGAGAAGTACAGTAGTTCAAATATTTGGTTACTATCATATGGAGGGTGGCACCAAAGGGCAGAACAGAGAATGAGTAGTAGAGGTGGTGGAGTTAGATTTAGGCCCAATAGAGGAAAAAACTTCCTAATGATAATGGAGTCCCTCCCTTACTGGAATGCTATGAGCAATAGATGCTTGGGTATATCGTAAAGGTTATTACTTCTAAGATAATCGTTAGACTATGTAGTCTCTGAGGTGCCTTCCAATTCTGAGATTCTATAAAGCAATTAGTTAAGAATCTAGTCTTAACAATTCTGTAACATTTTGACAAGTGATTGTCAGGAGAATCTTTTAATTTTTTAAAAAATCATTTGATCATGGCTATATAAATATGGATTGTAAATGAGGGCAGTCCCATTTCTGTCTGGATAAGGTCAAATGTTAGCATTTTCGTAGGATTTTCATCTGTATTGAAGTTTTAAATTTCTGCTCCATAGGGGTATGGATTATTGCTTTACAATAGGAAAAAGTCTTAGGAGAAGACTGACTAGAACTAGACCGACTTTTAAGAACAAAACTGTAGGTGTGATAGGTTTCTTCAATCTGTGTACATAAAATGTTTGATTTGTGCTTTTATTCTATTTGCAGCAATGAGAAGTATGTTTTTGTTTTGTGGGGAGTGATGGGGGTGGGTTTGCTGAAGTGGACTGTGAGTCAGTCAAGAAGCATTTATTATGTGCCGGGCACTGTTTTGAGTCTGCTTTTGACGGCTACATTCAAGTTATGGCTGGTATTTCATGTTTTGTAGGAGTTTAACTGTTGTGTTTCATGTTATCACGGTGTTCTGGAAGTGTTGTTTCTGTTTACTCTGCTTGCGGTTACTCTAGCTCATTAGACAAAAACTTTTGAAGTAAATATACATAAAATGGAAGAAACTCTGAACTGAAAAAAAAATTTCATTCTAAGATAAAAAGACTAAGGTTGGTATAAAGTTGAGTAAGTGAGAGCAAGAGGGCCATTTCTTTTTTGTACGACTTAAAATTTATAAATAGTTGCCGAATTAATGGGTTGTATTTGCCAAGTATTAAGTGACTTCCTTGTTTTTCCTTCTATACTGTAAAGAGGCTTTGGGAGTTGTTAGGACATAGCTTTTTATTAAGATAGGTGTAGGGCACTCATTTCATTCTGGGGCTTGGCAAGACCCTAGGGATTCAGTTCTAGGGATCTACCCTAACAGTTTAAAAAATAATCTCTGGGGGAAGCTTTTGACAAAATTATAATGTTCTCTGGGTTCTTTCTAGAGCAGGATGAACTTGGATGGGGAAAAATACATCATTATTTCAATACAATTGATTTCTTTTGTAATCTGATCTATTTTATGCACTTAAAAATATTCTGAGAAAAAGGGTCCATGACACAAAAAAGGTTAAGAATCCCTTTTCTAGAGCAAATCTTTAGAACCATGATCCCCCTCAGGATGCATAAGCAAGGACTCACTTAACCAGAAGTAGCTGTAAGCCATAATCTTTTATAAATAACATACTTCATACTGTCTGAGGGTTTTAATGCATTTTTGAGTTAATGATTTTATTTTAAAAATTCAACTGGATAAAAAAGAACCTTTTTTGAATTAACTAAGCATGCAGAAAAAGCAAGACAATGAAACTTGTTCAAGTGCTTACTGAAATTCAGAACTTAGTGTTCATAAAATACACAGTGGATTACTGGAAAGCAGAAAATATTGATTATGATTTTATGCCTGCATTTTAAATTACAAAGACCATTAAAATGATCAGTTTAAATTATATGCCTGTTATCTGTACACTGGAGCCCAAGAAAGTCTTTACCATTATAGATGAAAACTAGAGAGCTTTCTGGTATTTTCAAAAATAACCTATTTTAGGTGAAGTCCAGAGTGGCCCTACCTTAGAGCAAATTCTGTGCGATAATTACATTCAGGTTGTGTTGCAGTTAATAAGGCCAAGAACAGTTGCCAACAGATGTATTACTTCAGTACTGTTTTTCGTAGAACATGGAATCATGGGATCATAGATTTAGAGCTGGAAGGGACCTTAGAGGCCATCTAGTCCAAGTGACTTGACTTGATCAAGGTTATGCAGGCAGTAAGTAGCCCCATTGGGATTCGAACCCAGGTCCTCTGACTCCAAATCTGTTTTCTTTCCATTGTACCATGCTGCCTCCTGACTGATTATTGTTAATGTATTTTAAACAAGTAATGTGACTTCAGTGTAAACAATTTCAAATAATTTCATATGATCTTTTGTAACTAGTTATGATGATATTAAAGATATCAAATGTTAATTCTCTGACTCTAGTTACTGTATGAAAGGAATTATTATCTGTGTGTGGTGACACACTCCTGTAATCCCAGCTGTTGGGGAGGCAGGCAGAGGCTGATGTATCTCTTGAGCTCAGGAATTCCGAGCTGCACTGGACTAAGGCAGTTGCGTGTCTGCAGGAAGCCCAGCTTTAAGGAAGTGAGCCTGTGGGATCTAAGGAGGGTGGACCAACCATTCCAGAATAGAACTAGAGCAGGTAAAAGCTCCCATGCTCATCAGGATGGGATCAGGCTAGGGAGAGGCTAGCCCTTGGACTTCTGGCATGGACAAGAAGGGGAGACTCAGAGGCACTGCCCTAAGTCCATGAGTTAAGTTTGACACTTAGAAGTACAAGGTAAGTGTGTACATTTGATTTCTTTAATAGTAAGAAACAACTGTGGGGTAGATACTGTTTTTATGATATTTTCTATAGAAAAAATGAAAATCATTGGATTGATTCCTCCCCTGCCCCACATACCCTTTCCCCTCAAAAAAAGTCTTTCCATAGCTTTCAGCATCTACAAAATTTAACTGATAACTTGTAATGTTTTTTTTTCCTCAGAAAATACTCATTTGGAATATTTTCTCTGCCTCCAGATTTTGTTTTATAGAGCCCTATTTCATCCATCATATAAGTTTTTTTCACCTTATAGAATAAAATTTTTGAAAAAAGGAAAAAAAATTATTTTAGACAATTATTTATAAACAAAGGTTTATTTGGAACACTATTATAAAGCCAAATTAATTATAGCAATGTAGCATATCCAAAGATGATAACTATCATCAGTCTCATAAAGTCCTGCTCATTTTGTTAGGCAAACAGTGAAAATTTTCCTATTAAGTTTACCTAGTTAAGTGTAACTAATTATGCAAGTGATGTAGAAAATTGTGTAACAAGTCCATATGTTAAAAGGCACATATTCTATGGCATAGTACATGTCTTTAAAACATTGATGTAGACAGTTTTCTAAACTGTAATTTCAATTTGGGATAAAAGTACTTAAAAATGTAAATCTAAATATGAAAATATAGAGAATGATTTAATGCAGTAAAGTGTCTGAGGTTAACTCCACTCCTAAGTAGCAGTACTGTTCAAAAATTTTTATAGTTAATAACTCAGTATAACAATTGCAATTATATGCTACATTCAGAAGCAAATGATTACAAAGTCCATATGATTGCAATAAGGTGACAGATCCATTATGGATGTTTCTAGGTTGAAGAATTGTGCAGCACCTGTCCAGAAACAAAATATAAAAGTATGGGGTAACTGTATAGATACAAACAGATTTTATTTTTGCCCAAAATATTCAGAATAGTTTTAAAAGATCCAGACTAGGATTGAGTTCAGATTGAATCTATTTAATGTGAAATAGCCAAGTCCATAGCTATCTTGTGTAGCACCTCATCTGAAGCCTTCAGTGGGGCTCTCAAGTTATTAGGAGGTGATAAATGGCTATAAAAATTTTAACCAGGTATTGAAGATAGAGTTGTAAACAACTAGTAGTTTTTTTTAAGACAATGCTGAAAGTACCAACCTCTATGAAAAGTAGGGAAAATTGTAAAGTGACTCTGAGTGTGGATGTCTGTATTTCTGCAATAGCCAAGGGACTACCTACTATACATGTTTTGTGTGTAGATCAATCTCTTTCCTAGTGAAAAAGGTCTTGAAGAGTGCTTCTCTATGCTCTAGGCTCTAGGTAGTCAAGGGGTGATGAAATATTCTAAAAGAAATAGAAGCAAGGCTTCATTGAGGGGAAAAGGGGTCTGAGGTGGAAAAAGGGAAACTTGACCCTTAACAAAAAGGGAAGGAAAAGGACAGCTGTACTATTAGAGGTGTACATATTTGAGGTCCTTCCTGAAGAGGACAGAGATAGGTGCTGCTCATTTTCCCAAAAAATGATGTAGCAGAGCCACAGAAGCTATCAGATAAGCTTATCCAGGAAGGGTCAGTGGAAAACTCCTTGCAGCTCTTTGTCAGCTTGATCACTACGACAGACGAGTGATGTATGTCTTGCCGAGTAGTTTTTTCTTCCAGAGTCTTCTATCCCAGACACAAGAGAAAACTTTCCAAGACATATAAAAAGATGACAACCACTTATGATGCATTCATCTGGATACAAATGACACTGCAAGAAAAAAACCTAAAAGAATATTGTCAATGATTATGAAGTCTTAGGCAGGTCCACTTTAGACTTTTGGGACACAAGGAATACAGAAAAGAGGATAGCTTAAGAAGTTGTTTGAGAATGAAACTTTAATTTCTACATCTAAAGTATAGGGACTACACATCCCTGACCAGATGGGAATGCATCTAATAAACAGTGATAAGAATGTATTTACTGGGTGTCTTGCAAATTTAATCGAAAGGGCTTTAAATGGAGAAGGATCAGGGAAGAAAATTCTATTCCCCATCCTCTTCCACCCCTTCCCCTGGGCAGATTATCATAAAGAATAGCTACAATGGTGGAAGAATAGCATTGGAGGCTTCTAGAAGTGGAACAGGAGACAAAATCCAAGGATTTATCTTTCCTCAAATCTCCCTTAGCATTCCCCTACCCTCTCAACTGAAAACCTTATCTCAGTATTTCACTGAAAAAAACTGAGGGCATTTGCTCAGCGGTTCCTCTTTTTCTGAACATTTCATCTCATCACTCAGATGCCTTCTACCATTATCTCCTTTTTCATCCGTCTTACATTAAAACATGGCCCTTTTCCTTACAAGGCAAACCTCCCTGCAGGGGCAGATTGCAGATTGCCCCATTAGCATCTCCATTTCTTAATTCAATCTCTCTCTGCCTATTGTCTTGCAAACATGTCCATGTCTCAACCATCAAAAACCTTCCTCAATCCATCCTGCTAGTTATTGTTTCACATCTCGAGGTCTCCCTTTTGTGGATAAACTCCTTGAGAAGGCCACCTGCAACTGATGCCTTTACTTTCTTTCCTGTCTCCTAACTCTTCAGTCTGGGTTCTGATCTCATCATTCAACTGATCTCTTCAAAGGTTATCAATGATTTCTTAATTGCCAAATTTAATGGCCTTTTCTCAATCCTCATTCTTCTTGATTTCCTCTGCAGTCTTTGACTCTCTTGGCCATCCTTTTCCTTGATACTCGAGGGTTTTGTGACATTACTTTATGCTGGTTCCCTTCTTACCTATTTGACTGCTCTTCAGTCTTCTTCTTTGGATCTTTGTTCAGGTCTCAGCTTAACTGGGTATATCCTTCAGAGCTCTGTCCTGGACCCTCTTATCTTCTTTTCTCTCTATAATGTTTCACTTGGTAATCTCATCAGGTCCTATGGATTCACTTATCATTTCTATGCTTGTGATTCTTAAATCTATTTGTCTTAACCATAACCTCTTTTCTTTATCTCCAGTTTAACATCTCCAACTGTCTACTACACAGCTCTAACTGAATATCTTATAGACATCTTGGACTCAACATGTCCAAAGTTGAACTCATCTTCTCCCTCTTCCCCCCACTCCACCCCCCAAACCTTTTCTCTTCCTAACTTTCCTATTACATTCAAGGGAATCACCATCCTCCCAATCACCCAGCCTTGCAATTTAGATAAACTCCTTGATTGCTCACTTTCTTACCCCTCCTCCATTATGTTGCCAAGGCCTGTCAGTTTTACCTTCATAATATCTCTCACATATGTTCCCTTCTTTTCTCTGACAATGCCATTCAAAAGAGATAAAAAAGGCAGAACAGGGTGGCACAGCAGTGTACATTAAAAAGGTACAAATTAATGAGGATATTCAGGAACTACAAGAACAAAGTATGGAACCATTTGAGTAAAGATCAATGGAGAAATAAACAACAGGTTTTGTGAGTGGAATACAGATCACCAGCAAGGAAAGAGGCAAGTCTGGGAAGCAGAACACAAGCCACACAAAGGCATGATAAAGTTGCAATGAGAGATAGTCAATTATTCAAACGTTTGTTGAATTAAAATTCTATAGTAGATATTATTTCAAGAGGAATAGGAAAGTCTCAAGAATGAAATTCTGAAAACACAAAGGAAAACAATTCCAATGAAGAAGACTTGTCTAAAAAGTCTGATGGGCTCCCATTTACAACTTTAGATTAGAAAATAATTATACAGAAGATGCAAGCAAAGCCAGGCAACAGCAGATGAATATAAAAGCATGTTATGGTCTTGTAAAAATCCTGTCAGAAGAAACTGAGGACAACGCAAAGGATTTGTTTAGATGTACTGGGAGAAAAGTAAGACCAAAGAAAAGATAGGGCTTGGGTCAAAAGGAGGTGTGTGATAACTAACAAATGAGCTTCATTTGCTTTTTGACAGGATAACTAACAGAACAGATGATGGGAATGTTGTGGATATAGCTTAACCTAGGTTTTTTGATGAAATATCTCTAACATTCCTGTGGAGAAGACGGAGAAATGTAGACTGGGTACTTACAATAATTAATGGATTCAGAATTGGTAGGATAGCCAGATTCAAAGAACAGTTAATGGCTCAATGTCCACATGACAGGAAGTTGCACTGCAGTACCTCCAAAATCTGTGCTTAGCCTTGAACTATTTAACTTTTCATCAATAACTTGGACAAAGGCAAAAGTGTATTTACCTCGGGTCTTAGAAATCTTACTAAAAGGACTTTAAATGAAAAGGAAGAGCAATGAGGAAAATATGCCTAAATCTATCCAACTTAGAAACAGAACACAGATTCCCACTACCACCCCTGCCACCCCACCAGGATCTTGAAATTTTTCAGGGGATCCTCAAGATCAGAACTATTTTTCATAATAATATTTAGACATCTTAATAACTAATATGTTAAATGGAAAAAGCTTTCCACAGGGGTCCTCAAAAATTTTTAAGAGTGTAAAGAGATCCTGAGATCAAAAAGTTTGACAACCATGAGTAGGAAGAAAAATATCAGTAGAGCTATCTGGAAATTTGTAGGAGATGAAATCAAAGAAAAAAAACCTTAGTTTTGGATGTCTACATAGAAAATTACAAAATATGGGTAACATTTTGGGTGAATTAGAGATCCTAATGCAAGGAAGCAAATTTCACATCACAAGTATCAATGAGACGAGGATAGTGGAGATCAGTAAAGAGAGACAGTATTTTCACTGGAGCATACTACAGACCATATGAACATATGCGCAGAACCACAGGAATGATATCAAAATCCTGGCTAAGAAGTATGATGTAGATGATAGAGCTGCACAATTCTTAATTTCCTTCTGTTTTCTCTGGCAAAGAAAATTATCTTTGAACTGAAAAAATGAGAACAAAAAATGGCTAATGGGGAGGTGAAACTCAGTACCATTAGGGATCTGTCCTAATGAGTGCTGTCCTTGGTAAGATCAAATTACCAAGTTCAGACCAACTACTGTAATTTAGGGCAATAGAAGAAAGACCTGGTGGATGTGATTACTGTACTACTCCCAATGACCACTGAAATGACATAAGCAAACAGGAGAGATGCCTCAAGCCTAGAGAAGCACAAATGTCCTGATTTTCAGAAAAGGGAAAAGAAAAGAATGTCTTCAAAATATAGCACAGAATCTAACTTGGATTCCTGGAAATATTCTACAACATATTATTAAAAGAATAGTTAACTAAGGACAACTAAGAAAGGAAAGAGTGATCACAAAGAGTCCACTTCATCAACTCCAGTTAATGGCGGATAAATTCTTCCCATTTCTGACAGGCACCACATCAGGACTATGCTGTAGGTACAGTTTGGCTAGATCTTAGCAAACCACTTGACAAAATGCTTCATGTTATTCTTGGAGGCAGGATGCCTTTAGGTTAAATGATACTTTGGTTAGGTGGGTTTGGACCTGGTAGAATGGCTGGGCTCATTAATGGCTCAATGATGTTGACATCTTGGTAGTGTGCCCCAAAGACCTCTACTCAGCCCCTCCTCTGCTGTTTAAAATTTTTTTTTATCAACATTGTGGATAGGGTAAGCACGGACTAGAGTGAGCTCCGTACCCGGGTCCCTCCAAAAACCTATAAAAATGGCTCTGAACCAATTCTAGAACAGCAGAACCCACAGAACAGCAGAGGGAAGCAGGGCTCCAGCCCAGGACAGCCCGGATGGTCTCTGGGTGAGCTCTATTCCACACGGAGCTGGGAGCTGGGAGCTGGGAACGGAGTGGAGCAGAGCCCAGCCTGAGCGGCGTGGACGATCCAGACCAGAAGCCGGGCGGAGGGGGCCCTAGCGCCCTGAATATGTGAGCTGCGGCAGTTACCAGACCCCTCGACCCACAAACACCAAAGACTGCGGAGAAGGTTAGTGGGAAAAGCTGCAGGAGTGGAAGGAGTTCGGGGTTCGGCTTCCAGCCCCGGGGGCAGCGGAGGTGGGGCAGCTACAGCTGTTGTTACTTCTGGCTCCAGGCCCACCTGGTGGGAGGAATTAAGTGGCGGATCACAGCAGGGGTGCACAGCCTGCCGAAGATCTGAGCCCAGTCTGGACTGGGGGTCCTTGGGGAAGGAGGAGTGCGGCTCTGACAGAGCTGGCACCTCCCCCCCAAACGTAGAACATAGAACTCTGTAATCTACAAGCAGTCATACCCCACTGAAAAACTCAAGAGTCAAGTTAGTTGGTTGGGAATATGGCCAGGCAGTGAAAACGCGCCCAGATTCAGTCTCAGACTTTGGATTCTTTCTTTGGTGACAAAGAAGACCAAAACATACAGCCTAAAGAAGACAACAAAGTCATAGAGCCTACAACCAAAGCCTCCAAGAAAAACATGAACTGGCCCCAGGCCATAGAAGAACTCAAAAAGGATTTGGAAAAGCAAGTTAGAGAAGTAGAGGAAAAATTGGGAAGAGAAATAAGAAGGATGCGAGAAAACCATGAAAAACAAGTCAATGACTTGCTAAAGGAGACCCAAAAAAATACTGAAAAATACACTGAAGAAAACAACACCTTAAAAAATAGACTAACTCAAATGGCAAAAGAGCTCCAAAAAGCCAATGAGGAGAAGAATGCCTTTAAAGGCAGAATTAGCCAAATGGAAAAGGAGGTCCAAAAGACCACTGAAGAAAATACTACTTTAAAAATTAGATTGGAGCAAGTGGAAGCTAGTGACTTTATGAGAAATCAGGATATTATAAAACAGAACCAGAGGAATGAAAAAATGGAAGACAATGTGAAATATCTCCTTGGAAAAACCACTGACCTGGAAAATAGATCCAGGAGAGATAATTTAAAAAACATTGTGGATAAAGATGTAGATATCAACCTTATCAAGCCTAATAAGATGAAATGTAAAGTTTTACACTTGGTACAATCATGTTATTTCACTAGTATGATATGGAGGCATGTATAGATAAGTTTACCTAATAAAGATCTGGGGGTTTTATGGACTGCAAACTCAACGAGTCAGCAGTATGAGTTAAAAAAAAAATTGGATCTGTGGTTTGGTAGAGGTAAATCCTTGTGAGGAAACACCTGCTCTGCAACTTAAAGTCTTAGAGATTGTCTGGTCTGCTGAGAGAGTAATTTGCCCAGAGTCACAAAGCCAGCATGAGCTAGAGGTGGGAGCTTAATTCACAGAGCTCTGATTCCCAGGCTAGCTCTCTATTCACTATACCACACGGGAGTCTTCAACAATTTTATATGATGCCCAGAAAAACTGAATCCTATCTTTATTGAAAGGTCACAGTTTGGGATTTCATCAATATGTGGAATTCCTAGTGTGGAGTCAATGCGGACAAAAAATTAGCACCTTTTAGGCTTATAGCAAATTGGTAAGTAATAGTGAACATTAATATAATGCTTTAAAGATTGTAAAAAGCTTTACATATATTTCATCTCATCTTTATTCTCAGTACAATCCTCGGAAGTAGGTATTGTCATTACTGCAATTTTATAGATGAGGAAAATAAAGCATAGGGAGGTTTAGTGACCTGCCCAGGGTCACACAACTATTGTGTCTGAGGTAGGATTTGGAAACGTCTTCCTCCAAGCATAGTACTCTATCCACAGTGACACCCAGGTGCTTCTATGTACCAGCTTAGGTGGCATGCACACAGCCAGTATATGGCAGAGTCAGTCCTTTAGCTAGTTCTTTTGCCTCCAAGGCTGGCCCTCTACTTACTATGTCTTAGACTACAATAATGAAAACTAGCATCCAGTATAGGGACTTAGCCTTGGTCAGGCTACATCTTTTTCAGGTCTAGGCATCAAATTTCATGAAGGATACTAAGTAGCTACAGAGTATCTGGAGAGGGGCAACCAAGATTTAGAGGGGCTGCTAAACCATGGCATGTTGGAAGAAAGTGAAGGAACTGGGGAGCTGTTTATCTTGGAAAAGAAAAAGACAGTTTAATTTCTTAAAGTATCTGAAGTACTGTCACATGGAGGACAGATTAGACTTGTTCTGTTTGACCCTAAAAGATAAAACTAGGAGCAACATGCAGAATATACAAAGGAGATCCCAGGCTTGATATACAATGAAAAGCTTTGTAATAATCAAAGCTATCCCAAAGTCAATGGGCCGCTCTAAATCCAGGTGGGTTCCTGTACACTAGAAATAATCAACCAGTGGCTAGGCAATTGTCAGGTATACTGTCAAAAAAATCCTTACTTAGGTCTACTAGGCTTCTCCTGATTTCCTTTCCAACTCTTGAAGTTCTGTGCTTCTATGATTCACAATGAACAGCCATCAAATTGAAATAATATTGATTTCGTGGTTTACCTTTTCCACAATTTCATTATATAGATTACCCTGGGAACAGAGGAATTCCTTGGAATTTCTCCATTTTATTATGTGTTGCACATAAGGGCTAAAAAACAAACAAAATCTCTGCTAAACTTAATTTACTATAAGCACAGTTAAATCCTTTTTCCTCTCTACGAAAATCAAAGACTTGTTAGTATATTGCTGTTTTAGACAGCATGCTTTCTACACATGTATCTCTCTACCAGATGAATTAAATGATCTATAAAGGCTATTCCTACTCTCAAATCCAAAATTTTTTTTTGTGGATCCTTGTTTTTTACAGCATAATGGAGTGTAACAGTTCAGTAAAAATTTTAGAAACCCCAGGGATAAATGAGAGGCTATTAATGGCACTTGACTTTGGGTACATTTGATAGGCCAGACTTAAAATATATTCTTCACTAGCAAATGCTTCTTAAATTACACACACACACACACACACACACACATTAATCATACACAATACTTCACAGATCTGTGATACTGCTGGTAGGGGCATGCCCTTCACTGACACGAACTACAGAGGCTCTATGTGGCAGATCCTTACTTTTGGAGTTGCTATGGTCACAGTCTTTAACACACCCTGGCAAACCTGGCCATGAGCCTCTCCTAATTCAGCTCCTATACCCAAAGCCTCTTCAGACTGGCAGAACCTGACAGGGCTTGTCCTTGATTAGTGCACTCTCTAAGAGCTCAATGAAACCTTCATACAAAGATGAGGCAGAAAAGGCTTTCAGTGAAGGGAATTAAAAATCAATTATTTTAAATTCCCCTCTTGTAATGACAACAAAATAGAGAAAAAACTGTTGTGAAAAATAGCTTTTCAACTTATTTTCACAAATATCCATTAAATGCTTAATATGTGTAAGGCTCTGGCCTAGATACTGTATTTACAAAGACAAAAACTAAATTAAATATAAGTATTACAAAGCAATTTCAAGAGGAAGAAAATACTAATAAATGATGAGATGATTAAAAGCTTCCTGTAGGAGGGAACCTCACCTGGGCTTTGAAAGAATCTAGGGGTTTTAGGAGGTAGGTGAGAAAAGAGTGTATTCTAGACATGGTAAGCACCACCTGCACAAAAAAGAGAGATGAAAGGTGGAAGGAAACAGCTAACGGGCTAATTTGTCTAGTATGGAGAGTTTATGAAGGAAAGTAATACGAAATAAAAAAAGAAAGATAGGTGGAAGTCAGAGTGTGGACGGTGTTAGATGACAAGCTAAGAAAATTGTGTTTTATCCTATAGGCAATAGGAAGTTTTCAGCAAAAAATTTCAGAAGGGGATGCTATGGTCAGATTTTTTTTATTTTAGTAATAACTATTTGATAACTGGATGGAAGAAGGATGAAACAGAGGCAGGGATGGGCTTTGGGGAAATTATGAATTCCATTTTGGATATGTCAGATTTGAGATGCTTATTAGACATTTAGGTACAAACGTCCAACAGGCAGTTATAGTGGCATGAGAATTGGGAATGCATGAGAAAGATTGGGGTTCAAAATAGAAACTGGGGAGTCATCAGCATGGAGATGATAACTGAACCCACCGGAGCTGCTGAGATTCTCAAGAGGGTATCTAGAGAAGAGAAAGTGGCATAGGACAGAACCTAGAGCTATCCCACCTAGAGGGTGGGAACATGATGATTATCTAGCAAAGGATACTGAAGAATGGTCAGACAAGTAAAATGAGGACTAAGAGATATCATGGAAAGAAAGAGGAAGAAAAGAGCATCCAGATGGCTGACAACATTGAAAGCTACTAATTGGTCTGGAAGATGGAGGACTGATAAAAGGACACTGGATTCAGGACTGAAGAGATCACTGCTAACTTAAGAAAGAACAAACAGTTTTAGTCATGTGGGGGGTCATAAGTCAATAATATGGATTACAAACTGAGTGAAAAGTGAGAAAGTAATGGACAATCTTTTCTAGGAGTTCATGAAAGGAAAAAGAGGTCTGGAATAATAACTTGAGGGAATAACAGGGTCAAGTGAAGGTTTTTTAACGATGGGAAATGCTTGGTAGCCAGGAAGGTATTAATGGATAAAGAGAAACTGAAGCTGAGAGAGGGGCCTAAACATAAGGAGAAAGGATGAAGAGAACAAGTAGAGGGGTTAGATTTGTAAAGGGAAGGACTCCCTTTTCACCAGAGCCTGGGGCAGGAGTGAACAGGGGATGAAGAAGAGGAGTTCTGAGACATATTAAGGGGAGCTCATGAGAGAGAGAGCCTCTATTTTTTCAGTAAAAATAAGAGGTGAGGTTTGAGAGGAGAGAAGGAGATTTGAAATAGCCATTGTGTAGTGTGATAATCAGGGAAGAATAAAAGCATTACTGTGTAATAATACAGGCCCATGTGAGGTGATGGAAAAAAAATTATATAGTCAATCCCATAAGCATAGTTGCCCTTAATCCTTTTTCAAGCAGTTTTCAATAGCACACAAATAATAGAAGATAACAGGGCAAGAAATTCAAGGGCAGCCAATAGTGAATGGCCAAAAAGGTCAGCTATGGATGGAGGGAAATGAGGCCTTAGCAGGAATGATGGGCTAGAACAGGTGTGGGGAACCTGTAGCCTCAAGGCCACATGTGGCCCTCTAGGTCCTTGGGTGCAGCCTTTTGACTGAGTCCAAGTTTTACAGAACAAATCCTTTTATTAAGTGGATTTGTTCTGTGAAGTTTGGATTCAGTCAAAGGGCCACACTTGAGGACCTAGAGGGCCACATGTGGCCTGGAGGCCGCAGGTTCCCCATCCCTGGGCTAGAAGAACAGGGAGGGATGGAGTAACTGGAGATCACGGTGCAGGCCAAGCACAAGTTTAGTTCAGTGAGCCAAAAAAGATATCAAAGGATAGGATGTCATGGCTGGAGAGTGAAATTTCAGACTTATGAATCATGGAGTTTACATAGTTATGGATGAAGGTCAGAAGAAAGGTCTGATCATCCCTGAATGTGCCTTACATGGGGTGAAGATGGAGGTGATAGGTGTTTAGAAGGCTGGGGGAACATAAACATGTATTGAGGGCAAGCATTGGGGTAGAAAGGAAGACTTCAGAAAATAGCTTAATGATATTTTTTCCTAGTTCTAGGTTAAAATGTCTAGATTTGATAGCAAATATAAAAAAATTTGATAGTTCCAATAAATTTGAGACAGGTAAATTGAAGGAGATTGGAGTCAAGCCTCTAATCGGCAAGATTGTCACGTCCCTGGTTTTTTTTTTTTTTTCCCACACTTTCCAGTCATGTCCAAGAGTGGAAGCTGGTTGGTTTCTCATTTCCATTTGCAGTTGTTAACTTACGGTCCTGTAGGCTCTTCAGAAGTTCCATTAACTCCTGTTTTTCCACCTCTGCCTGTTCTAGCTCCTGATGGAGCTGTCTGTCAACTCCTATGAGAAGAGACTGCACACTGGACATCATTTGGGACACCTGACTCTTAGTGAGTGGAACAAAAAAAATAGCAATAGAAGTCTTGGTATTAATTTAGGAAATGGCAGATTTGTAGTTAGAACACAATGAAAGATAAAAATCAATTCATTCTGTCTTGATTCTAATAATAGGAATAAAGGTCTTTCCTATACTTATAAGGCTATTTTTATTAATCCATTTTATCAAGAAAAGAATTGTTTAATGTAATTCTCAAACCAATATTTAGAGTCTTGGCAGAACTCAGTACAATTTGCTCACTGGATTCTAGCCAAACTCATGTGCGGCATTCCCATTCATACATGGATGAACCCAAACTTAGGGAACATCTTCAAGTTTATATCCTTTGCAAATAACCTGTCAACATGTTGGTTACATCTAAACTTTCCACAAAGTACAAGCAGTAAAAGAAAAAGCACTAATTGCTAATTTTTCATAAAGGGAACCTAAAATCACTTTTAGTGTTAGTGAACCTAAGGAAAAATGGAACTTAGGGGAGAAATCAAATAAAAGTGAACTGCTAGCTCTCAGACTCACAGAATGCTAGACTGCTTTCCTGGCTAACTAGTCCAGCACATATTTTTACAGGTGGGAAAATATATTCTTCCTGAAGAGAATCAATCAGTAAGCATTTATTGATCTAGGCACTGTGGTCATACAAGGACAAAAATGAAATCATTCCTGTCTTCAAGAAGGTTGTATTTTATCAGGGGAAATAGTATGAACATATAAATTAATATACACAACATTTACAGAATAAATACAAGGTGATGTGTGTGTGTGTGTGTGTGTGTGTGTGTGTGTGTAACTAAGCAATGACAGGGATCAAGAAAGGCTTCATGTAGGAGGTGGAAGAGGGAAGGGTGGGAGGGGTAAGGACAGAGGGAATGCATTCCAGGTATGGAGACAGTGGGTTGTGTGTGAGGCAGAGAAGGAAGTCAGCTCAGCTGGAATACAGGCAGAAAAGGGAGAAATGCTTATAACAAGGCCAGAAAGGCAGGTTACTAAAGAATTAAAACACCCAATAGAAAATTCTGCATTTGATCTTATGGGTGACTGGGAAACACTGCAGTTCACTAAGATTATCTCCAGTTTATTCTGTGTGTATCTTGTGTGCACACAGTTGTTTACATGCTGAAAACAGTATGTTTCCTCCATTAGACTCTGAGCTCCCTGACAGCAGGGACTGTCTTTTGTCTCTCTTTGTATCTCTGGTGCTTAGCATACAGCTGAGCACAGAGGAGAAAGAGCTAAATAAACACTTCTGACTAAGGGAGTGAACATGGTCAGTCCTGCACTTTAGGTAAATCACTCTGACAGCCATGTAGCCGGTGGACTGGAGAGAGGAGAGACTTCAGGCAGGAAGATTAATTAGTCAGCCCAGAGGTGATGAGGGTGTGAACTAGAGTATGAGGATGAAATGTGGAGAGAGGACAGTCATTTAGAAAGAGTCCCATAAGAGGCTTGTGCTTGGTAAAAGTATGAAGGTGCAAATATAGGAAGAGTTGTGGGAGTCCTGCTATCACAGCAGGTTTTAGGACTGACTCTGTTAGATTCACATTTAAGAGTTCAGAGTCCAAATGCTATCTAGTTCAATCTCTACCTAAATCATAAATCTTATCTACGCCACCAGCTAAAGCAGTGCTACATAAAATGAAATCCCCAACAACATTATTTGATGATGTTTAAATCTAATTTATTTTTGAGTGTAATCTGGGGAAATGATATTTTATTTTTGCTGCCTCTGAATCTTTCCATGGGTCATTTCACAAGGGGCGAAATCAGGGGGAACATTAATTTCAGACCCCATGCTAGAAATGAGATAATCATTAGGGTTCTACTAATCCCCTTGCAACAAAAGAAAAGATACAAGGAATACTGATTATGTTTTCTGACTTCTCTTTGCTGGAGCTGAGAGACAAGGAGCTCCCACTGGAAGTGGTGACCAGGGGCTGGGATGCTGGAGCAGTGGGCACTCCATGCCCAGGCCAGGGTTTGTGTCTACGGACTACTGTGAGTTCTTCCAGCTATCAGATTGGTGAGGAAGGGCAACACTGGCTCTCTTTGCATCTGAGGGAGAGAGGGAGCAGAAGTCCTTCCCCTTCCCCTTCTCCTTCTCTGCAGGCTTCCACTGTATGCTTGGGCTTTCCTTGATGGCACAGATCAGAGAAGCAAAAAAGAATGAAAGGGAAAGAGAACTGCCTATGACTCTCTGCAGGAGAGAAAAAAGGAGTTTGTAGATTTCCCTTTTTTATTTTAATTCTATATACACTGAGCTGTGCTATGTGTCTAAATCATCGCTAGCCAACATTACTATACATAATCACTCACGTCAGCTGCTGCACCATGAAGGTTTTTTTTTTAAGGTCAAAAAGATTCCACAACCCTTCATCATGTGTCAGGAAAACAGGGGAAGAATGATTTTTTAAAAAGTCATTGTTCAAAGTGTATTAAAAGTCAATTAGGATTTCCTGCTTTATATGCTACAATAACCATTCCCCACATATTCTAGACTTTCAAGATCCTTACCTTAGTTTGATTTCAAAGTAAATGGATTTTTCCCTCTCCCTCGCCTCCTTTTCACAGATGCAGGACATCTTTAGGACCTCTGCTTTATGGTATTGTCATCATTATTATTATTAGAAATAAAATTTTTAAAAATTCATCAAGGGATACAAAGGAAGGAGAACTGAGGGGGTGAATTACTTTCAGGGGATGTGGGGCAAAAGCCAGATAAATGTAGTCCCTCCTATTTTTAAAAATAAAAATGATTTTTTTTCTCTCTTATGCTAGGATTTGGAACTGAAAGGTGAAGTTGCTTTTACAGCCAAGCCAAAAGCCAGTTAGCACCATTACAGAAGAGTAGCTCAGGCTTTTCTGTAGGCTTTGAGCTTCCTTCATCAAGCAGCAGGAATGGTAGTTGTTCATCCTTCAGTTTTCAAAACCAATCAGATAAGATTTGTTCCTCTATGGAATAGAGAGGTATTATAGCTTGCTGAAAGACCAACAATACTATAGGTGTGTCTTATAGAGGGGGAGCTGCTCAGGGTGTCACCTGATGGGTAACTTAAGATATCACCCTCTGAGCTACTCTAAAACCTTTGACTGAATTTTTACAGATGAGCCAAAAACAAACACTGAAAGCATGTCATGTCACATAAGTACAAAATATTTTGAAGCAACTGTGATTTGGTCTAGAAATATAAAATGTTTGAAATGTAAACCAATGCTTTATTGCTTCAAATCAAACCTTCCATATACTGAAAAACCAGTAACAGGTAAATCTATCTCTGGTTGAATTGCAGTATTATGGCTGAAATATGGACCAGAAATTCAGTCTTTCAATTTCACTGTAAGGTAGAAGGTTATAAGGTATTACAGATCAGGCAAAATAAGGTAACCAAATTCAGTAAGACAAACGAAAGATAATTTAATGCTTATCTAGAGGGGATGGTTGGTTTCTGAGTGAATGATTTCTCTCCTTACCCTCTGTGCCGTCCCCCCACCCCAAAGCCATTAGCAGACAACAAAGACATGCTACCATCTTGTCAATCAGGTTTTTCTTGAGTGGACTAGAAAGGAGAAGGCCATTGGTTGGAGGAAAACTGGCCTTGACTCTGAGGGCTCTTAAAAGACTGAGCCCGCCAGCTCTGGGATGAGTATAGGTGCGGAACAAGTTGATGGAGGAGACCCAGGGAGAACAAGAACTGAGGAGCGAAAGATACCCCCCCCCCACTTCCTTCAGACATGGCCCTTTGCATCAGAGTCTGCATCCAACAGGGAGCAGACTCACATTAGGTAGACAGATATGGATGCAAAAAGTCAGTGACTACAGGTTGGAAACAAACATATTTTTCAGAGAGACACAAACACAGAGAGGCAGCAAGGAAGCAGCTGCAAGGAACTGACCAAGAACAGAAGGGAGTGCTAGTCCTGGCACCTGAAAGCAGAGCATTGCCAACTAGTATGCTCAGCAGAGGCAGAACCTTCAGGAGCAGCTGTGGTCTGGCAGGGGGAAGGGAGGGAGGAAAGGAGAGAGAAAGGAAAAAAAATACACGCATATGAAAGAGGTACCCATTTGGCACAGATTGGGGCCCACAGGAAGTGCTTAATGAATTCTGGAGTAGTGATGACAGTTACCTTTAGTTCTACAATCTCATTTCACAGAAGACTTTCTTTTTGTACCAAATGCTGCCTCTGTGAATCCAATCTAGATACCATCTCATGCACTGTCTCCTCCATTCTGTACATCATCTCTGATCCAAAAAAGTCGCTCATCTTAATAGTCTATTTTCCACTTAAACACATTAAACATGCTCTTGCTTTCCATATAGATTGCTTGTATTAATATTTTTAAAAAGAAAAAACTGTGAATGCAATGAAAAATAATAGCAGTCTGGGTGACGGGGGTGGGGCGGAAGGGAAATACTGCTTATGTTCAGGCCAACACTGGATGCTTCCATTTAGGAGAGAAATTAAATTCAGATAAGTGGCCCCATATCAGGCAGACTACTCTAGCAGCCTTTTAATTTATAAACAATGACTAACATGTCTCTGCAAACACAACTGAAAAGTCTTCTACAAATTGCTCTTTATAAAATGGCAATGAATTTGTATCATCAATTTGCTGTGTTTGTTAGTTTTATACTTGTGCCTACAAATCTGCTCTTTTTAGGGCATAAAACATAATATGCTCATATCTTAAAAAGTGCTTTTGTTTCATCAGAGCTAACTACCATTTTTGTGGGACCCTGAGACTGGCTTCAAGAACAGAGGTAACAATGAGTCACGGCCGGTGACAAATTAAGACCAGCTAAATTGAAAAAGACAAGAAAGGACAACTGCATGAGATAGAAAGAAAAGACATTATCAATTTGTTATTTACTTTTTGATGGTTCTTTGAAGGGGAATGGAAATAAGATAGTGTAGTAGCATTGGAAAGCAAGTTAACTCACCTCTTGCACTTACTAGGGTGTATGTTTGAATTCCAAGCGATAGAAGAGGGAGCAGGTCATCAGTGGTTTGCTTAAGAGTGTCAGCACTACCATTTACTAGGAAAAGGAAAAAGGGAAGGTAGTATTGGAAGTGAATCCAATGGTGAAAAATCAGGTTTGGTGGAATAGACTAGCTAAATGTGGTTTGGAGAGCAAACCAAGGAACAGTCGGGTTAGGGAAAAAATCACCCAGGAAGGATGTGATTTCTAAATAAAAAAAGCAGGTATAAGATGGAGAAATGATCAAGAATAGACATTCATCACTTAGAAAGAACAGAATATGTTTGGGAAAGATAGCATCTGAGGGACAAATAAGGAAAATAACTATGACATGTCTATGGATTTTCCTCCTCAAACACAACAAAATAATCAGGGATATATGAAGGATAAGAAAGAAAGGTACATTCTTAACTAAATATTAGAAAGCATGACTCATTGGCTAACCAAAACTGGAAACTCAGAGAGCTACAAGTTTTAAACACTATTCTGCTAATAACATTGTGTGGCACTAGGCAGCTTATGTAACATCCAAAGGATATTTTATCTTCAAAATCTAACAGTTGCTTTACCAAAATGCTCTACAGGGTTGCTCTCCATACTGAGGGAAAAAATGATCTAAATTCATTTTGTAAATGACTCTCATTTCTGTAGTACCTTAAAGTTATCAAGACAGCAAGTATTTAAGTGCTGCCAATGTGCCAAGCACTATGCTAAATTTGGGAATACAAAGAGAGGTAAAAATACTCCCTGCCTTCGAGAAACTCACATTCAAATGTAGGTGGGTAGGGAGTGGGGAAAAGAACATGCAAATAACTATATGAACAAAAAGTAGGGGGCAATCTTAGAAGGAAGATGTGAAGAGGGACCAGGAAAGGCTACTTAAAGAAGGCAGAATTTAGCTGACACTTGAAGAATGCTTGAGAAGCCAGAAAGCGGAGAGGGGATTCCAGGAATGGGGCACAGCCAATGAAAATGCATGGATCGAAGAGATGGACTGTCTTGTGTGAAGAACAGAACAGAACTGTGAAGCAGGGATTCTAGGTATTATCTTCATTTTACAGATGAGGAAACTGAGGATCAGAGAGGTTAAGTGATCTACCAGCGGTCAAACCACTAGTATGTGTCAGATGTGGAATTTGAACCTAGGCCTACTACAATACTTTGCCAGAGAATTGCTTATGTTCCTATGTTCAAGTCTGAATATAGTTACAAAGTTTATATACACACTAACTTCTTCCAGTTTTTCTTTCCACATAAAATGAACATATAGTTTGTCATTTTTAAAGTAAAACCAAGGATTTGTCTCTTGGACTGGATGTTGTGAAAATAATTTCTACAAAACCCAAGTCCTGTTGTAGCAGAGACAAATTTGCTATTGCCCAGAATCAGCAAACTAGAAATAAAGCACAGCTGTTGGAAAGAAGGTTGAAAATACATTTTCAGATATACTTTCAATAGCTTAAACATCCCAATTCACAAATGTTGGGACTGCCCTGGAAGAAATGATGAGCTAAAGTTGAAGGGTTAGTGCCAATATTCACCAGCAGGCTTGTAGGGTAAATCTACTCTTTCTTTACCTGAAATAAGGCATTTCAGAGAGGAAAGATGGGTATTGTTAGGTGGGTGGAGTCTATTTAGATCATTTCGCATATATCTGTAGTTCATATAAATTATTTCTTTGGTTCTAAATGATATATCACTGTGAACCTAAATATATAAAGCACACATAAGTATTAAAGTGTCCTTTATGGTGAGCAAATGGTCATGGAATTCTACTTGCTTAAAAAAAAATCATTTGGAAATACTATAATCATGAAGTGTTAGGATTCTGAGTCAACCTAAAAAAATATTGAGGTGATTCTTTTTTAGGTAAATACAAGGTTCCTTCTTTCTAAATCTATGATCCTAAATTTTATTTGGAAACATTATGATCACAGAATATCAAGATTCTGAATTTACCCAAAAAGTGTAGAGATAAGTTCTTTTTTTATAGGTCCTTTCCAACTCTAAAAAACACCAACAAAGTCATCTTTGGTGTATTTTTTTGCCTTTGTGAGATTCTGATTCATGCTTCCTTATTAAGCACTCCTGTGCTTACGGGGGAAAAAGACACTGAGGAGAGAATCTAGGGCATAGACACTGTATCAGTAATTAAGGTGTGACTTTTTGCTGTTCTTCTCTTAAGTGGCCTTTGTTTGAATGGGGCAAGTCTAATGGGATCTTTTTGTCTTGGAGTGTTTCTCAGCCCTAAGACAATGTAACAGTAATCAGGGCAGAACTTTTGGTTGTCTTCTCCTTTGGAATGTTGAGGTAGTTAAGTACCTTTGATGAGTCTTGCCTTTCAAATGCAATGACCAGCAAAATGGGACTTTTCACTGTTCTTTGAGTACTTCTCAGCACTGAGTAGTCAAGTGCCCCAGGGCCCTGATACAGGTATATGAGATCCTAGCTTGTTGTTTGACTTTTGGGGCTCTCACTCATTGGAAAAGTGTCAGTGTGGTGACTCTGGGTAGCTGATAAAGAGGCCCCCAGCTTTGAAGAAATCTAGATGTTTGATTTGGGGGCTCTTACTCACTGGAAGCTTTGCCAACCCAGATGTTGGTTTGTATTTGGTTTGTTTATAATGTTTGTAATTTGTTTGTATTTGCTCAAGTTCAGGTTGCTGGCTTTTCCTCCTGAACTAGGTGAATGATATTTGTATGCTGGATTAAAGTGGGATTGTTAACCCCTTAAAGTTACTTTCTTTAGTAAAGCAGATCAAAGAACCTGTGCTGGCAGCTCTTGTTGCTAGTCTTATTGGGTCTTATACCTCAATAGCAGCTGTTAGCCAGACTGTTGCTAGAGACACACATGCAAAAGTAATGGAGGTACAGAAACACATGTAAAGAAGCATACAACCAGAGGTGAATCAAAGAGTGACATATAGAAACAGAGATGGAAGGGAAAAGAAACAGAGGGTACATATAGGATACCATCCTCATCAGCAATAGACAGCATATTGTCAAATATCTGCTAAGTGTAGATACTGTATTTTGTTTTCTCAAAATCAGGATAGCCTCATGAAAAGTTGTTAAGCAACATATACGTAGGGAGGGCAACAAAGTTGTTTTGGCAATTAAATAGGACAAAGATCTATAGCCCTACCCAGCTCCTTTCAGATTCTTTCTGGGATGAGATCTGAATGGACCACATGGGTTTTGAATGTTTTACAAGCATATTCAGTTCCTTAATCCTCTCCTTTTCTATTTTATTAACGTATGTTTCTAGGGTTATAAATTTTTCCCTAAGGCCTAGGTTAGCTGCATCCCAGAAATTTTGTTATGCTACTTCATAATTGTCACTGTATTTCACATAGATATTCATTATTTCTATGATTTTTTTTTGGACCCACTCATTAGGATTTCATTATGAAGTCTCCATTTGGAGCTGTTTTTTGTTTGTACTCCCTGAACTGATTACTGGTGACTCTGCACAGCCCTCTTTCACTTAAATCACAAGTCATGGCATCATCTTCCTGATGTCATGGTCCTCTTTGAGAACAAAGAACAAACAACAACAGTTTTTGTTACACTATGATCTGTGAAGGATATTTATTTGCAATATCTGTGGGCCATGGTCAATTTTTGTAAAAGTTCCATTTTGTGCTAAAAGCATGTATATTCTTAAACAATCCTATTTAGAAAATGCCTTAAGTCTTTTAGCTCTAGTTTTTCCTTCAATTTGTACAATTTTGTATTTTTCCTTCTGTTTTCTTTTCTGTAGATATATCCCAATTGGAGAGAGGGACACTAAAGTTTCCTAGTATTATTGTGTAATATGTTCTTTATTTTTCTTTTATGAATTTAGATACTATGGCATTTGGAGCATATGTTTGATAATTATATTAGTTTGCTATCTGTGGTTCCTTCTAGCCTGATCTAATTTCCTTGTTAATCTCTATTATTATGGTCTCTGTAAGGACTAACTTTGATAGACTTGACTCCTCTCATCAATACAAGGTACAAAGACAGCTCCAAAAGACTCATGATGGAAAAAGCTATGCACATCCAGAAAAAGAATTATGGAGTCTGAATGCAGACTGAGGCAAACTATTTGCTCTATTTTTTCCCCTTCTTTTTTGGTTTCCTTTTTCCTCTCTCATGATTCATCCCATTAGTTATAAATCTTCTTCACAAATGGACTAATATGTAAATAAGTTCAATGTGAAGGTAAATGTAGAACCTATATCGGATTACATACCGTCTTGGGGCGGGGGGAGGGGGGGAGAGGCGGAGAAGAAGGGAGAGAAAATTTGGAACCCAAACCTGTCGAACTGAATGTTATAAACTAAAAATTTAAAAAAAAAATTAAAAAAGGAAGAAGAATGGGACGTGATCTAGAATTTTCTTGTTCCCAAAGTAATCTACTTTGTTATCTACTGCTTGATCTCTTTGCCTGGAATGTTCTCTTCTCTTGTTTTGTCTTATAAATTCCCTGATATTACAAGTTTAGGAATAAGTTTTCAAATCCAATAAAATAAGGTAATAAAAAAAAGAAAAAAATACTGTGAATTTTTGTTTTTGCTTTATTTGATAGCATGATTGCAACTCTTGCTTTTTTGGATACACTTGATGTATAACAAATTTTGTTGTTGCTTCTCATTTTTACTTTGTGAATACTGGAAAGAAGTTGAAAGGAATTTTCTAACCCAAGTGTCTAATTCAAGGTATATGTTTTTTTCCCCAAATAGATTCAGACAACTCCTATAAAGGGTGTGTGGCAACAAAGGTTGGATCACTAGGAAGTGCTTTGCTATTTAGTAATATGGAGGATGTGAAACTTTTTCCATAGTTATAGGAAAGGTGAATTCATCTTTAAAAAAATCTAGCTGAACTGAATGGTAATAGGTAGATGTCCCTCTGTTATTACATACCTTTGACTTGATATGATCCTTTGGATGCTTCCAGAGAAGGGGAGGTTTTGGCCAATAGACCAGGGAACACTCAGTGAATTAGGTCTCAGTATCAACTGAACAGTCATTTTCACAAGACAGACTTGAATTTTACCACTAGCTGGTTGGAGGTCTATATCACACATATACACACAGAAATAGCTTTGATATAAATTGCCTCAGTTCATGATTGTTTGTGGAAAATATCTTTAATAAAGCTGGATACAATTTTGAGGAAAAAAGTACACCTTTCAAAAAGGTCCTCATGAGTAAGTAGATAAGCAGCCTCTCCCTCTCCACTGTATCGGATTTCGGAACTGTTATTTTTCCTAGGGAAACATGACTAAAGAGAATTGAGAATGATTGATAATTTGATAAAAAATTGAACTATTTTTTAAATGTATTTTGCCCTCTATAAAGGGCAATTCCAGTACTCAGGGATATGAAGATGATTCTTGAAGGTAACTAAGCACATACTAGTGTGGTTGCCATTGGTTACCATGGAACAGTAAGGTTGTGTGATGGAAAAACACAGAAACCACTGTTGTTGAGACTTCACTTGCCGCAGGACCTTCTGACTACTCTCACCATTAACACACCAGATTCCCACTCCAATCCAATGAGAAGGCTCCACTGGAAGCTACCCACAACGGTCAGGGCACCTTCACACCACAATCCTATTTTGCCTCCTGCGGCTGGCTTTGTTGATAACTTTCTTAGTAGCTGGTGCTTTTCCTTTGCTATGGCAACTCTTCTAAACTTTGTGATTCAGGATTGCCATTTGCCAAAGAGAAAACCTCTGTCCTCTGCTACTTCTCCCATTAGTCTCATCTCTCTTTCTCCATGCTCTCTATCATTCTCTGGCCAAGCTTCCACTTTGTCCACTGGAACCCTCACTCTATTGTTAATCTAGACTTTAATAATCCATCAACAAACATTTACTGAGTCTACCAAGGGCCAGGCACTGGGGATATTTCCTAAATAGTATCCTTTTACATTATTTCCCTCAGCTGGTACCCAAAGGAATCTGGTTCTATACCCGAGTTCTTATTATCCTATGCAGCGCTGGCTACTTCCTTTTATGCCTCCCAATAAACAGGGCCATACTATGTAATCCCTTCTGCTACTGTCCACAATCCTCCCACCATTACGCCACCTAGTGCCTCTGTATAGCAGTCTGAAGCTGGCAAAATACTTTCCTCATATTATTCTTGGGAGGTAAATAATGCAAATACCATTATTCATATTTTATAGAAGAGATGGATCATCATCTATTTCCCACCAAGAAAATACTACTGCTCCTCTTAGGTGATGTAGTATATAGAGCACTGGGCCTAGAGTCAGAAGACTAGAGTTCAAATTTGGCCTCCAACAATGACTTGCTGTGTGACCCTAGGTAAGTCACTTAACCTTTTCACTGAGACTCCAAACACAAAATTTCCAAAATGTAACTCATCATCTCCATTCCTTAAGTCTGCCCCTCCCTCTAAAGTTCCCTTTTTCTGTTGATGGCATCTCTATCCTCCAAATCACCTACTATGCAGTTATTCTCAATTCTTGCCTTTTCTCACCTGCTATATCAAATTAATTTCAAGTTCTATTGATTTATTTTCATGATATCTATGACCTCTTCACTCATACAAGCTTCTTCAGGCCCTCATTACTTTCCCCCAGATTAAGGTAACAGTTTCCTAAATATTCTTCATATTGTTCAGCTTTTCTTTTTTCCAATATACATTTGACATAGATAGGCCCATTAAACTCTTTCTTAATATCACTATGCCAGCTCCTGCCTCCATGCATTTGTACAGGCCATTCTACCATCCCTGAAATGTACTTCTGACTTTTTTCTACCTTTCAGAATGCTTATTGTCCTTTGAGGTTCAATTCAGGAGCCACATTCTTCATGTAGTATTCCTTCCCTGGTCCCACAGTTCTCTACCTCCTCAGGGTATTTCCAGAGTACTTTGTCAGGATCTCTCTTTTTATTTCATATTTTGCTTATTTGTTCTCTTGTCACATTTCATCTCCTTTACCTTCTCCTATTCCTTAGTAAAGTCAACTCTTCGAAGGCTGGCACTGTGTACTTTTTATATCTGTATCCCTTAAAGCCTCCTGCCACAGTGCTTTAAATATAGTAGTTACTTAACATAAGTTAGTTGATTTGCAATGAGGCGGTCCATACAGGGATCAAGCTAATCATCTTGACATTTAACTAAGTTTGCTTATCAGACAATGCCTTAAGAATCTACATAGGCTAAATTTGCTATTTTGATCTTATTCCCAATGTTGTAGTAATAAATTATACTGAAGATACAATTGGGCAAAATTACCTTTTCAGTGCCATTTGAATTGCCAGTTGAACAAATCATTAACAATACTCTCAATTTTACAACTGTAAAAAACCAACCATTGACAAACTTTATTTCTATAAACTCATCAATTACCTGTAAAGAGGTTGAAGCATTGACACATTAAGGGCTTGCCTATCTTCAGGGTAGGTGCTGTGATACACTAACCATCCATGAATGCAGGAAGCACAGAAAGCATGTTCACAAGGAGCTTGTACAGGGTCTTCCAAAACATCTTGGCAGATGCAGCACAACAGTCCTTCACTGACATATCCAACAAAACGCTCAACATCATAACCCATTTTTCCTATTATGTTTCAACCTATTAAGATAAAAACAACTCAAGTAGTAGGAAATGAATACCACTGGCAACAATGTACACTGATAGCATTCATAAATAAAAGTTTTGAACATAAATATTTAACATTAGTAAAGTATTTCTGAATGTCAAGTCGTCATTATGCCATTTTTTCCCTCAAAGTTTTGAGAAGTAGCATAATGTTACAGACATGACGTTAGAACGAACCATGGTTAAGTCCCAGTTCGGACATTTAACAATACATATGACCTTAATTAAACCATTTTTATATGTCTGAACTCCATTTTCCTCACCTGTAGAATGGGGATAATGTCAATATTGTGCTAGAAATGCTAGCTATAGCAATAAAATAAACAAAAAAAGAAATTAAAGGAATAGGCAATGAGGAAACAAAACTATCATTCTTTGCAGATTATACGATGGCATACTTACAGGATCTTAGAAAATCAACTAAAAAACTAGTTGGAAAAAATTAACAGCTTTGGCAAAGTTGTAGAATATAAAATAAACCTGAATAAGTCACCAGCATTTCTGTATATGACCAACAAAATCCAGCAAGAAGAGATAGAAAAAGAAAATTCCATTTGAAATAACTGCAGACAATATAAAATACTTGGGAGTCTAGCTGCCAAGATAAACCTAGGAACTATATGAATACAATTACAAAACACTTTTCACACAAAGACAGATCTAAAGAACTGGAGAAATTCTAATTGCTCATGGGTAGACCAGGCCAATATAATAAAATGACAATTCTGCTTATATTAATTTATTCAGTTTCATACCTAAAAATTATTTTATAGAGTTAGAAAAAATAATAAAATTTCATTCAGAAGAACAAAAGGTCAAGAATATCAAAAGAATTAAAAAAAAATGTAATGGAAGGCAGCCTAGGTCAGAGCACCAGATCTCAAACTATATTACAAAGTGGTAATCACCAAAACAATCTGGTACTGGCTAAGAAATAAAGCAGATCAGTGGAATAGATTAGGTACACAATATATAATAGCAAATCACTATACTAATCTAGTGTTTGATAAACCCAAAACTCTGGGGCAAGGACTCACTATTTGACAAAAACTGCTAGGAAAAGTGGAAAGCAGTTTGGTAGAAACTAGTTATAGACTAACATCTCATATCATATGTTAAGATAAGGTCAAAATGGGTACATGATTGAAACAAAGGGTGATATTATAAGCAAATTAGGGAAGCATGGAAAATTTTACTCATCACATCTGTAGATAAGGGAAGAATTTATGACCAAAGAGACAGAGAGGATCATGGGAATTAAAATGGGGTAAAATTTTTATTACATTAAATTAAAAAGTGTTTGCAGAAACAAAACCAATGCAGCCAAGATAAGAAGGAAAGCAGGAAACTGGGGAAATTTATTTAATAGCAAGGGAGTTATTTTTCAAATATAAGGAACAGAGCTAAATTTACAAAAATAGCTATTCCCCAATTGATAAATGGTCAAAGGATATGAACAGGCAGTTTTCAGGAGAAGAAAGTAAGGCTAGCTATGGTTATATGAAAAAAATACTCTGAATCACTGATTAGAGAATTGCAAATTAAAATAACTCTGAGATACCACCTCACACCTGTCAGATTGGCTAGCATGACAGAAAAAGAAAAATGACAAATGTTGGAGGGGATACGGAAAAACTGGGACGCTAATGCACTGTTGGTGAAGTTGTGGACTGGTCCAACCGTTCTGGAGAACAATTTAGAACTATGTCCAAAGGACTATCAAACTGTGCATACCCTTTGACCTAGCAATACCACTGCTAGGTTCCTATTCCAAAGAGATCAAAGAAAAGGGAAAAGGATCTATATGTGCAAGAATATTAATAGAAGCTTTTTTTGGTGACTAAAAAATGGAAATTGAGGGGATGCTCATCAATTGGGGAATGGCTGAACAAGTTGTGGCATGTGATGGATCGCCACATAAGAAATGACAAGGGGTATGGTTTCAGAAAAACCTGGGAATGGGAATTGATTCAGAGTGAAGTAAGCAGAATCAGGAGAATACTGCACACAGTAACAGTAATACAGGCATACTTTGTTATATTGTGCTTTGCAGATACTGCATTTTTTACAAAATGAAGGTCTGTAGCAACCCTATGTTGAGTGAGTCTACTGGTACCATTCTTCCAACAGCATGTGTACACATCATATCTGTGTCACATTTGAGTAATTCTTGCAATATTTCAAACTTTTTCATTCTTATTATATCTGTTATAGTGATCTTTGATCAGTGATCTTGATGTTACTATTATAATTGTTTTAGGGCACCATGAATTGTGCCCATATAAGATGGCAAACTTAATCGATAAATGTATGTGTTCTGACTGTCCACCAACTGACTATTCTCTAGTCTCTCTCCCTCTCCTTGGGCCTCCCTATTCCTTGAGACACAATAATATTGAAATTAGGCCAATTAATAACCCTACAATGGCCTTTAAATGTTCAAGTGAAAGCAAGAGTCAATGGATGTGGCAAGCTTCATCGTTGTCTCATTTTAAGCAATTGCCACAGCCTTCACAACCTGCAGCAACCACCATCCCAATCAGTCAGCAGACTTCAACACTGAGGCAAGACCTTCCACCAGCAAAAAGATTCACTGAAGCCTCAGATTACAGTTAACATTTTTTTTAAGCAATAAAGTATTTTTAAATTAGGGTAATACTTTTTTTTTTGACATAATGCTATCACACACTTAATAGACTAAAATATATTATAAACATATATATGTGTATGTGTATATATATCTTTATTAACTTTACTGTGATGATCTGGAACTGAATCCACAGTATCTCTGAAGTATGCCTGTATCAGAATGATGATCAACAATGTGTGAGACAGAGACCCTTACCCAAATTAAAATCAGAGGCCTCTCAAGGTAGAAAGCAGAACGGAATTTTATTACAATCTCACTAGAAAGGGCAACTCACAGAAAATGCTCTCAGTGTCGGACTGCGCTAATTACAGAAAGAACAAACCTTTTGTTGACCCTGACCACAGCTCCCCCTTCCCAAACCCCCTTCCTCTTGGCTCAAACTCATGAGCTTTTGAGGGTACAATCTAAATGAGGAATTCTTCCCCCCCACCCCACGACATTTAAAAAGGACAGAGTGATATGGAAAGAGTATAGAGTAACATTGAAAGAGTAAGGCAGGTATGGTTATCAGTATTCTGCAACATCTGCACAATTCTAATCTCCCCCTTTTTCAGGCCACTGGCCTTGGGATTTCTGCCTGGGACATTTTGTGGTTAAACTTGTTCTTACAGTAAATTTGGGCATAGTGTCAAAGTGGGGCCAGATACGGGGTATTACAACATCTGAAAAGTTCCATATGTCTAGGTCCCCCTGAGAGGTCTTTACTGTATCCCACTAAATCCTTCCTCTTATTTTTATCCATTGAAGACCTCTCACAGCATTTTTCATAGAATTCTTCCACTATCTCATCATCCTCTACCTCTAAATCATCCGTTCCAACTTTGCTCTCTTGCTCTACTGGGGTCCACCCCTGTTTCTTTAAAATCATAATAATATAATGCCACTGATTGCTAAAAAGAGAAACCCCAGAATTTGTTTCCACCAGCTTCCTCTGAACCAGGACCACCAGGAGGTGCCGAATGGCGAGGATGAGGACTGAACCGGGACATGGGCCAGTTTCCTCATATTCTTGGTAATTTCTTTTACCACCTTCCCATTATTATCAATTTTTACACAACATGGAGATAAATTTAGTTTCTCATGGACACTGCCTTCCTCAGCTAGCAGATAGTCTAGGACTGGACTATGTTGGAGGACTACTTCTCTCATCTGAGTAGCTTGATCTGCCAGTAGATCTAGGGAGTTTGCTGTGTGGTTGGTAATGATTTCCATTCCTGCCTGGAGTCTAATTAGTCTGTTGAGGTTATAGATTGGGGTCCTATAACCCCAACTCCCATCTTAAGCCCAAGTGGCTGGCCCATAGGTTTGGATGATTCTTTCTGAAGGCCATTTATTCCCCCACCCATTGGCATCTCCTGTGCTGACAACAGAGGTATCTAGGGACCTCTTTAGTCGGTCTTGATTGAGGGTGTCATACAATCTCACCCCAAGGTGACCTCCTTCTGTTCCTGAAAGGAAAAAGAATTTTGGGCGGACCAGTCCAATATAACACACTCTGGTCCAGTCAAGTGGGAGGTGAGTGTGAGCAGTAGAGCCACAAATCCAGTAATGTCCTTTCAAGGCTGGCTGTTTGTCCCAATATATATGTTGGAACAATTTCCCACTATTGGGTAATAACTCATATCATGGGGTCCTAGGGGTCCACCTTCATTCTCCCTTCGATACTGACATTTCCATAGGACTACATCTCCCTCCTATCTACAACCTGTTGTACAGGAATCTCTTGTCTGGTTCGTCCTACTCCAATAATATCGGAGGTAGCTCCCCCTTACACCAGTTTCATTGATCCATCCCCAATCTACGTGGGGAATCTCTAGAATCCCCTCTGCCCCTTCACACCGGGTCATTTCTTCCCAAAGTCTCATCTTTTCAGGATCTTTCAAGAGAATTATCGGTCTTTTGTGCCCTTTTTATTCCATTCTAGTGAAACCTTAGTGCAGTTGCATAGTTCTTTCCCTATGACTCCTGTGTAGGTCCATTCGTAATGACTTCCCCCTAGTATAGTTCTCCCTCCTGTTTGATTTAGGCAATATATTCCCTTCCTTTCTTCAGCAAGGTCCCAGGAATGTTCCTCCCAGTCTTCCCAAAAACCTGTTTCATTATTGACCATGGATTTATTACTAAAGAGCCATTCTGGTTTCGGGGGAACAGGGATCCAAGGCCGCTGGGATAGCCTTTGGGGCCTGCCACGGATCCAGCAGTTAGTTAGATTAAAGCTCTGAGCTACAATCTCCATTAATTGTTCAAACCTATTTCTTTCTACCAGCCAGGGTATAGCGGTGAGCTGTGTAGGAGTTACAGAACAAACCAGAAGTAGCATTAGGGGAATCCCCATGGCATTACACTTTGACTACAAGTAAGCGATTATGTAAAGGGGTGGAAGCACAGGTAAAGATCCCAAGCACCAATATTAATAAAGAGTAGAAAGGGGGTTAACACACTTAGAAGGATAAGAATCCTGACCGATAAGGGCAGGGGTTAAGGGTTCATGTGCCCAGCTGGTAGGTGGCTTTCGCTGGAGGTGTAGTTTCAATTCCCCTGAATCTGCGGGTCAACTGTCCACTCAGCAGGAGGGGCTACCTGTCCTTTTACGTGTGTGTGGTGTGTCCAGCTACATTCTTTGGTTCGAACCGCTGCGTCCGACGTTAACAGGATCTGGAACGGTCCTTCCCAGGATGGTGTGAGTTTCTCCTCCCTCCAAGTCCGGATCAGCACCCAGTCTCTGGGTTGAAATCTGTGAACTGGGAACCTCAAAGGTGGTGTCTGGGCGATCAGTTCTTTTTGCTGCAACACATTTTTTTTTTTTTTTTTTTTTAATTTATTTTTAGTTTACCACACACGGTTCTACATAGTTTTGAGTTCCAGTTTTTCTCCCCTCCCTCCCCCCTCCCTCCCCAAGACGGCATGAAGTCTCATATAACTGTCATGTATAACTTCGCATTGAATTAATTTATGCTCTAGTCAAGTCGTGGAGAAGAATTTTGAACAATGGAATGAATCATGAGAAAGAAGAAACAGAACCCAAAAAAAAAAAAAACAAAAAAAAAAACCCAAAACCAAAAACAAAAGAGAAGCAGAAAAGGCGAGCATGTAGTAGTGTGCCTCAGTCTGTATTCAAACTTCGCAGTTCTTTCTCTGAATGAAGATAGCATTCTCCATCGTGAGTCCCCTGGAGTTGTCCTTGCCCCTTTAGGTTGCTGAGAGAAGCGCAGTATGTCAGGGTTGGTCCTCACGGAATCCACATATCTGTGGCTGTGCACAACGTTCTCCTGGCTCTGCTCCGCTCACTCAGCATTATGTCGTGTAGGTTTTTCCAGGTTGTTATGAAGTCTGCATCATCCCCATTTCTTATGGCACAATAGTATTCCATCACCTTCATATACCACAGCTTGTTCAGCCATTCCCCAATTGATGGGCATCCCTTTGCTTTCCAATTCTTGGCTACCACAAAGAGAGCTGCTATAAATATTCTTGTACATATTGGACCTTTTCCCGCTTGCGTGATTTCTTTGGGATACAACCCTAGAAGTGGTATTACTGGGTCAAAGGGTATGAACATTTCTATAGCCCTTTGGGCATAGTTCCACACCGCCCTCCAAAATGGCTGGATCAGCTCGCAACTCCACCAGCAATGTGCTGCAACACATTTAAATGCCTCACCAGAGAATGTACATAATTCCTTAGAAATCTATCCTTACAGTTGAGGATAGGATCCCAGCTCCCTTCGTTACTGCTTCCCCCAGGATATGGATGCCCAAAAAGGAGCTCGGGGTTTAGTTCTGATTCTAAGGAGTGCTAAAGGTAAGCTCTTGGTCCATGGTAATTGGGTCTCTAAAGTCAGTTTAGTGAGCTGTCTCTTAATTTCTTGATTCATTCTCTCCACTTTGCCAGAGGAAGGAGGATGTCAGGGCGTATGAAACTCCCAGGTAATATCCAAGGCTTGTACTAAGGATCGGAAGACCTTGGAAGTAAAATGCGTTCCTTGGTCCAAGTTCATTCGCTCCACTAGCCCAGAATTTGTTCTATAAGAACTTTGCCAACAGCTGGAGCCGTTGCTCAGGTCAGGGGAAATGCCTCTACCCATGAGGTTAAATGGTTGACTATGACCAGCAAGTACCTGAGGTGGCCGACTGGGGGCAGCTCAGTGAAGTCAATTTGGATGCTTTGGAAAGGTCTGATCCCTGGGGGTCTCCCTTCTGCAGGAGACTGGAGTTGAGCTGACTTATTTGTCCTTCGACATACAAGGCAGCCCTCTACCAATTGTCTCACTAGAGTATAAAGACCAGGAGATACAAACCGGGTTAAGACTGCATCACACAGATTCTGTATGTTCCAATGGCTACCCTGAAGGAGATGTCACAACACTTGTCTCATACTTGCCTTATTTAGGACCTCTTGACCATCAGGGAGGAACCAATTCCCCTTACCTTCTTTCTGGGCCCCTAATTCCTGGGCCTTTTGTTCTTCTTCCTTGGAAAAGGAGGGAGGTAGTAGACTCAGAGGGAAGGAAGGAATTAAGACCAACATCAGGTTGTTATGCTCAGGTTCCTCATCCCCAGCCCTCCTTGACTCTTGATCTGCCAATCGATTCCCTTTAGCATTCCAAAGAATGGTCAAATTGATGTCCATTGACATGGATGACAGCAATTGTCTCTGGTAATAACAGATTCTCTAATATTCGCATTAGTAGAGTGATATGGACCAATCCTTTGCCCTTACTATTTACCATTCCCCTTTCTTCCCAAATCTTTCCAAACACATGTACCACTCCCCAGGCATACTTAGAATCCATGAAGATGTTTCTACTTTTCCCATCTAACAGTTTCAAGGTTTGATTTAAGGCATACAATTCACAAGTTCGGGTTGACCAGCCTTTTGGCAACCTCCCTGCTTCCTCTGGAGCAAGCCGATTCCCATCAACAATAGCACACACATTCTTCCTTTTTCCCTCTACTACCCGAGAGGACCCATCTATGAAAAGATTTCTAGCTCCCAGTAGCGGTGATAGCTGGAGATCCTCTCGAACCTAACCTTTGTTTGAAAATCCAATGTCTCCAAACAACAGTGTTCAAGTTCTGTTTCCCCAGATCCCATGGTAGTAAGAAAAGAGGCTGGATTCAGACTTGAATCTTGGGCCAATACTAAATCATCCTTTTCTAATAAAATAAGCCTCATATTTCAGGATCCAGGAGTCTGTTAGCCACCTTCCTGCCTTCTGGTTCAGGATAGATCGAACCTGATGAGGTACTCTAACTATTAGGCTTCCCCCAAAGGTGAGTTTTCTACTTTCTTCTACTAGATGGCTGTTGCAGCTACAGCTTGTATGCATGTGGGCCATACTCGGGCTACTGGGTCTAAAACTTTAGAAAGAAAGGCCACAGGTCTTTTCTGCCCTCCTCTTATCTGTGCCAAAACTCCTAAGGCTACTCCTTTTTCTGTATTGACATATAGATGGAAAGGTTTTTTCTAGAGAGGGTAAAGCTAAGGCCAGTGGAGATACCAGGGCTTCCTTTAGCTGACAGAAACTCCGCAGGCCATCTGTGTCCATTGAACAGAATTAGGTTCTTCTTCCAATAAATGTTGACACAGGGGTTTTGTCAGTACTGTATATGAGTCTATCCAAGTCCTACAGTATCTCTTTTTTGGTTCTTGGAGGTTCAGTCTGGGGGATTCTGGCCACCTGTTCAAAGTCTAGCCTCTTGCTTCCCTCACTAAAGAGATGCCCCAGGTATTTAACTTCTCTTTCAACAAACTGTAACTTCCCCTTTGAGACCTGAAGTCTCTTTTTCCCCAAGTAATTTAGTAATTCAATAGACGCTCAGCAAACCTCCTCTTTTAGTGCCAAATAGCATAATAAATTCTGACTTATCTTAAACCTGTCACACATTTCACTTAAATCTGAGGGAAAAGATTCCCACTTTCTTTTTTATCTCTCTTCACATTCCAAATTTGGCCAGAATTGGAATGAAGAGAGATAGAAAGAGAATTGTTTTTTTCCAACAACTTTCCCAAAAGTTTCCAAACCTTTTACTCTAACAACAAAATATATTTTTTCTCTCTCTCTCTCTCTCCCACCCTCTGATGCTATTGCAGTTGGCAGGGGGCAGGGAGGGAGAAAGAAAGAGCTGCATTCCAAGAAGAGTCAGATAACACACTCTCTTCACAGAAACAGAACAGATACAGACAGAAAACGACAGCACGAATCCAAAAGCTCAGAGAAGATTGTTAAAAATCTACTGCACAAATTAGACATTGCTGGCATTTTTCTTTTCTCTTGTCTTTCCCTTTCTACTTTGGCAGTTCGTCCCAATCTTTAAGTCTACTCCCGAGAGAACTATCTTCTGGAACATTACGAAAATTTTTCGTGCTACCTACTTTAGATTGTTCTTTCCCCATGGTTCACGAGATCTTGTTCTTTTATCAGAACTCACTCGGTCTTACAGAGAAGATGAAGCCTTACAGACTCCAACCGCTTAGATCTTCCCCTCCTCTCTCCCTTATAGTCACCCAGGGGCTCAACAATCTTGCCCTCTATAGGACTTATGGGTCTTGCTTACTTGGGTTATGCTCACAACTTATGTGACCGGGATTCAATTTTCTCTGACGGCCTTCCCTAGCACATCTGGAGCTCTGCTTACTTTCCTTTCCATTTTCTCCGAGCACCTCTCTTCGGGTCTGTTCCTTAAGAGTGAAAGGAGATCCCGCCAAGCATTCCAGGGACTGCTAGCAAATGGCCAGGTAGCACCTGTCCTCAGATCGATTGAGGGACCCTTCCTCAAATAAGGGGGATCCTGGATGAGCCCCCAAAGCTGTGTGGGACAGAGACCCTTACCCAAATTAAAATCAGAGGCCTCTCAAGGTAGAAAGCAGAAAGGAATTTTATTACAATCTCGCAAGAAAGGGAAACTCACACAGAGAATGCTCTCAGTGTCAGACTGTGCTAATTACAGAAAGAACACACCTTTTATAGACCCTGACCACAGCTTCCCCTTCCCAAACCCCCTTCCTCTTGGCTCAAACTCATGAGCTTTTGAGGGTACAATCTAAATGCGGAATTCCCCCCCTCTCCCTGTGACAATGAAAAAGTACAGAGTGATATGGAAAGAGTACAGAGTAACATTGAAAGAGTACAGGCAGGTGTGGTTATCAGTATTCTGCAGCATCTGCACAATTCTAATCTCCCCCTTTTTCAGGCCACTGGCCTTGGGGTTCCTACCTGGAACATTTTGTGGTTAAACTTGTTCTTACAGTAAAGTTGGGCGTAGTGTCAAAGTGGGGCCAGATACGGGGTATTACAACATCTGACAAGTTCCATATGTCTAGGTCCCCCTAAGGGGGTCTTCGTTGTATCCCGCTCAACAATGAAAACTTAGCTGCTTTGATCAACACAATAATCCAAGACAATTCTGAAGGACTCATGATGAAAAATGCTGTCCACCTCCAGAGGGAGAAATGATGATGTCTGAGTGGAGACTAAAGCATGTAATTTTTTTACTTTCTTTTTCTTTCTTTCGCAACATGGCTAATACGGAAATGTTTTGCATGATTTCACATGTATAAACTGATATATAGCTTGTCTTCTCAATGGGGGGGGAAGGAGAGATTATGGAACTCAAAATTAAAAGAATGCTAAAAATATATGATAAATGTATTTTTTTAAAGAATGGGGATGTTAACAGTGCTTATACTACAATAGGTTCTTATCAAGAATTATGTGAACTAAAAAAAAAAAGAATTATGTGAACTTCAAAAAGCTATAAAAATAAACTGTAATTATTATTGAGGCCCATGAAATTTGACTGCTTTCTAAATTAAACTTTTTGTAATCTGTCTTCTGACCTCAACATTAAACAGAAAATGCTCTCTCCAGTTCACATCAATCTCTTCACTGCTACATAATGGCCTTTTCAGTACTTATCCTTCTTGACCTGACAAGTTCATCACTATTTCCGGGTACTTTCTCTGAAGGTTTTCATGATGCTACTCTCTTTTGATTATTCTTTTATCTGATTGCTCCTTCTCAGACTCCTTTGTCATGATGTTTTCAGTGTTCTCTTAGGTTCTGTCATGGGCCCTCTTCTCTTTGCCCTCTAAATTGACTTACTTGGTTACTTCATTAGCTCCAATGCGTTAAATTATCATCTCAACTCAGTTGATTGCTACATTTAATAAACAGTCAATAACTCCTGAGCTCCAGACTTACATCAGCAATTGCCTCTTAGACATCTAGAACTGTGTGTTCTCTAGAGATCTCAGTCAACACATTCAAAACAGAACTTTCTTCTAAAACCCTCCTCTTCCTATATTTTTCATTATTGTGAAGGGTACTACATTTCTCCAGTCACTGAGGCTCACAATCTTGGTGTCATATTCAACTCTTCACTTTTACTTACCCCACATATATAATCTATCGTAAAGATTTGACATCTTTTATAGGTTCCCTTTCCCCCTACTCATACAGCTAGCACCCTTGCAAGAGTGTTCTAACTATATTTCCTTTGGAATCAAATATAAGTTGCTGTGTTTAGATTTTAAATCCCTTCACAAGCTAGCCCTAAACTACCTTTCCAAACTTCTACATTATTCCCTTTTTTGCGCTCTATGATTTAGCCAAACTGACCTTGTTGTGCCTCATTCAACACAGTTCACCTCCTTTCTTTGTAGTTTTGCACTGGCTGTCCCTCATGCCTGCTTTTCTTCACCACTATTTCTTTAAAACACTTATTACTTTGAAAAATTTTCAAGTAACACCTTTACTACAAAGCTTTGCCTACTCCCCCAGCTGCCGGCGTCTTCCTCCCAAAGTATTTATATCTCCTTATTTGCAAATATGCTGTCTCCCTTGTTAGAACACATGCTCCTTAGGGTAGGGACTGTTTAACTGGTCTTTGCATCCCTAATGCCTGACATATAGTAGGTGCTTAATAAATGCTTAATGACTGATTGATACCAGTACTATGCTGGTGTTTTATGGCTGTAATCCATGGAAAACCAGAGTCTCTATAAACTAAAATGTATTATAAAGAGGGCCTGGAGAGGAGTGTAGTGGGATTTGTTGTTTTACAAATGGGAACTATGAAGAACAACTAGGGAAAAGGGTATCTTCAGAGAAATGCGTAACTGAAAAAGAGGATGGATTTGTAACTTGGTTAAGAATAAAAAAATAACCAATGGAAAGCTGTCATTGTGTTGTCTACTAGTATCCTTTTGATATCTAGAAAAATCAAGTAAGGTTCCCAGAAATATCTGACCTTCTGTTTTGAACTTATGGGAGAACACGGACAAGAGTTCCACAGGATGGGCAGTATGGACAAGTTACCAACTGTATCAAAGAAGAGGATCACAGATCCATTTGAGTACGAGAATACTCTCAACATCTAAGTTTCCTCATCTGTAAAGTGCAGGTGTTGGATCAGATGACCTTTAATCTGATCCTATGAAATAATCACTTAATAAGCTGCTGGGTTTATCCTTATCTCATGTATGACCAACACCTTAAAAGTACCTGAGGTGTGCTTACCACAGAATGGTGCACTTGAAAGAGGCTTCAGTTCTTTTGTCTCCCTCTGTATAAAGTTATAAAACCCTTAAAGGCTTTCTGGGGCAGCTAGGTGGTGCAGTGAGTAGAGCACTGGCCCTGGAGTCAGGAGGACCTGAGTTCAAATCCAGCCTCAGATACTTGACACACTTACTAGCTATGTGACCTTGGGCAAGTCACTTAACCCCAATTGCCCTGCCTCCTCCCCACCCCCAAATATTTTTGGCTCTCTAGATTCAGTCTGTAAACTTAACCTTTTTATTTCATTGGTCCCTTTGGCAGTCTGGTGAACCCTATAGACTATTTCTCAGAATATTTTTAAATATATAAAATACACAGGATTGTGAAGGAAAGTGCATTAAACTGAAAACTGTAATGGGGAGTGCTTTTTTCTAAAAAAATAAAATAAAAAAGAAAGAAAGAAAAGAAGCCTGAACATGTTTGTAAAATGCACAAAGAGCCAGTGTATGTGGCACCCTTTCTAGGCTATCCTCCCAACTTACATTCAAAACTAGGAATCCCCTGGAAGGTTTACCAGTCATGGTAAACTCTGGCTCCGTGCTCATAAAAGTATAGCTCGCAAGCCCCCAAAATGCATATACTTTCAATAGTTAGACAGAAGACACAAGTAGCCCAAAGTAAAGACATTTATTGAAATAGTAAGAACAGTAGTTACAAAACCTTTCCCTCATAAAACTGGAGCACATTCTCAATGAGAGGTGGGAAGTGTGGCTATCTATCTAACTATCTATCTATGCTCACAAGTAGAGAAGCATACATGTAGAGAACAGGTGACCAAGACAGCTCAGACTTTCAGCTCTGTAGGAGCACACTATCTTTTCTCTTTTCAGGGTATCCTCATGCATTACTCCCGAGCACACTGTCTCTACTGGGCAGGTCCCTGGAAGGGCTGTCTGGGTGTGCCACTCTATAGCTGGTCTATCTGAAGACACTGTCTGCTGGGCACAACATCTCTTATCGGCATGACTGATCCTTCAGCCAGTTAATGGCTAGCTGCTGTATAATTCTATTAAGTTAATCCTAAAGAAGTGTAAATATTTATTTTCACTGAGAGGGTGAGTCCTTTGCAGGGCATGAGCAAGCTACTGCCAGTAGATCTCAGTATGTCTTTGAAGTCTTAACAAAGACAATCATGTCATCCTCTGACTTTGGAACAAAGATGTGGTGAAACTTTGGGAGAGATAAGATTTGCAATAGCAACTGTGTGCAGTGTGATGGGGAGTTCATTTGAGATAAATGAAGGGACTGGTGAAGTCCCAAATGAAATTAGATTGTGAAATTTGATTATTCAGTTTAACAAATATTTATTGGGTGTTACTGTGTGAAACACACTGTGTAAAAACCTACTGCAGGTGGAGCAAAACCACTAGGTTTTTGAGTCAGAAAAACTGGGCTTAATTTCCTGTCTCTGCTGCTTATTGACAGTGTGAGTATTGGTGGGATACTTTATCTTTCTGCATTTCAAATCCTCTATTTATAAATGGTTCTTATCTCACGGGATTGTGAAGGTTGAGTGATGTAAATCACCTTGTAAACCTTGAAGCTCTATATTACTGTCAATCAATACACCTATTATTGTTTCTGTAATTACTATTGTATTGATATCTATGTGTTTGGGTCTAGGAAAACTGTCGGTTACCAAGGTGAATATAAGAACTGGCCTTGAGATAATGGGTGAACCCTGTGGTATAGATAGTTATGGTATGTAACATAGTGGGATTGGAGTAGGGGAGAATCTTCGTTTAAATTCAGACTGACACAAGAGGTGCGAACATATGCAAGTCATTTAATCTTTCTGAGATTCAATCTTCTCATATGTAAAGAGCGCACATCCCATAAAAGAGAATAATACCTGCAGCAGCTACCTCACAGTGTTATTATGAGGTTCAAATGACATAATATATAGAAAGTGCCCTTCAAACTTTAAAGTGCTCTATATGTCACTGATTTTTTAAGATATGGCAAGGGGTTCAACATCTAAGAATGCTTAAGGATAAGATCCTAATGTTTCAAGCATAGCAACAACCACTAACACCCAAATGGAGATTAACTACCTGAATCCTTTGAGATACCTTGCAGTCTGAGTATAGTAGCTCCTTTCTTTTCTGTCAGGTCTCAAAGTATATCTTTACATACATGTATAAGCACAGTTACAGTGTTCCCAGGTTCAACCTCCACAACTGAGGACCTTAAAGAGAGAATGCTTTTTCTTTAGCAGATGCCACAGAGTAATACATCTGCATAGGGTACTCCCTTTCCAGCTGAGGCACTATCATATTGGGTCCAGATGCTGAGTTATTAATTTGTTGGGTAATATCATATTCCCTTTCAGTTTAAGTTAGAATGGGTGGGCTGAGAAGCTGAAGAACTGTCTTGTCCACTGGTCTCTGACTTCTCAGCAGTCAGATGTGCCCACTCCAGTGAAGCAATCTATCACTTCTTTCTGTTAGCTGAATACAGTGAATGGATAAGGAAGAGGTAGGGAGACAGCAAATGATTCAGCCTGTGCCCCTGTCCTTTTCAAATCAAAAAGAGAACTAAAATCTGTTAATATTCACATTTGAAATCCCCACTTATTATGAAGAATGATTGAATAGGAGGACCTAACCTTCCTGATAGGGGATCAGGATCCCTAAGAACAAGGGATGCTTATATGGAAGAAAAGACAGGCCATTTTACAAACACAGAGTGACTACAATTACAGCCTTGTTCTTTTCTCTAGGAGAAGCTTTCCAGACCTTCTAAGAACCAAAAGCCAGGCTGAAAAAAACTAACAGTCTGGCTGAACAAGCTGATGATATAACAAACTGTTCTGACTCCCATTATGGAAACCTAAGTTGAGCTTTTCTTGTATGGTAGAACAATATCCCATTGGTCCAGATAAATGCCACAAAACCCTGTTTCTTTGCTATGTAACCAAAACCCTGCCTGGCTCTAGAGCTAAATGCCATTTCCTGAGGAAGCTCAAGCTACTTCCAGGGAACAGCTTTTTTAGCATGCTAATTAATCTTTTCTCTTCACCTTGTTCCTTAGTTTGTTTGACCAACAGTCAGGTAGGTGAGATTCTCCCTGGGCTCTCCAAGATGCCAGGCTGAAAAATTACGCAGTACTTGCAGAGACAAAGAATGGAAAGGCACTGAGTCAGCTGGGCAGGGCTGGAGTAGTCCTGGCCTAAAAGTCAAGGTCATCACCATCCTGGGGAGAAGTCAGTGACTCTCCTGGAAGTAGAGGGAGTCATCTCATCCTCTGTTAGATATAGTAAGAAGTAACACAAGATCTAGCAGCTTCTACATTAAGAGATCGAAGGGCTTGGAATATGATATTCCAGAGGTCAAAGGAGCTAGGATTAAAACCAGGAATCACCTACCCAGCAAAACTGAGTATCATGCTCCAAGGCAAAATATGGATTTTCAACAAAATAGAGGACTTTCAAGCTTTCTCAATGAAAAGACCAGAGCTGAATAGAAAATATAACTTTCAAATACAAGAACCAAGAGAAGCATGAAAAGGTAAACAAGAAAGAGAATTCATACGGGGCTTACTACAGTTGAACTGTTTTGTTTACATCCCTGCATGGAAGGATGATATGTGTAATTCATGACACCTTTCTCAGTATTAGGGTAGTTGAAAGGAATATACATATATATATAGACAGAGGGCATAGGGTGAGTTGAATATGAAGGGATGATATCTAAAAAAATAAAATTAAATTAAGGGGTGAGAGGAATATATTGAGAGAGGGAGAAAGGGAGAGATGGAATGGGGTAAATTATCTCACATAAAAATGTCAAGAAAAAGCAGTTCTGCTGGAAGGGAAGAGGGGGCAGTGAGGGGGAATGAGTGAATCTTGCTCTCACTGGATTTGACTTGAGGAGGGAATAACATACACACTCAATTGGGTATCTTACTCCACAGGAAACTAAGGGGAAGAGGATAAAAAAGGGGGGATGATAGAAGGGAGGGCAGATAGGGGGAGGAGATAATCAAAAGCAAATGCTTTTGAAAAGGGACAGGGTCAAGGTAGAAAATTGAATAAAGGGAGAGGATAGGATGGAAGGAAATATAGTTAGCCTTTCACAACATGAGTATGGTGGAAATGTTTTACATAATGATACATGTGTGACCTATGTTGAATTGTTTGCCTTCTTAGGGAGGGTGGGTGGGAAGGGAATAGGGGAGAGAATTTGGAACTCAAAGTTCTAAAAACAAATCTCAAAAAGAAAAAGTTATTTTTACATGCAGCTGGGAAACAAGATATATAGGGAATGGGGCATAGAAATCTATCCTGCTCTACAAGAAAGTAAGGGGAAAGGGGATGGGAGGGGGTGGAGTGGGGTGACAGAAGGGAGGGCTGACTGGGGAGTGAGGCAATCAGAATAAATGCCATCTTGAAATGGGGGGGAGGGTAGAAATGGGGAGAAAATTTGTAACTCAAAATCTTGTGGAAATTGGTATTGAAAACTAAAATATTAAATAAAAATGATAAAATTAAAAAAAGAAATATTAAGAAGGCATTTAAAAATTGTCCTAAAGACTACTTTAAAAAAAAAAGGGAAATGTGGAAAAGGTATAGAATAAAAGTTAAAGTCTTGGAAAATGGATTTAGGGTGGTAACCAGACTTTGAAAGGGGAATAATCATAACTACCATTTGTCTAGAGTAGAGCTGTCCAAAATGTGGGCAGCATGCACCAGTGCGATTTGTGTGGTCTGCATACAAGCACAGAAATTTATGTAAATGCTTTAGTAAAAGAAGCCTAGCTACTGTAGAGCTCTCACTAAAATGGCAAATCAAAATATATTGTCTATTGTTTCAATAAAAACCCAAGGTTAGACAGCCCTGATCTAGTTTTAAGGTTTACAAAATGCTTTACATATGTTATCTCATTTGATCCAAACATAACCCTGTGAGGCTGGTGCTGTTACTATTATCATTTTACCCACAAGAAAACTGAGTCTGGGAGAGGTTAAGTGATTCACCCAGGTTATGCTGCTGGTTAAGTATCTGCGGGGAGAGATTTGAACTGATGTCTCCCTGACTACAATCCAGGTCTCTATCTACTCTATATAAACTAAGGCCCTTCAGTCTGATCAGGATTGTCTTTCCTCTTGCCTTGTGGGATTGGGGTAATAATCAGACTAAGAGAAGGAAGAAATCTCATTACTTTAGCTAAAAAAAGTATCTTTTGCGTTCACTTTTGATTAGCCAGAGAAGAGAATCCTTAAAGGGAGTGGTTAAGGATAGTAAGGAGTGATTTTAGGAAAAATGATTCTTGAAGGATATACCAAAAAATTAAGTGGCTATTGTTCTGTTTTAGGAAGCAAAATGTTAACTGAACTTCTTAACTGTGTTTTTTATTTCTTACCATGCTGTAAAATTGCCTTGCTAAGTAACAAACCTTGAAAATGGCTTGAAAGAAGGAATTTTAAGTGTCATGGAATAACTGTCCATGTTTGGACTTCTCTTTAAGCAGAAAAACTTGTTAAAATAATGTAAATTAATAAAAATTATTTCTAGCGGGCTTGTGCCTAAAATGCAAAGTGCACAATTTTCTCCTCCACTTCCAACTATAGGAGAATGATTAAGGTGATTCTAGAATACCTTAATGGCAGTAAATAAAATTCTCTCAAATATTCCCCAGGATGGAGGGGTTCCCACTTGGGAAATGAACTAGTCAACTAACATGGTATTTAGATAGCAGATTTGAAAGTTTCTGCCTTATGTCTAATTCACTAGGTGTTTGATATCCTGGATTATGGACAATTATGATCAGAAAAACATTTTCTGATTTGGTATACAAGTTGGAGAAAGATGATATCAAAGATTAAGAATGCTAATAATCCAACTAGGAAACAAGTTTTGTTGCAGAATTCAGCTATTTTGGGAAAAAATTCCTGGCTACCTGATACTCTCTCCTGACTACCTTGTCTAGGCCAAACTGCTTCCAGGAAGCAGAGTGGGCCATATAAAGGCAGATAAGATCTTACCAGAAAAAGCAAACACAAAGTAACTAGTTTGAGTATATTTTTCAGGAACAGAATAGGACAAGATTAGGACTACCCAATTTGCAGAGACAAAAGGCTAGCAGATGGGGACGGGGGGGAAAGAGGGGGAAGGAAAATGAAGTAACTAGGTAGCAAGACCCTACTAGCTAGTGTTAACAAGATTCCTTAAAAATGGGGCCCATAGGAAAATTAGGATACCAATGTATGAGAGATGGGTAAAAGTTAGGTTTCCACAGAAGAGTTAATTGAGTAAAGTTAGGGAAAGTAAGTTTCCACAAGAGAGTTAATTAAGCTTGAACAGAGGAGTAAAGATTAACCAGGATGACAGCCCTCAGCCAATGGGAATAGTTTGTGGTTTTGCAGAAACCTCAGTTTCAGGATATAGGTAAAACTGGTCTAAACTGGCCAGATAACAGTCAGGGTTGAAGGTTTGTTGTGTCACCAAGAATCTGAGCAATTTATTGGGGGCAAGATGGACACTTTTATACAGAAAGATGGTGTAAGATCTGAATGGGAGTAAGGAGTGGCAAACAGCCTGGGGTGGGGCCAGGGCCCAGCAATGTCTCAGGCAAACGCCAGAGACTTGGTTCAGGGGCTTTGAAATTGAGGTCCCAAAGACATGGTCTCTTCCTTTCAGAGGTCCCGTGCAAATCCCATCCTCATCAATTGTACAAATACAACCTATATCAGGTTGCCTGCCATCTTGGGGAGGGGTGGAGCAGGGAGGGAAGTATATCAGTAAGGTAAGATTTGTGACCTCAAGGATGACCATGAACGTTCCTGGATAGTTTAGAATCGCAAAGTATAAGAAATTCTCTAAGTAGAAGGCAGAGGAAGTATAACATTCATTCAGACACAAGAATCCAATCCCAGGATCAGTAATTCCAACTCCCTAGAGTAGCAATTATATTCCAAAACCAGTAACCCCACCTCAATGTATCAACAAGGAAATTATAACAAAGTACTATAACAAGGAGCTAAGCCATCCTGTAACCTCTCCCCTTGCTAGGGCCTTCCTTTGAACAATCACTCAGGAATCTTAACTCTCAGCTCTGCACTCTCTCCTGTAGCTCTGCTGACTCCGAGTTCCTTGATCTCCACAACTCTCTCTTGTTCTGCATTCTCTCTTCGTGCTGGCCCTCCCTCAATGTCTTCTTGATGTCTGCTGCTGAATCCCACTATTCTCAGTTCCTCTGCTCTCAGTTCTGGGCTCTCTTTTTGTAGTTCTAGCCAGCATCTGATTGACGAGAACTCAGTGCACATACCGTTGGCTCTGGTCTTAGCAACTCCCCTTAGGGCCCTGACAGCTCCTGCCTAACTAGCAAAAGATTGTGGGCCTCCGTAGTAGCAATGTGGATTTTGAAGGTCTTTCCCACCCATTAATGGGCCATGTGACCTGCTTAGGTCACAGGAAGCCTAAGACATATGTGGTAGGAGGAGCTTCCTGACAGGAAAAGGAAGTTATGTTATAGAAAATGCTGAGAGAGAGATGTTATGGCTACTAATGGCTGCTAATGGCCACCCTTGTGATGGTTAGAACTGAACAGGCTGACTTAGCTGTACTGTGAGTTTGTTTTGGGGAAGACCCCAGCAGTGGGTCAGAGACGTTTGGGGATGGCCAGTCTCCAGGTTATGATATTGTGTGTGCAATGTTTTACTGCTGTGGTAGAATAAATTGCTTGTGGGATATGGTTCTCTGGTGTCTGAATAAATGGTTTACTTCTTCTCCCTTCTATGTGGAGAGTCTCCTATACTTGGATACAGAACTTTTTGACAATTATCATCTACAATGTTATTATTGCCTTACTGTTTCAGCCTCACACCTAGTTAGTGAATGGGTATGGGCCTGCCTCTAATCAGGTCTCCCACCTGAGGTCTATTGAGTGGGTGAGAAGAGTCTTTAATCCCTGATCAGTATCACAAAGGTGTAGGCCTGACTCTAAATAGGCCTCCCTGAGGCCTATTCAATGGGCAGGAAAGATGCTTCACTTACTGATTGGCCTTACAGGAGGCAGAAAAATTTGGAACTCAAAATCTTTAAAACAAAAAACAAACAAACAAAAAAAAAGAAAGTTGAAAATTGTCTCTACGTGTAATTGGAAAAAATTAAATTCTATTAATTTTAAAAAAAAAAAAGATATCATAAAAGAATGGTGCCCACAGTACCAAATCATCTAGGTCTACTTCTTTGCCTATGTAACACAAAATAATGTGACCTCCCTGATTCAATGATAAGCTTGGTACTGGGGATTATTTAATGCTTGTTCTATTAAATCTAATGTTAGGCTCCTCTGGATGCCTTAGGGAGAGGGAACAGGCCAAAACTCCTCATACTGGGGCAGGGGAAGGGAACAACAACCAAACAAACCTGATTATCAGGAGGGAAATGATGGGAGCTAGGTTCTAGGGTCTTTGATGGGTTATATTCTTCCATTATGATACCTAGGGATGGATGTACCCCTATAATATACCATAACTAGGAATAAGGAGACTATATTCCCTAATATAGAGACTGATAATGAGGTTTGGGACTTGAGTAAGAATACTGAAGTGATATCTCCTGATACACTTACTACCTAGAGAGTAAAAAAATAAACTATACATTAACAGGTCCTTTTCTGATGAGATGGCCTTCTGGATGGATCCCTTCTTTCTGTTTATTATCACCACTTGCCTACACAGTAGGACATTTCCTCCATCTAGTAATACAAAGTAGGGGCTTTCTCCAGTCATCCTGATCTATAACTTGCCACTGGACCCAGACAGCTCAAGGAGAAAGTGAGGCTAGTGACTTTCCACAGGCCTCCCTTGCTTAAATCCAATTCACTTGCAAGTCATGGCACCACCTTCCCAATATCATAGTCCTCTTTGAGAACCAAGGACACACAACAACCTGTGAATAGTCTGAGCTGCCTCACAGGGGACCCAGCTGGCCAGTTTTAGTTGGGTAATGCAGCTCCTTCCTTCCTTCTTCCCTTTCCTTTTCTCTCAGTCCACATTGGGTATCATACCCTAACCTGCAGGTGCTCTGCCCAAAGGAATGTAAATTTTGATGGCTGAAACCCAGCAAGATCTCTTGGGGTTTATGGGCTACATTTTTTTCTTGAAGACCATGCCTTAAACACACCTCACTTTAGCTCTCATTGATTGGCCAAAATACCTGATGACTCAGAGTAAATGTAAATAGTAATTGTTTTGGTTTTGGACAGAAACCCAGAGGGTTTTCCCCTCCCAAATCGATTTGGTCTTTTTTGATTAAGTAAAAGGGGCTCATTTCTTACCTAGCCTTAATCACCAAATGGGCATTGCTTCAGTCAAAGTGAGAACTAAGAAAGGCCTTAGCTTAAAATGGCTAAGGTCTCTCACTTCATCTGGGGCCATCCCCAGTCGTCCTGATCTAAACCTTGCCACTGGACCCAGATTGCTTCAAAGAAAGTGAGGCTGATGACTTTGTACAGCCCTCCCTCACTTTAAACCACTTCACTTGCAAGTCATGGCATCACCTTCCTGACGTTATAGTCCTCTTTGAGAACAAAGGACAAACAACAACAACAGAAAGTAAGAATTATGAACAAGAACAGACAGCAATGACTAGATAGTCTCTCTGAATGTGCTTTTGGTGGGAATGGATTCCAGAGATACAGCCCTCCAGCATGTTTATTGATTTTGGATTCTGTCAGTTCTTATGCTAGTATGCTCTTATGCTTGTTTATGAACATGTGTAGACAATCAAAGACATGATGTACCTGGAAGAACACTCAATAACTTCACCTATGTATATCATCAAATGATTGAGTGCTGAGCCTGCAGTCAGGTTTAAACCTGAGTTCAAATCTAGCCTCAGAAACATAATATAACCCTGGAAGTCACTTAACCTCTGTTAAGTGAGGATAATAACAGCACCTACCTCACGGGGCTATGAGGACCAAATGATATTTGTAAAGCACTGAGCATAGTGCCTGATAGATAGTAGGCATTATGTACATGCTTGTCGTCCTTGGCATGCCTGTTAGATGGGGCTTCCTCCCTCAGAAAGAAGAGAATACAGTACTCACTTTACTTAAATTCAAATTACACAACTTTATGCAGAGAATTCTGAAAAAGATCTGCATTCCCCCCACTCCCCCAAGCCCAAAAAACCAGTGATGGGAAGTTGAGAAACATCTCTAAGTCTGCGTGTCTGAAGACAGTGAGTGTCTCTCTCTTTGTCTTCAATAGTGATCCTTATATTTTCACTATGTTTGGTGGCAAATGTGCTCTTGAGAAGAAAAGTGAACGATTTTTTAAGTGCAAGCCAATAGACTTGGAAATGAAAACGAATATAATTAGAAAATATGGAAGACAAAAGTTGTCATTGATAGTATATGAACTTAGTGTTATGGTAGTAACTGTGAACACAAGATTGTAAAATTAGCAGAAGAATTGGAGTTACAAGTACATGAGCATGAGAGTGATGTGGAGGAGTTGACTTGAAGAAGAACTGTAGAATAAGGATCTGATGGAGCTGCTAGCTGCGGACTATCGAAGAAGGGAACCTTTGTAACCTGAAGTTGAATCAAAAAAGATTCAACAAAAAAACAGTTGGCAAAAGCATTTCATCATTTGATTGAATTTTTTTCTTGGATCCAAATACTTCAAGATTTTTAAAAGTTCAAAGACTAAGTTAAGGGTAACATTTCTTGCTATCCTCAGAAATATGAGAGAAAAAAAGAGCCATTGTCTAAATATCTCTCGATGCCCTCATAAAATAAGTTGCCCAGCGAGCCACCAGTGATAAAGCCTAGGTGCAGTGAATGGGTAACATACTTCATGCCTATGTTAACTTTACTGTGTGTAAACTTCATCATTAACTTTACCTTTCATAATTCTGTTTATTATCACAGTACAGAATTTAATGCCTACATTTTAGTATATTTTATAACTTGCAAAAAGGTATTATTTTGTATATGTCTTTGTTATATAGGCTGTGAAGTAGGTGGGGAGTAAATTTGCATTATGTAAAAATCACTAAGTAGAGGTCTGTGGAACAGTCCACTTACTTAAAGTGGGAACGGTTTGTATGTAATAATACCTAGAATGACAGCTGAATCCACAAATGCAGTCCCTGACATCAAAATTATTCCATCAACCTCTGTATGTAGTCTCATCTGATCCACTCACAACTGGCAGAATCAAACCTCCCTGAGGTCTGTTTAGTTCTGTCACCACTGACTCTTGGAATTCCTCACTTCCTTTAAAACTAAATTTGTGCTCCCTCTTAAGTCTTTTCAGATACCCCTAGTTGCTACAGTTTACTCTGTCCTCAGATTTTCATTTGTGTTCATATACAGTTTACATGTTATACATGCAGGATGTGAGCTCCTTAAGAATAGGGATTGATTTTGATTTGTCTTTGAATCCCCCAAACTACATTACACATAGAAGGTACTTAATAAAGCCTGTTGAATTGGTGTATTTGTGGCTTAGTATGAAACCCACACATCCTTAACAGCATCAAGCTACCCAGAATAACATATAATTTGGGTACAGCCCATGTCTTGGGTCATAGTCATATGTGTAAGGTTTCATTTTTCAGAAAAATACTAAGATTTGGGACTATGGAAGGCAGTCAGGTGGAAGCATGTTTATTTTATCCTCTTTAGGTATGTGTGTTAGAAGATATATAGAAGACAAGGAAAACAGAATTTACCAGGTAGCCAGCCCCCTGACTCGGGGATGAAGCTTCTACATAGATATGATGGTTGTTTTTTTTTAAAGTGCTAGTTGGTAATAACACTCTCTCATTTCCACTTTATTTTTGAGGCAATTCCTAGGTGCAAGATGCTCTCCACAAGATGGATCCTGGTGCAAATGCCCCCACTTGCTGTATCCTATGAAGGATTCTGTTTATGGGGATATTGGTCTGGGGTGAAGGCTACTGCCAGTCTAGTTCAGCATGCTCAATGCTATTACATTCCCAGCATGTGAAACAAGTAGCATTCAGTCTTTAAGACCTAAACAGTGCCTTCAAGGGCATATTCTATACCTACAATCAGGTAACTATTTTTCAATTAGAAATCTGGAAATCAGTATTATTAATTTTTTAGTTGAACAGCTTATTCTTGCTACAAGCAGAGCCATTACTTGAATCATATTATTGTCAAATGGAAATTCATTAGGGAGAAATTTGAGGACTACAAAATGTACGGTAAATGTAGGAGATATGTAAGTCACATATATTCATAAGATATGTAGACTGTATAACACCAGATTTTATTACATTTTATTCAGTTAATAAATATTTCTTGCCCAGGGTCACACAGCTAGTAAGTATCTGAGGCTGCGTTTGAAATCAGGTTCTCCTGACTGTAAGCCTGGTACTCTATCCACTACACATTGCTTAACTGTCAGAGAGGGGTGTGATTACCTATACCTGAATGCTGCCAGCAGCCCACCTTTCTCAGTATAACCAAACATAATGTTCCTGCCCCTATTCTACAACCTTTTCTCAATTCCTGCCAAGACTCCTTCTTTGCTGTGGGGACCCTTCCTTCTCTGGGGGATGCTGCCTTTGCTGGGGTTCCCAAAGTGATCCATTTTGTTAAATTATACCAATCACTGTTAATTAATAATCTGATCTAGCTTAGAGTCTGTACCTCGGTATACCTTTATTGCATGTATTTGGCACATAAATGTTAAGAGATGTGCCCAAAGTTGGAAGGTTAGTTAAGTTTCATAGCTAGGATCCTAACTGTGAAGACTGCACATGTAATGCTCTTTTCACTACAGTGGCATCATAAATAATGAGCCAAGAGCACTTATCACAGTGCCTGACACAAAGTAGGCACTTAGTAAATGTTTACTAATTGACATAGTAGAAACACTTAATAAATGCCTGTTGACTTGACTAGGAGCCAGGAAGACCTAACTTCAAGTCCCAGTTCTGTCACAGTGGCTGTTCAAATCTGGGTAAGTCCCTTAACTTCTCAATGCTCTAAGCCAGGATAGGTAATAGTCCAATTAGTCTAGAATGTAGAATTTGTGAAGGGAAACAGAATGACAATAGACCGGAGACTTTGGAGTATAATTATGAAAGGGTTTAAGGGCTATAATAAGTTTGTGCTTAGCACAGTATAATCTCTTAATAAATGCTTTAGCTAATCTAATTTAATCTAGTCTACTTTATTCTAAAGGCAATAAAGTGCCAAGAGACACAGTCCCACTTTTGATATAAACTGGCTGTGTTGCTCTGGGCAAATCATGAACCGCTCACTGCCCCAAGTAAAGCTCTAAAACTATAATTTGCAGAATGGTTTATTTCTCACCCTGGCTGTACTTCTCCTGACTTCTCCACCAGGAACCTCACTTATAATCCTGAAAGATCAGGCCAGCCCTGAAGTCACACCTCATCAGTTCTCTAACTCTGCTCCAGAGGCCCCTCTCTTATTTAAGACTGGCTCCACGGGCCTGCTATTTTTTCATTTCTCACCTGGCTGCACTCCTTTGAACTTCTCCATCACGTCCAGTTCCCACTACGCCCTAAACCATTTCCAGCTTCCTTTTATGTGTTATTTTTCACTAACAGAATGTAAATTCCTCAAGGGCAAGACTGTCTCTTTCCTCTTCTGTATTGATTTGCAGTGTCAAGAGTTTCTTCAGATGGCATATTGCCCCATGCTGATGAAATCACAGGATTGGTCTCTCCCTGTCCCTGACCCTATTCCTGTCCCCCACTCCCCCCCAAAAGAGAGAAAAACAACTACTAAAGGCTTTTGAGTAGAGTAAGGCAGCTAGGTGAGGCAGCGGATAGAGAGCCAGGCCTGGAGTCAGGAAGACTTATGTTCATGAGTTCAAATCTGGCCTGAGACACTAATTGGGTGACCCTGAGCAACTTCCTTAACTGTTTGCCTCAGTTTCCTCGGTTAATTAAATGAGCTGGAGAAGGAAATGGCAAACCACTCCAGTCTCTTTGCCAAGAAAACCCCAAACAGGGTCACAAAGAATTGGACAAGACTGAACAACAACAGCAAATGGTCAGACCAGGTTAGGTAGAACTGATATGGCTTGGCATCTTATTGGAAGGAAGCATGGTGGGTCTCACTTAATGAAATCTCTCCAGCTTATTTAGAAATAGTAACACAGAAAGGAAAGCCAGGCAACTGGGAACAACTGCTTCAATGTGGTTGCAAGTTCTTCTTGCCAGAACTCTCCCCTCCATTCAGATTCAGAAGAAAAGCCTAGTCAGAGAAGAGTGAAAACTTGATTCACTTTCACAAGGTTTCTATTCTTACTGAACTAAAATAGAATGCCAACCTTAGGTTCCACTTTACATAGCAAGAACAGGAACTACATTATGGATTTTAGCACAGGACAAAATAAGTTAGTTTTGAATTTGATGATCCAAAACCCTGTGTTACCTTCTAGCAGGAATTAATATGCAGTTGAAGTATCATGATAAAAACAAATGGGGAAATCTATGTGTAAAAACTGGGCTAAGAATGGGGGGGTGGGGTGGGGAGTGGACAAGTTAAAGAAAGAAATATTATATACATCCTGTTAGGAAGGCCAGGTTATAAACTGAATAGGTGAGTCGACAAGGAAAAAAAAAATCAAGTCACAGAAGTTGGACCTAGGGATGAGGCACGAGCTAAGATCACCCTATAGAGATCAGATTTTTGGGGGGGTGGGGGAGGAGGAGAGAAAGGAAAGCACAGCATCAGGAAAAACGTAGACGTTTTGGAATAGTAACACTGGTCTCAGGCAAACTGCTCGAGGTGGAAAAAGGTCTTAAGACTGGGAGGGTAGGGGAGGGAAGGGAACTGACCTTGCACTTATTTTTTAAAAAGTCCTCACCTCGAAGGCTACCCCTCACGGCCATGGCTCAATATTAAACATCTAGGGCAATCTGGCCAAGGAGCCCTTCCTGAACGCCCCCAACCCTATTAGATTGTAAGCTCCTTGGGGGCAGGAACTCGTCTGCCTCTTGGCAGCACACAGTAGGTGCTTAATGAATGTTTGATTCCCTCTTCCCCCACCCCGCCGCGCGTGTCCCGTTATCCTCCCTCTCTTACCCCGAGGGTCCCGAAGGGAGCATAGTCACGTCGCCCCACAATCGAGAGAGAGACAGAAAGACACAGGAGAGAGGCTGGTAGGGATGACACGTCACTTACCTCCTTCCTTCCCACACCTGCGCCCAGACTCTCCCTCTCGAGATGGGAAGAGCGGCCTCGGCGCTGCCTCACCAGCTGAGAAGCTGACGGACGCGAGCCAAGTCGGTTTCAGGCAATTGTCGCAAAGCGGCCACATCCGTTCGCCCGGGCCCGCCCTTTCGCGACAGTCCGTGACGGCCTCTCTCACTGCCCTCCTCATCCCACCCAGGTCATTTCGCCCGGTCCACTCCTCACTCACCACCGTCTCCTCCCCACCCCCACCCCGCTCAGTCCGCTATTCTGGAGGATGCGTCGTAGCCTGCCTGCCAAGCTTGGCTGAGAGATGGACAGTCTAGGTCGAGGTGCCAAGCACTCCTTCTCGGGATAATGCTTTTAAATGCATAAAATGCTTAGCTTTACAAAGAAAACCAATTATATTGAAAATACAATTATCAAGATATTTAAAAAACAAATTATCTTGAAATACAATTATCAAGATATTTAAAAAAACTCTAGGTAAGCTCCTGGAGTTTAAGTGAGTTTAGAGTTTAAAATGAGGAAAGGTTTCATGAAAATAGCACAAAACGAAACAAAACTCCACTCTTCTCTCCTCCCGCCTTCAACTGAGTCACACATGCGCAGAAAACATGCCAGAACCAAGCAGCAAAAAACGAAAACAAAACGCCCTCCAGACGCTACCTAATACGTATGCGCCCCAGGCGTGCCGGCCCTTCTACTGGGAGATGGCATTACGCATGTGTAATGAGAGACTGGTCGGTGATTGGCTGAGCGCTGAGCGTGCGGCCTTGTCGGCGGGACGCTTGAGCCTCGGTTGGGCTGAGGAGAGGGTATCCTGTCTTCTGTCTCCGTCTGACCAGTGCCTTCTGCTCCTCACCGGTGGGTCCCTGATGGGCGAGGGTGGTGGGAAGGCCCTGGATGCCTAGATGGAGAGATAGAGGAAGAAAAGTTGGATGGTAGGGCTGAGGGGGTGGAGGTGGGCTGAGGGGTGGAGGTGGGCTGAGGGGTGGAGGTGGGCTGAGGGGTGGAGGTGGGCTGAGGGGTGGAGGTGGGCTGAGGGGTGGGCGGGCCCAGCTTATTGGGCGTGATTCTTGGCTCCTCCCCAAAGCCTGTGCTTGTGGGGCTACTGCACCGCACGTTATTTGTATCCCTCTGACTGCACAAGCCGGTCTGGTATCCGTCTCTCTCTCCCCATTTGTCCATCTGTCTTTCAGTCTGTCTATCTATCAGTAGCTGTCCATCCATTTAGCCATTCATGTCTATGCATCCTATTCAGCTTTCTATTTATATCTATCCATTTATCCATCTGTTCATTCATCTGTTTATATATCCATCCATTTATCCATTCATATCAATCTATCTTATTTATCTATTCATCTGACTATATCTATCCATTCATCTCTTAGTCTGTCTACTCATTCTTCTGCCTATCCATGCATATTTATTCCATTTATCTACCTATCCATTTAGCTCTCTATGTTCATCCATTCATTCATCTATCCATTTGTCTGTCCATCAGTTTATGTATTCATATCTATTCATTTATCCATCTTTTCACATCTATCTATCATGGTTATTTTTATGTTGTCTCTCATATCATAAGCTTTTTGAGGGTAGAGACTTTTTTTTTTGTATCCGTAGTGCTTAGCACAGTATGAGGAACATAATAAATGCTTAATAGGTAGAGAGAGCTCAAGACTTGGAGTCAGGAGGCCCTAAGTTCAGTTCCTCTGTCAGATACTTAATAGTCCAGTGACAATGTACAAGTAAATTAAGCTGTTTTAAGTTCAGTTTCCTTATTTGTACATTAAGGATAATAATAATAGCATCTGCCTCACAGTGTTGTTGTGAGGACCAAATGAGATTTTATTTATATATATATATATATATATATATATATATATATATATATATACACACACACACACATATACATATATATGTATATATATAATATATATAAAACACTTAGCAAACCTTAAAGAGACATAGCTGTTATTATTAATAACAAAGGCTTGTTGACTGATGGTTCTACCTATTGCTGTAATCATAGAGCCATCATGATGAAGTATAGAAGAGTGACTTAGCCTATTATCTTATTAGTAAGGAGAACTCCCAGGTCAGAATTCTCCCCTAACAATGTAGGCCTGTGCCTTGCCTGTATGCTATAGTTTTTATATAGTTGCGTAGAGCAGTGATGTCAAACTCAAATGGAAATGGTAGACTGCATATTGACTTAGAAAACCACAAATTAACATTAGCTATGTTATGTTGTATTTTTATTTTGTTAGCTTTTCTCAGTTACATTTTAATCTGGTTCAGGAAGAGTTTGGTAAGCAGACAATTTGACACCTCTGGCTTAGAGCATTAGAGAAGTTAAGGGACTTACCCAGATTTGAACAGCCACTGTGGCAGAACTGGGACTTGAACTTAGGTCTTCCTGGCTCCTAGTCAAGTCAACAGGCATTTATTAAGTGTTTCTACTATGTCAATTAATAAACATTTACTAAGTGCCTACTTTGTGTCAGGCACTGTGATAAGTGCTCTTGGCTCATTATTTATGATGCCACTGTAGTGAAAAGAGCATTACATGTGCAGTCTTCACAGTTAGGATCCTAGCTATGAAACTTAACTAACCTTCCAACTTTGGGCAAATCTCTTAACATTTATGTGCCAAATACATGCAATAAAGGTATACCGAGGTACAGACTCTAAGCTAGATCAGATTATTAATTAACAGTGATTGGTATAATTTAATAAAATGGATCACTTTGGGAACCCCAGCAAAGGCAGCATCCCCCAGAGAAGGAGGGGTCTCCACAACAAAGAAAGAGCCTTGGCAGGACTTGAGAAAAGGTTGTAGGATAGGGGCAGGAACATTATGTTTGGTTATACTGAGAAAGGTGGGCTGCTGGCAGCATTCAGGTATAGGTAATCAAACCCCTCTCTGACAATTAAGGAGTGTGTAGTGGATAGAGCACCAGACTTGCAGTCAGGAGATCTGGAGTTCAAATCCAGCCTCAGATATTTACCAGCAGTGTGACCCTGGGCAAGAAATATTGTGAAAGGCTTTAAATGCTGCACAGAAGAACTTGCATTTGATCCTAGAGGCAATAGAGAGTCACATAGCTTTTTGAACAGAGAGTGACATGATTAGACCTGTGCTTTAAGGTAAATCACTAACAGATATGTAAGAATATGGATTGGATGTAGGGAGGACTTGTGGTTCTGGTGGCCTTGGGAGTAGAGAGAAGGGAACTTACAGAGAGATGTGAGCAAAAGAGCAAAACTAGGTTGTTTGGATGAGGAGGGGTGAGGAAGAATCTAGGATGACTTTGGGGTTGTGATCTTGAGTGACTAATAGGATAGTTATACCCTCAGTAGACATAGGGAAGTTGGGAAGGAGGAGTAGGTTGAATGAGCAGCGTATAATGTGTTCTGTTTTGAAACTCTTGAGTTTGAGGTGACTGGGACATCCAGTTCAAAATGTCTAATAGGCAGTTGGTGGTATGGAACTTGAGTTCAGGGGAGAGACTAGGAGGCTGGAGAAGTAGATTTGGGAGTAATTTGCCTAAGGGTTCTTAATTGAAGCCATGGGAGCTGATGAAGTCACTGAGAGAGGTAGGAGAAATAGAAGAGGGCTCAAGACAGATTTTTGGGATATATGCACAGTTAGAGATTAGGACATAGATGATGAACCAGCAAAGGAGATGAGTAGGAGAGACCAGACGGATAATATCTAGAGAGAGCATCCAGTGGGAGAGGTCACTTTATAGTGTTGAATGCTTCAGTAGTATTAAGTAAACTTTGAACTCACCTGCTGATTGAAGTGTAGTCTCAGTTTCATATGACAATTTTGGAGGTTCTGCCGAGATCCCTAATACTTAGTGGCTCCTCACCTACAGAATGGGCTGTCTTCATCCAGTATCATTGGTCATACCAGGCAGAATAGAGCATCTTTTAAATTTCCCTCTCCTTCTCTCCCCGTCTCTCTCCCTCCCTCCCTCCTATCTCTTCCCCCTTTTCCTCTCTCTTCCTCCCTCTCTTCCTCTCTCTTCTCTCTCCCTCTCTCCCCCTCCCCCTCCATCTCTTTCTCTCCCTCCCTCTCTCCTCCTCCCTGTCTTCCTCTCCTTTTTCATCTTTCTCTTTTTTTCTTTCCTTTCTTCCCTCTTTCCTTCCTTCCTTTCTTCTTTCCTTCCTTCCTTTATCTTCCTTCCTTCCTTTCTCCCTCCCTCCCTCCTTTCTTGGAGTTTGTCTGGATAAAGACTTACCCACTTGAGAAGTATTCCATCAGAGTATGGGATCACATTTTTTCAGGTACTTGCTTAAGTATTTCAAAATTATATTTTATTTTTAAAAAAATTTTGAACTTAAACATAAAAAGCCCCCATACCATGAGCATTCCATATAGAAAGTAGAACACAAAGAGCATTGTATATGAAAGCATGAATCTATCTATATTCTTTACTTCTTGCTTTTAAGAGTATATAATAAATTCAATCTAATACTTTTAAACCTATCCTGCTTGTCTGTACTTCCTTCTGAAGTACTTTCTGAACTAATTTATGCATTTTTAAAATGTTTCAGTGTCTCTTATTTTTCTTTCTTTTTTTTGGCCTTACTATTGCTATCCCTCTTCCATTCTCCCTACCCCCGCCCATTAAAAACAGAAAAAAAACAAACCACCCAACCTTTTAAACAAATAAACATTGTTAAACAAAACATATCTATGCAGTAGCCATTTCCAAAAATGTATGTCTCCTTTTGTGTCTTGAGTCCATTATCTCTGTCAGGAAGTAGATAACATGCTCATTATAGCTCTTGATCAGCATTCTTATGACTTTGATAGTAATTTTTCTTTACAATGTTATAGTCATTGTATAAATTGTTTTCTTTGGGAGGCTTACTTTGCTTTATCAGTTACAATTTCCCAATAGTCTTTAAAATTATCTCTAGCTATTTCTTATGCACAACAATAGTTTATTGCATTCATATTATTCAGCTCTTCCTCAATTTATGGACACCCTCTTGGTTTATAGTTCTTATCATTTTTTCCTTCCCTTTTTTGACCCCTGCTTCAGGATCAAGGAGATTGTTTTGCTTGTACCTCTTTTCACTGATGTTATCCTCTCTGTTAAAGCCTCTTCTCCCTATCCCTGCTAAATTTGATGTATTTTTAGCTGAGAGAGAGAGAGAGAGTATGTTTGTGTGTTTATGATGTGTATATATGTGTGTTTATGTATATGTGTTTATGTCTGCATATTCAGCCCTCCTTGTCTGGTTCAGATAAGAGTGAGATTCATCTGCTCTCTCCTCCCTACACCCTTCCTCCATTCCTATGAACTTCCCACACACTCCAGTTGGGAGAAATAGTAATTCTTCCCCCTATCCTTTTTTTTTTTCCCTATGCGAGTGTATTCATTTTATATTCCCTTTTCTTTCCCCTCTTAAAACCCCTAGAATGGAAACAGTCTGTACCCCAGGACCACTGCTTTTTTGTCCAATTCTCTCAATATCCTTTAAAAACATTAAGGTTCTGAAGGACCACGTATTTCTTCACCCCCACTGAACTGTTAGCCCTTCATCAGAGAGCCACTTCCCATGATAATGGTTTTAGTGGGTGGGAGGATCTAGGTGAGAAAGCATTTGGAAGGAAAGAGTGAGTTTGGAGAAGGGGTGCTATGCAGACGTTCTGGGTGAAGAGAAAAATGGTTTATTGGGTAGAGGGATCTGAGTAGGAGTGAATCTGGGACATAGAATGAGTGAAAGAAAAAGCATTTATTAAGCACTTAGCATGTGCTTAGCCTTGGGGATGTAAGTACAAAAAACAAGATAGTCCCTGCTCCTCAAGAAATTTAGATTCAAATTGGAGAAGACCACACATATTGGGAAATGGTGTTCCACAAGGAGAGAAATCAAGGAGATGGTAAGTGGAGAATGATAGTGTTGATTTTTTTGATTACTATTCCCAGAATAAAGGCAATAAGAGAGGAGTGAGAGGAGAGTGGAAAGCAGAAACATGGCAGGAAAATGGCCAGAGAATGTCTAGGGAGAGTAATTGTAAAATATAAGGAAGGCTGGATGGTGAGGAGGAGCTGTTGCTGGAGCCCAGGGAGTTAGGGACTGGTCCTTACTGAGGGAAGTGGGAAGGTGAGCCTGAGGAAATTGATGGAGGAGGAATCAAACTTGACATGGGATTAGGTTTGAGGGGGTTGTGGGGTAGAAGTTAGGGAAGGAAGGCAGTGGGGCCCTAGTAAGGACTGGATTTATCTGCCCTTGACCATGGACTGTTTATATTTGGTTATTCTTGCTGAACTTTGGGTTTCAGCTCCAAAAAACTAGATACCCCTGGATTCCCACCCCCTCACTTTTCCTGGCTCCTTTTGTGTATTGGGCCCCCTCTCCTTCATTGTATTGTAAACTCCCTGAGGGCTAGGGCTGTCTTTTTATTGTTTATATGCCCAGTGCTTGGTAGGGTGTCTGGCACATTGTAGGTGCTTACTGAATGTTTATTGGATTGGGATTGAGCAGTTAGGTGGTATTGTGGATAGAGTCCTGGGCCTGGAGGCAGGAAGATCTGAGTTCAAATTCATCCTCCTGCACTAGCTGTGTGACTCTCAGCAAATCATTTAACCTGTTCCTCAGTTTCGCCAATTATAAAAAAAAATTGGAGAAAATAATAACATCTACCTGCTAGGGTTGTTTCCAGGGTCAAATGAGTTAATATATGTAAAGTGCGTAGTACAGTGCCTGATACATAGTAGGCACTTAATAAATACTTGTTTCCTTACTTTAATAGTGAGATTGGCCTTAGAATGAGAAAGAACTATGTTTAATTGATGGTGCTAAATGCATGACTATGCTCACTTAATCTCTATTCTGTAGTTTAGTAGAAACAAAGACCACTAAAGTATAAGAATAAAGGATAAGTATCTCTGCAGGCTGCCTATTAACAGAAAAACCACATATTAATATAAGATGTGTTTTATTATATTTTTATATATTTTGTTAAATATTTCCCAATTACATTTTAATCTAGTTCAGGCTATACCTGAGAATGTTATTGGCTGCATGCAGCTATGGGGCCATGTGTTTGACATCTCTGCTACAGGCAACTCTCTTAAGTTTATAGGCTAAAGACTGACAATCCATTTTTCAGATGGAAAAAATAAGAGGTTTGGACCAAAAAGAAAAAAGACTCACGCATAATTTCTTTATTTGCTTTCCCCTACAGATCATTACTGAATATGAGAAGATCTGCAGCACCAAGTCAATTACAGGGGAGTCTAGCAAAAAAACCAAGATTTAGACCTCCAGGAAATATTAGCACATCAAATCTGAATGACAAGGTTAATAAGCTGGGTCCAAATGTTACATTTACTAAGGTAAAGGAAAAGTGAAGAAAGCATATCATACATACTATAGATACTTGATTGTATGTCAAGATAAGAAAAATGTTATTTTTAGATTAACAGTAGTTTGCTGACTGTAGAAAAATTTCAAAATCTGTGTCAAAGTATTTGCCAACAAACATTTTTGGAAGTTATGATTTAGAAATTTAATTCTAATAATTTTTCAAAATTTGGAGAAAGAATTTCGAGAACTCACTTTCTTAAAACTTAGCATCCTTATTCTTTCCTTCTTATCATTTTATTAAAGCCAATCATTCTCCTCATTGCCCTGAACCCATTTTCTTCCCTCCTTTATGATTTTGCTTTAGCAATCATTTCCCTCTTTCTCATGCTTAGATTGTCTCCTTTCCATTGGTTCCTCATCTGCCTGCAGGAATGCTCAGGCCTTAAAAAAAATTTTCCTTTGACCTTTATACCTTGTTTAACTACTGTGCTCCCTTTTTATGTATTCATTTCTTGAAAAAATTGTTTGGATGTGATGCCCCCATTTCCTCATTACTCATTTTCTCCTGAGCCCCTTGCAATTTGGCTTCCATTTCCATTACTGTTTTAAAATTTCTCTTTTAAAGGTCACCAGTGATCTTTTACTTGATAAATCTAGTGACTTAACGGAAGAAAAAATCTTCTTTTTCATCACCTTACATCATTTGACACTGTTGATTAACCCTTTCTTTTGTTTATTTTCTCCCAACATTCCTGTTTCTCCTACTTCTCTGATAAAACTTCTTCCTGATCCCTTAAGTTGGGTTTTCTTTAAGATTCTATGCTCAGTGTTTGTTTCTTCACTCTCTTGATAACCTCATTTATTCCTAGTTTCACTTCTGTGTAAATGATCAGTATCTCTAATCTTGATTTTTCTCTTTATTTCCGTACTTTAGTATATTTCTTCTTTTATGAAGCCCGTCCTGATCCACTCACTTGCTAGTGTCTCCCTCATAATTTGCTTGTATTTATTTTAAATATATTTTGTATATATTTCTATGAATACATTTTGTCTTCCTGATAGAATATACACATTACTCCCTTCCATACGCTCTTTTGTTCAAAGAAATTGACCTCCTTGCTGTTCTCCCTGTACATCATTCCATCTTCTATCTTTTGCATTGACTGTCCCCCATGCCTGGAGTACATGCCCCTTTCCCCCTTCCTCTTGGAAGCTTCAATTTCTTTTAAAGCTCATCTCAAACACCATTCTCTACATGAGGTTATTCCTATTTCCCTCAGCTGTTCACAGTTTTGCCATCACCAAGGTTATCTTGTATCTATTCTGTATCTGTTTTGTATGTAACTACTATATATCAGGGATTCTTAACTGAGGTCTGTGAATTTAAAAAAAAATTTTTATAACTATGTCAATATAATTGGCCTTCAGGCCATCTCTCCTTATATTTTTCATTATTTCCTCAAACTTGACCTTTCCAAGATTGAACTTTGTCCAAAAACCTACTTGCTCCTCTTTCTCTGTAGTTAGCAATACCACCATTCACACACAGCCCTCTCTATTAAAAAACCTTGATATTATCTTTGACCTTTCCCTCTACCTTAGATGAAAAACAGTAGTAACTTTTAAAAAACAGGGAAAAGAGAAAGGAACTGATAATCCCAAAGGCAAAACTTTTATCTCTACTATAAAGATGATTAAACCTTAGGGAAATATAATAATAGTTAAAAGTAAAAATATAACTTGTTTTATTAGCTAATTTTACTAATTAAGATATTTATAGATTAAGACAAACTTCATACCTTCTAGACAACAAAATCTAAGATGAAAATAAGAGCAAGTGGATAAGATTTACTATTTATAACTATAAATGTGAATTATCTGAATTGTCATTTACCGACTGGATCAAGAAACAAAGTGTTGCTTGTAGGGAACACTTTTAGGCAAAAAGAAATGACTAGGTTAAAGTTGAGTGATGAGTTTAAAATAGAAATCTGAAAGTTTCAGAAAATCAAGGATTGTAGAAGTGGTAGTTGGTGGAGTAGAAATTAAATATTAGAGACAAACAAAAGCATCAAATAATGGTGAAAGAAAAAATAAAAAAAGTTTAATTTTTACATACTGAATAATTGATAGTAAGAGTATACACAAATGTAAGAATAAATAGACAAACGTAGTAATAGTAGAGTACCTCAATACTTCCTTAGCAGTATGTAACAGAAGAAGATGAACAATAAAGAAATCACAGATTTGAATTATGTGCTTACCTGATAAATTATAATTAATGGAAATGTGGAAAGAGCTAAATGGAAGATATAAGGAATACACATTCAAGTACCTATTGAAACCCTCATTAAAAAGTAACATACTACATCATAGAAAAACCTTGCTTGAATTTAAGAAGGCAGGAATTAAGTAGACCATATTTTTAGATCTATACAATGAAATTAGAATTAAATAATAACCTGTACAGTTGTAAAACTATACAGAAACTGAAAATCTACTAAACAGTGCTTGTTAAAATATCAGAAAATTAATATTTAAAAGTTATGTCGCATATCAGAATCCATAGGAGACAGCCAAAGGCTGTTCTGGATGGTAAATTTATATCAAGTGACTACATTAGTAAGAAAGGAAAGAAAAAAAATAAACTTGTATCTAAAATTGCTAGGAAAGAAGCAAAATGATAATCCATAGGAGAATAAAATATTTATAAAAGATAAGTCGAGTAATAAATAGAAGAGAAAATGGAAGAATAATTGAGTTAAAAATCAGTGGTTGATTTTTTTTGGGGGGGTAAAGATTAATTAAATTAACAAACCTTCAGAAAATTGAATCAAAAAATGGAAGAGAAAATGCAGATCACAACAAACACACAAGAAATTAAGAATATTAGAGAATACCACACCCAGCTATGTTCTTTTTTAAAAATAAGATTTATTGATTTTTTTTGTTTTTTCACATAACCATAGTTTCACCTGTATTTCTTTCTCTCTCTTTTCTAGAGAGCTATCCAAAATAATAAATAGTATTTTTTAAAGACAAAATAAAGAGGAAAAAAATACACATAATTGATCAATACATTGAAAAAGTCTGAAAACTTCCCAGCTACATTCTAACAAGGTTGAGAATTTAAAAGAACTAGATAATAATGCACAAAACACTTTTCCAGTAGTGACGTAACATGAGCTTATTAATTTAAATAGACAAATCTTGGAGAAAAAAATAAGACAAATTGGCAAAGAATTACCCTGAAAAAACAACCAGAACAACCTTCCTCCCTTCCCACCTTACTAAAACTATACCTGGCTAAGACAGATTACAGCAGCATTCTTTTAAATTTTCTGCAAATAATCACTGTATAACAGATTATTAGCTAATGTGCAGAAATAGAGGGTATTTTATGAGGCAAATATAGTGTTGCTTTTTGTTCAAGGTAAAGATATCATTAAATGTTATAGACAAGTTTCCCCAATCAGTATAAATACAGATATACTAAATAAAAGTCAAAGTAATATAGCAATACACTAAAATTGTATATCCTGAGCAAGCAGGGCTTATATTAGGTATGCATACCTGGTTTAATATCATAAATACTACCTATGTGAAACATAAACCAAAAAAACCCTATCTTATCAATAGATACTGAGAACATAGTTGATGAAATCTAATATTCATTCATTGTAGAAACATTAAAAAATTGGATGTAGAGGGATAGTTATTTAACACAACAAAAATGATCTACTTTGAACCAATAGTTAACCAATAACAAGTGACAAACAGAAGCACTGCCACTAAGAACAGGTAGAAAGCAAGGAAATTTACTCTCACTGCTTTCATTTGGAAGATCTAGCAGTTAAATCAGACAAAATGTCTGTTGGAGTAACATTGGAAATAAAGCAATAAGAATATAATTTTTTGTAGATGGTATCATAATCATCTGGAAAATCCAACTTCCTCAACCAAAAATATCTAGCAAAATCACAGGATACAAGAATGTGTCAAAAATCAACTGTATTCTAATTTGCTAGTAAAAATAAATTTTGAAAAAAATAATTTTGAAAGAAACTCCATTTAGAGCAATAAGAAAAACCATCAACTATTTAGGAATGAACTTACTTAAGAATGCGTAGGACCCTTATAAAGACTACTGTAAAGCTCTAACAACCAAAATAAAGGAGGACCTAAATAATTGACAGGACATTCAGATTAGATTAATAGAGTAAAAGATTGACATAATAAAAAAGTGCAAATACCTCCAAGTTAATTTATATGTTTCCTGAAATACTAATCAAAATACCAAGGATTTTCTTTATAGAACCAGAAAAAATCATAAGGAAATTTATGTAGAAAAACAATCAGGCTCAAACATCAAGGAGGCTCATTGGAGGGAAAAAGCTGATAAAGGTGGTTTTTTGTGTACTCAGACTTTAAAATATATTTCAAAGTGATTATTATCAAAGTTGTGTACAAAAATAGATTAGTGGAACAGAGTAGATAGACCAGACATCTGACCAAATTAAAAAAAAAAAAAGATTAGCATTTGATAATCCCTCAGAAAATGAAAATTGGGAAAAATAATTCACATTTTATGAATATACCTGGGGAAATTGACAATTTGATAGGAAAGAGATGTAGACTCATGTCTTAGAACATATACTTCAGAGAATTCCATCTGAATAATATAAAAATTTAAAAACTTTCTATAATAGTGATAGAAGAAAATGGAATGATGTATATCTCAGTTCCAGCACACAACACATTGCCTGACACGTAGTAGTCTTTTAATAAGTGCTTCTTGACTTGATTTGGAGGGGAAATGCATTTTTAAAAACTACAAGTAAAAGAAGTTAGGAACAAGATAGTCATATATGACTGTACTGAAAAGGAAAATTTCTTTATAAGAAAAACCTAATTTTAAAAAATTGTTAATAATCACACTTTAAAAATTGCTGAACCTTATTAGTAATCATAGATGGACATTAAAAAACTTTGAAAACTCATCAAATTCCAAACTTATTGTACAGAAATAGGCACACTAATTTATTATTGTTAGGATTTCAAACTTGTAGAGCAGTCTGGCCCTACAAAGTAAGTTATTTAAAAAAAAATCATGGATTCATTAATTCCATTGTTGAACATATACCATGAAAGGTAGTAAGAAAAAAAACCAGTGCTATCTGTTGAAAGTTTTCTTAGCAGCATTTATATGTGATTTCCAAAAACTGGCAGCAATCTAAAAGCCTAGCAGTAGGGAAATGATTAAATAGATTGTGGTACATTAACAAGAAGCTAGGTGGTGCAGTAGATGGAGCACCCAGCCTGGAGTCAGGAAAACTGGAACTTAAATCCAGCCTCAGACACTTGCTAGCTGTGTGACCCTAGGTGAATCATTTAACCCTATTTGCCTTAGTTTCCTTATCTGTCAAATGAGCTGGAGAAGGAAATGGCAAACCACTCAAGTATTTTTGCCCGGAAAACCCCAAATAGGGTCACGAGTAGTTGGATATGACTGAACAACTACAACAACATTAACATAATGGCATGCTATAATGACATTAAAACTGTTAAGTATGGAGAATGCAAAGAGCTCTAGAAAGACATTTATGAATAATGTGAAATAAAAGCAGAACCAGACGAATGGAAAGTGCAGTAATTTTGACCACTTAAGAAGAAATATAAGTGAGAATGAATGGGCAAAAAATCCTCATGGGGGCCTAGTGAAAGTAATTGAAACATTGCTATAATAATTTGTGTATTAAAATTAAATGGGCCAAGATGGCAGATTAGAGATAACAGTCTAGCTGAACTCTCAACATTTCCTTCCAAAAAAACTTTACAAGAATGCCTCAAATCAAATTTTGGAGTGGCAGAGCCAACAAAAGATCAGAGCGAGAAATTTTTCTGGCCTAAGAAAACTCAGTGCCAACAAGAGAGGTCTGTGACATCTGGTGCAACCTGGAGCACATGAGGAGAGAACACCAGCAGTGGTTGCAAAAGCAGCAGCAGTAGCAGTTTCGGAAGCTCTTGCCAAGAGAACATGAGGGGGCTGGAAAACTGGTTAGAGATTACAAGGGAACCCTTTGCTGGCACTGGTTACAGATCATGTGACTTGGCAACTGTTGCCCAAATACTGTTCTAGGTTGCAGTTCCAGGGTAGGGAAGAGCATTGGTCATTTATCACAAGGAAGCAGGGACCCTGCTGTCAGTTTCAAGGCAAAAAGTAGTGCTAGCACTTGCGGCTGGAGGGGGTCAGGAGCCCTTCCTGGGTAAAGACCAAAACACAGACCAGGAGAGCAGTTACTATATCTATCCCCATATCTTAGAAGCATCAAAAACTTGAAGACACCTAGAAGTAGCTCTGAAAATAACAGCATAAAAAAGCCTGAAGCCTGGGACAGTGCTTCCCCACCCTGAGGTGGGCAGAGCCCAACTTTAACATGAATTCAAAGTGAAGAAATAGGCTGAACAAATGAGCAAACAATTTTTTCAAAAAAAGTGTTAAAAGCTAGTATGGTGGCAGGGAAGACCAAAACAAACTCAGAAGACAGCAATGGGAAAACAGCTATAAAGAAAGAGAAAAATGCTCATTGGACCCAATCCCAACAAGAATTCCTGGAAGAATTAAAGATAAGAGTGGGAAAGGAAAAACTGGGAAAAGAAAGGAAACTGATGCAAGACAACTATGAAAAGATAATTAATAGCCTGATAAAAGAGGCACAAAAAATACTGAAGAAAATAATACCTTAAGAAGCAGAATTGGTCTAATCATAAAAGAGGCACAAAAAATTATTGAAGAAAAGAAGTCCTTAAAAAGCAAAAGAGGCAACGTGGAAAAGGAGGTATAAAAATTTACTGATGAAAAGAACTCCTTAAAAAGTAGAATTGGCCAAATGGAAAAAGAGTTACAAAAGCTCACTGAAGAAAATAATTCCTTAGAACTGGTGAAATGAAAGCTAATGAGTCCATGAGACATCAAGGAACAATAAAACAAAATCAAAAGAATGAAAAAATAGAAGAAAATGTGAGATTAGAAAAACAACTGACTTAGAAAATAGATCAAAGAGATAATTTTAAGAATTATGGTATTATCTCAAGGTCCTGATCAGAGTAAGAGCCTAGATATCATAGTTCAAGAAATTACAAAGGAAAACTTCTCCTTTATCTTAGATCCACAGGGTAAAATAGAAATTAAAAGTACTAATCACTTCCTGAAAGAGATCCCAAAATGAAAACTCCCAGAAATATTATTTCAGAAGGCTCACTTCACAAAGAAAATAAGCAGCCAGAAAGAAACAATTCAAATATTGTAGGCATTTAGTGGCTTCTGTGTTAAAGGATAGGAGGACTTAGAATATGCTATTTTGGAAGGCAAAGGAGCTAGGATTACAACCAAGAATAACCTACCCAGCAAAATTGAGTATAATCCTTCAGTGGAAAAAAAATGGATATTTAATGAAATAGGTGACTTTCAGGCATTCCTGATGAAAAGACCAGTGTTAAATAGAAAATTTGACATTCAGACACAAGACTCAAGAGAAGCATAAAAAGATAAACATGAAAGAGTAAGCCTAAGGGACTCAATATGAGAATATAATACATGTAACTCCTAAGAATTAATATTAAGACAATTAAAAGGAGTTTACATAGAGAGAAAGTATGGGTGTAAGTTAATTATGTTGGAATGATATCCCCAAAAAATAAAGTTATGAGAAAGAGGTATGCACTGGGAGAAGGGGAAAGAGAGAGGTAGAATTGGAAAATTTTCTCCCATAAAAGAAGTGTGCAAGGAAGAGCTTTTACAGTGGAGGGAAAAATAGTGGGGTGGCAGGCAATTCTTAAACCTCACTTCACAGAGTTGGTTCAAAGAGAGTAGAATATATATATGTATACGTATATATGCATGTGTGTGTGTGTGTGTGTGTGTGTGTGTGTATATGTAGTTGTGTATGGAAATTCTCAGTAGGGAAGAAAGAGGGAAAGGGGATAACCTAAAGGGGGAGGGAGGTATGGTAAAAGAGAGGACAAAATAAGGGAGGCATGATTAGAAGCAAAATAAACTTTTGAGGAGGGACAGGATAAAAAGAGAGAGAAGAAACAAGAAAGTGGGATGGAAGTAAATATACCATACTCATCATTGTGAATGTGAATGGGATGAGCTTGCCCATAAAAAGGGACCAGATAACAGAATGGATCAGAAACCAGAATTCAACAATATGTTTCAACAGACACACTTGAAACAAAGACATGCCCAGAATTAAAATAAAGGGCTGGAGCAGAATCTAATAGGCTTCCACTTAAGTAAAAGAGGCAGGGGTAGCAATCATGATCTTTTATTTAAAATATGATTCACTTAATTTTGTCAGTTTCTTCTATTTTCCACCAAAATTATTGCTACAGTCACAATATATATTGTTAATTAAGGAACATAGAAGCTAAACACTGCCTGCAATCCTTCCTTTTTCAATACCTCTTGTTTTAATCATCTGTGTGTGGGACAGTGCCTACAAAACAATAATCTTGTCATTTTTTTGTCCATCTTCTCATTTCTCAGTTCTGCACCAGAGTAAGCTATTTGCACAAATACTAAGTAAATTTTATTAGTATGTTGTATATACTATGTAGTATTTACTTTGTATAACACAGAAATGTCATTGGGTAACTAGATTATACAGTGTATAGGAAAAAGAAAATTTCCCCTACCATTTCCTGATGTTGTTTCTAGAATAATCATATTATATAGGAAAAGTATGTATTGACCAGAATATATTTAAAAGAAGTGATTTATTTAGATTTTTTAGATTAATTTCATAGTTATATCAGAAAGCTGATTGTTTAGTTATTTTACTCATCAAACCTAATGAAATCATTATTTTTGAAGTTGTGCAACCCAAGAAACTTAAAATATTATGCTATGCAATTAATTCAAGCTTTCCTTTTATGTCTTAGTTTGTAGACAAAAAAAAAGTTTAAAATTCCTAATTGGCCTCCATTTAGAATGAATGTAGAAAGTATTCTGTATTTGTAGAATAAATTACTGCTCTTAAAGATGACTCTTTTGTGTGTGTGTGTGTGTGTGTGTGTGTGTGTGTGTGTGTGTGTGTGTGAGAAAGAGTAAGGAAGGGAAGGGAAGTAAGGAAGGGAAAGAGGAATGGTATTCATAAATTTGCTGGTGCAAATTTGCCTCTTTAGTAGAACAACCCCCCCCCCAAATCTTCACTGACTTATCCTTATAATTTATTATAATTAGTATTATAGAGGTATGATGTTGGATGCTCATATCACAGCCAAATTTTTTTTTAAAGGAATTGAGCTTTGATATTGAGAAATCAGGCAAGGATTTGATCTGCTGATAGTAATTGGCCTGTTATTGTAAACTGTTTACAAACTTGTCTTTGTATCTTACACTATAGTTTATGTTATAATCCTGATTCTGTGACTAAACTTAAAAATATCTGATAAAAATGAAATTGTTTTGGAATATTTTAACTAAAAGTTCTGGTTTCAAAAAGTTACTCATTTTTATCCATCCTATTTTATGGATTATGCACATAAAAGTGGTAGTATTCATATTTTACATCACAAAATATGATAATGAAACAATGCAATTTGAGAAGTTAGAAATGATATTTATGTTGGGATACATTTTGTTTTCTTAGGTTGGTACAACTGAAAATCCCCTGCCGCATTTGCAAACTGACTCTAGAATTTATAATTCAGTTTTAAGTGCTGTAACTTCTGAGGAATCTGCTAAAGAAATAAATAATGTGGGTAAGTCCACTGGAAATGACTGGTTTAAGGCAACTGGAGAGGTGTCAGTGTGGGTAAAGCAGTCTGTGTACTTATATGATGACTATGTATATCCTATGTATGTACATACTGACCTTTGGATTAGTTTTTTTGGTTTTTTGATAATTTTAAAAATAATACTACTATTTTGTTGGTGGTTTATTATTGATGTCTCAATTTAATTTCTAGTGAGTAGATTAACAGCCATGCAATTTCCCCTGTAACAAATTAAAGCATTCTCTGTGAAGTACAAAAGGTTAAACAGTCCTATCATCACTAAATATTTAAAGGTTTGATATACTTCTTATGTATTCAATTTTTGTGAAAAGTATGTTAATTAGATTTATTTCAGAGGCAAACATTGTTTTATCTTTTTGGCAGCAGGGTTTCTGAGGGTTTCTGAATTTATAGCTCTGAATATTTGTTTTGATAGCTCTGTGAAGGATGAATTGGAGAGAGGAGTGATTGGAGCCAGGAAGTCTAGTTAGGAGGCAACTGCAATAGAATAAACGGAAAGAATTAAAGGCACGACTGAGAGTAGTTGCAGTGGGAATGAAAAGGAGATTGTGGAGGCAAATCGATAAAATTGGAGATACAGAATTAGGAAGACATAAGTCAGATGATTTTGATGTTTCAGTTCAGGGATACTGGAAGAGGTTGGGTATTGCTATCAACTGAAATAGAGAAATTTCTCTGGGCAAGTTTGGGAGGCAGTTTTAGACATTTACAGTTTGAAGTGCCAGCATGCCATCGAGATATAGTGGTTCAGCTTGTTTGGAAATGTGGGATTGGAAGTTAGGGGAGCGTTCAGGATTGGCTATGTAGATTTGGGTGTCATAATAATGATAATTCATATTTTTATAGAATTCTAATATTTGCAAGATTTCTCTATAACCATGTGAACAATAAGTAGTGTAATTATTATCCTAATTTTTAGATGAGGAAACTGAAGGTCTGAGAAGTTAAAAGCTCAGGGTCACTCAGGTAGAAGTGTTTTGAGACAGAATACAGGCTTCCTTGTTTTGACTTTCAAGTCTGGAACTTCTGATTCTAAAATTTCATTATTTGAAGTTGAGCACTGTCAAAGGAAGAATTGTGATTTGTTTTGTGATAGAAAAGATTACTAAAATTACCTTATCATTTTTTGACAAATAATTAGGTTAGTTTGAGATGTTTGGAGTTTCTGACGTATTTAATAAATAAAGGAAACTTCCTCAAATTAAATGTTTCAAAATTATATCTTATTCTTTTGGTTGAATAAATAAGTAGATATAATTTAAAAGCCTATCTAGATTGGCTAGATATTGCCTAGTGAATAAATATAGTTCCTGAGGTATAGATACACATGAATACAGCTTGATAATTTTCTGTAACTCTTTCACTTGTTAATTTTTTGAAGTCTTTTAATCCATTGGAGTACTTTGGGAGCATATATCTGAATTCAGCTGTGAAAGACTTTAATGTAGGTTGAGCCTTTATTATCTCATAAGCTATCAGAGTCCTTCCTTACTATGTATGCTGCTTCTGGGTTCCTAATTTAGAGGTATGCTGGAGTCAGTTCATACTGCCTCATTAGAACTGTTTGTTAAATTTTCAGTATTTATGCCTTTCAGCATTTATATCTTGGAAATATGCAAATGTTATGAATTAAAGTTTGATTTGTTTTGTTGATTGTCTAGACTTAAGCAGGTGATGAAGAAGATGTTAATAATGCAAATTAAAGTTAAGGGATTGTGTGTAGTGTACATACCTCCCCCCTCTGGGGAGCTGGTTGTTAAACATTTATCAGAACATTCTGCTAGTAGCTACTACTAGGGGATTTAAAAGATTCAAGTTGATATTCTCCATGATATTTACTATTCCATTTCTCCCATTATGTGGATTTCTTCTCTCCTTCCCCTTACCCCCCATAACCAGCTCCCCACAGTGACTAATCTCCACTACTAATGTTATTTTATTTTATAAAATTGCAGTTTATTTTGTTTTGTCAATTTCGTGTTTCAGCCATGTTCTACATTTGTCCTGTTTTTTGGTCCCAGTCCAGTTTCTTTTCTCTGGTCCTAAAGAAAAGAATTAAGTTAAATATGATAAAGTTTTAAATTTTTTATTGAACTCTTAACCCCTTTTTTGGCCTGATCAGTTTAGGGAAGGGGTAGGCTAAGGTGGGGGTGGAGGGCAGAATTTGTGCTTGCTTTTCTCTCTCCATTCAGTGAGAGAGTTGTACTAAGGAAAAGAATATCCCTTCTGGTAGCACTGGGTACATGTGCCACCTCCTTGACTCTTTGACTCTCTGTTTACCTATGTAGTTAATATAACTTAGGGCCCATGAGTAAGCCTAATACAGAATGGTCTTGGACTTACAGATTCATGGAGGTAATAGCTAGCTTTGTGACTATGAGCGTGTTGCTTAATTCTTCTGAACCTCAATTTTCTCATCCATAAAATGAGGATTATAGTAATAGTGGTGCTGTTATGAGTCTCAAATAAAATAATAACTGCAAAAGCACCTTATAAATCCTAAGGTGCTATATAACTGCTAGTTATCATTATTTTTTAATATTCTAAAATTCCTTACGGGGAAGGAACTGGAAGGGCCCTGACGGGAAAAAAAACAAAAAACTCCCCAATGGTACACAAATGTTGTTTTTGTGTATTAACTTATGTCCTCTTGACAGATGTAAAGTTGGCCTGCCACAGGCATTGTAAAGAAAGAAGTTAAGCAAGAAATGATAATAACAGGATAGTTAGGTTAACACAAGGTGTTCCCAGAATCTTAAAGCTGTACTAAGACTTTGAGGACCTCCTGTTATTTGTTGAAAAAAGTGTTTTGCAGTTCAGTAAATTAATTTATTTTATGGCTAGATGTTATGTTTTGATATAAAAATAGTTTTGATACAACTCTGTCTTTAAATGTAGTTTCTGAATCTTAGGTCATAAACCAAATATAATCTATTAAATTAAATTTAACAGGACTAAGCACATTCTGCGAGTCACCTATCACATTAAATGCTGGGGATGTAAAGACAAAAACATCACGGTTCCCAAGGAGATTATATATGAATTTCACTTTTGGGGCTTGTTGGATATAGTTATCCAAAGATGATTTGATATACTTTGGGGTCCATAGTTTGGGATGTAACATGCTTTGAAATATTTAATTTGGAATTTATTTCAGTGTTCCAAAGATCCATGATTGCATCAGTGTGTTTACTTCTTCCATTAATTCAGATTGCAACCCTTCCATTCCCATGTAGGTGATCTTGATGTTTGCTGTGGTTACAAGAAATTGATTACCTTCTAGATGACCTTATTGGCCTCTAAAAACCTAGAGAAGTCATCAGCTAGCAGTATGTTATTACATCTTTTTAGCTTGGAAAGGACTTTCTTGAAGTTTTTACATCTTGAATTCCATTGATTACAGAGGGTCACTTTCATGCCATGATGAAGCATTGTAATTGGACTTTAGTGAAAAGATTTGGAATTCATTTTATTTTTTTGAGCTGCATTTTATAATAGCAGTGTGGCTTTTTTTGAACTTATTTTGGGTAGAAGAAAATCCAGAAACTGATCGTTAGAATTTGTTTAAGCTGAACTCAGTTGCAGAGTTTTTTAGTTATTTTGCCATATTGGATTTTTTTTGTACTTTTACTTTTTTTTTTATTTGTGAATTTGGTAAATGGGATGTTGAAAAAGTCAATCATGTATATAACTTTTTCGAGTTTCTCTTGTTGTAGTATATAGCATAAGTCCCTTAATTTGTTTAAACATAGTATAGGAAATGCTTTGTTAATTATTTCTACCATCATTTAAATTCCTGCTGTAGTATTATAATTTGTACTCAAAATATTGAAATATAAGAATTTTCTATTTTTAAAAATGCTTTTAATTTTATAACTATTTTGTAGAGTGAAATTTATTTGGGGGTAGTGGTGGTATGTCTTTGCCTTACTTCAGTGCTGAGTGTTTTTTTATGTATGTTGTCAAAAAAAAAGCATTTAACAAAATGAGAACTATATTACAGTCACTGACCTGATCTAACTAATATTTTGAGGAAGTACTTTCTGTTTAAAGTACATAAAATCATGACAATAATAGAAGGAAATATCAAGTATATATTAGCTTAAAGTGAAGCTTTAAAAATCAGCCTATTTGATTTCCTACATTCAGATGGGCAAAGCAATAAAATTAAACAATAACTAGATTTATTTTTATTATGTTAATGTGTTTTCTGTGCAGTTTGAAAGCTCAAGGGCTACTTTCCTCATTAATGATCCTTTAATAAACCTAACCTATTGTGAATGCTAATTTCTTATTGATGACTGAACAAAGTTGAGTTGGGCCCAGACAACTTTGCTCCCTAGGCAAAGTTTGAAAATTGTGTCCTGCCTATGTTATTATCCACTGAAAACTTTCAGACTGTAACATGACATAGGCAACAGAGTCACCAAAGAAAATACCAATTTATCATAGACAGTAGAATTTTTTAATCTTTAAAAGTATGTACATTTACAAAAAGTAATAATGTGTCCCTTGTTATCCATATCTCCCTTCATCCCACAAATTGTGATCTAGGTGACTGATCATGTTGCTTATTCCTAATTCTGGCTGTGTGACAAATTATACCATCAAATAAGTTTTGTTGATAGATACCAGAAGAACAGCTGCCAAATTGAAGCACCATTTAATTTGCAATTTGAAAGCTTGTTGTGCAGTTAACTAGGGAACTCTGGAACTGTAATGACATTTATGGGACAGTGGATAGAATGCTGAACTTGGAGTCACAAAATCTATGTTGACTTCCACCTGACACTAGTAAGTGGCCATTAAATACATCACTGAAATTCTTTTAGCTTCAATTTCTTCATCTCTAAAATAAGGATAATAATGCAATACTTTCCTTACAAGCTTGCTGTGAAGCTTAAATAACAATAATAATAATGTATATGAAGTGTTTTGTAAACCTTAAAGCACTGTCAGTTATTATTATGATGCATATATTTTCTCTTTCAAATTTTCTAAAAATTTTTTTTGCTTTTATATCACCTTTCTTTCTCAATAGGTTCTTCTCCCGCTCTCATCCAGTAATTTGTTGTCACAAAGAATAAAAAAGAATAGAAAATAAATAGTTCAACAAAATTAAACAACCCATTAATCAAGTCTGACAATTTACAAATCTACAAACAATGTTACATACCCATAGTTCTGCCCTCCTCTACTGAAAGAAGGGAGGTGAATTTTCTTATTTCTTTTTTGAGGAGGAGTTTGGTAATTATTACATAGTACCTTTCTTTTTGTCTTTGATCTTCTTGGAATATATGTCTAGCATTGACATCTTAGTCACTTTATGTTTGAATAATTCTAAACTACTTTTCAGAAAAATGCAATCTACTTCCAGAGAGATAACTGATGAACTCTGAGCACAGATCGAAACATACTTTTTTCACTTACTTTATTTTTCTTGCTTTTTTTTTTTGAACATAGCTAATTTGGAAATGTGTCTTGCATGACTTCACAAGTATAATTAATATATTGCTTGCCTTCTCAATGAGTCAGGGAGGAGCTGGAATAAGAGAGAGATTGTAAACTCAAAATTTTTAAAAAAGTGAATACTAAAGTAAAGTATAATTCTTTTTTTAAAATTACTTTTCAAAATGGTGGTACTAATTCACACCTCCAACAATATATTTAGTCTGCTTTCAAGAGTTATGAGACAGACTCAATATTGTCTTTCCACAACCATTTCAGCATTGTTTATTTCCATGCATTTTCATCTTTGTTAACTTGCCGGATGTGAGATGAAACCTCAGAGTTATTTCTACATTTCTGTCATTAGTTATTTGGAACAATCTTTTACATCATTGTTGTGTGGGGTACAAGACCCTTACCAATATAAAATTTATAAAGCAAAGAGGCGTCTCAAGGTAAGAACAGAAAGTATTTATTCAGTTCTCGCAGGGGGCGTCACCTCCACTTGGACGGTCTAGCGGAAGGAGGCAGATTACAAAAGACAAGTCACCCATTTATATTCTAACGTGAAAGATTCCTGCCCACCACTATCCCTCCTCTCCATTGGCTGGGAGGCGGGCTTACAGTCTAGGCTCGAAAAGCTTGACAAAGAACCAGGAAATCAAGCACAGCCAATCCAAAACATCTCTCCTTATTTAGCAACTAGCTGCTGATGTGGCAGTAATATGGCTAAGGTAAAGAGGAGGAATGAGGAAGGGGAGAGGGAGTCTTCCTGGAGCAGGAAACGAACAACCCGTATGTAGTCCATTATATCCTTATTTGGTAAAAACTGTGTGCTAGCACTAAGGAAGAGAAGGAGGAGGGCACTTACTACCCCAAGCCCTGAATTCCTAAGAGTTAGGTAATCAACAACCTGCAGGGTTAAATCCTGAGTCCATTTTGATCCCCCGTCCTCCTCCAACACCACTTTCTTTAAGAATAAAAGAAGGAAATAATTTCTATATTCTCCCTCTATGAAGTCTTCACATGAGTTATCTCCCACTCATTGTTAATAATTTGTCATTCTTCTTTTGAGAACTGTTGCTATCCTTTAGGGAATTTATTGGGGAATTTATTATTGGGGAATTTCTCTTGGTCTTATATGTTTCTATTAGGTCTTTGTATTTTTTGGATATCAGATCCCATCAGATATTTGATATAATTTTTTTCTTAATTGACAGTTCCCCTTTTTATATCCTTGTTGCATTGATTTTAATTGTGTTAAAGCTCTTCAATATCGTAATTCATACCACACATTTTCTTGAGTGCACTTTCAACGCTTGTGACTGAAATATTGTCTCATAGTTGTTACTTCTACAGTTTTTTAAATAGATGATTTTTGGGGATATTTTAGAAAATTTATTAATTCTCATTTTTGTTTAAATTCAACTTTTATATATTAAATCTGTGATTTTCTTTGGAATAAGTGAGATCTTTTGATTTTTAAAGGTACATCAGTCATGAAAATAGTTAATGTTTACAGATAATTGAAAAACTGTGATTCTTAGTTCTATCTCTCTCTGTTTCCACTCTTTTTACCATAGTTACTGCAGAAGTGGAAGGGAGTCACATGGTACTAAGCGTCATTTTGTATTTTTGTTTCATGGCTTTCTGTTATCAAATAATTCATTATTGAGTTGCCAGTCTACAGGTAATGAGCCTTTTTCTACTTAGCTAGTTTGGTTCTCAGAAAGAAGATGCATTGTATCACTGATAGAACTGGCCCAGGGGATATGGTCCACTAATGTAGCCTTGGATTATACAGAATTACCTTATGCCAATATGAGGCATCATTTTTGTACACCTACTTTGTATATATTCTCTTTATTCTGTATTCACATACTTGTGTGTGTGTGTGTGTGTGTGTGTGTGTATTTAATCTCCTTGATGTTTTCCCCCATTAGAATATAAACTCTGTGTGAATAAGGATTGTTTCATCATTATCTTTGTATCCACCGTGCCTGGGACATATTAGGTAGGAGCTTATTAAATTGATTCTGTTCTTGATATTGTCCTTATGTGAAGTTCTGTCTCCAGTAGCAGACACCTGTCAGCGTTGTAGAGGGTTTCTCTAAACTAAATGGCATCATCGATGCTAGTTTGGCTGATGCTCGGTTGGACTCATTTCAAGAATTCCCAAGTATCTGAATCTAATCAGAGTCTTCTTCTGGTGTTATATGCCAACAAATCTTAAAGTACCATTAATCTTCAAGAATTCCAGTTGCTTTTCTCCCAAAAAGCAATTGAGGGACTCTGAACATAAATAGGCTATAAATATTACAAATGATGATTACATGTATTAAGTGTCATAAAACATATAACCAAAGAACTATATGACTAGAAAATGTAAAGAGAATGAAGAATAATGGATGGCTAACCTTTGTGCCCCAAGCATATTGGGTAGAAAGCCTAAGAAAGCCTGTGAATTTATGGGTCTAACTGCAATTACCTAGGTTAGGAAAGAATGGATGGGGTGCAATTTGTACCATTGGTGGGATATACACCTTTTTGATATCAGTGAAATCATCTATTGAGATATTGAAGTATGTCAGTCATGCTCTAGTATTTCTGAGCTAAGTATAATCTTGAATTATAGAACTAATACAATTGGTTATTAATAAGTTGTAGCAGTGTTGCATGAAATTAGTAACATAAATAGTCATTATTTTAAATTATTATTTCATTTAAGGTAGGCAAAGTGATACAATAGTAGAGAGCTGGCCTTAGAATAAAGAAGATATGGGTTGAAGTATTCCCTTGATAACGATACTGACTGTGAGATTCTGGGCAAGTCACTTAACCTCATAGTGCCTAGGCCACCTCTAAGACTGAAAGTTGCAGAACATGTTGATCTGAATTGGTATCAGGAGTTTCCTCACTGACAGTTTCACTACCAGTGAAATTCATTCATTGACTGAAAAAAAAGAAAAATTCATTAAATGAACGGATTTGTAATTTTTTAGAAAAAGTAAATTTTGTTTTGTGAACTATTTCTTTCATTTTATGACACTTGTACAATGTAAATATGGACTAATAATATTCAGAGCAACTACCTGTTCTAAATTTAATGAACAAATTCTATTTAAAGTACTTCATAAAAATAAAAATGGATTGAACAACAAAATTAGTGACTAAGGCTTCGTAGATTGCTCTTAAGCAAATCAAGAGGCTGCACTGGTTTTTTAATTATTGTGTACAATTTGGGAGCCAAGATGGTGGCTGGAAAGCAGGGACTCGTCTAAAACTCTCCCCCAAGACCCTCCAAACACCTATAAAAATGGCTCTGAACAAATTCTAGAACTGCAGAATCCATGAAATAGCAGAAGGAACCAGGGCTCCAGCCCAGGAAAGCCTGGATGGTTGCTGGGTAAGGTCTATTGCACGGACCTGGGAGCAGAGCCCAATGTGAGTTGCGCCCAGACCAACCAGACCAGGAGCCAGGTAGAACAGGCCCTAGCGCCCTGAATCAGTGAGCTGTGGCAGTTAGCAGACTTCTCAACCCGCAAACACCAAAGACAACAGAGAAGGTTAGTGGGAAAAGCTGCTGGGACAGAGTGAAAGGAGTTCAGTTCAGCCATCACCCCAGGGGCAGTGGAAGTGGTGCAGCTCTGAGGACAGAACTACAACTGCAGTTGCTTCTGGCCCCAGGCCCACCTGGTGGGAGGAATTAAGTGGTGGATCAGAGCAGGAGTGCAGAGCCTGCTTGAGATCTGAGTCTTGTCTGGTCCTGGTTGGCAGTTCTTGGGGGAGAAGGAGTGCTGCTGTGGCAGAGCTTGCTGTGTAGAAATAGCTCTGAAAACAACAGTGCAGCCCCTCAAGCTTGGAACAAAGTAGTCTCTACTCTACAAGCAGTCATACCTCACTGAAAAACTCAAGGGTCAAGTAGTTGGCTGGGATCATGACCAGGCTGTGAAAACAGACTCAGATTCAGGCTCAGACTTTGGAATCTTTCTTTGGTGCCATCCAGCCAGAAGAAATCAACAAAGTCAAAGAGCCTACATCAGAAGCCTCCAAGAAAAACATGAACTGGTCTCAGGCCATGGAAGAGCTCAAAAAGGATTTGGAAAAGCAAGTTAGAGAAGTAGAGGAAAAATTGGGAAGAGAAATGAGAATGATGTGAGAAAACCATGAAAAACAAGTCAATGACTTGCTAAAGGAGACCCAAAAGAATACTGAAGAAAATAGCACCTTAAAAAATAGACTAACTAAATGGCAAAAGAGCTCCAAAAAGCCATTGAGGAGAAGAATGCCTTGAAAGGCAGAATTAGTCAAATGGAAAAGGAGGTTCAAAAGACCACTGAAGAAAATACTACCTTAACAATTAGATTGGAGCAAGTGGAAGCTAGTGACTTTATGAGAAATCAAGATATTATAAAACAGAACCAAAGGAATGAAAAAATGGAATTCAATGTGAAATATCTCATTGGAAAAACCACTGATCTGGAAAATAGATCCAGGAGAGAGAATTTAAAAATTATTAGACTACCTGAAAGCCATGATCAAAAAAAGAGCCTAGATATCATCTTTCAAGAAATTATCAAGGAGAACTGCCCTGATATTCTAGAGCCAGAGGGTAAAATAGAAATTGAAAGAATCCACCGATCGCCTCTTGACACAGATCCCCCCCAAAAAACTCCTAGGAATATTGTCGCTAAATTCTGGAGTTCCCAGATCAAGGAGAAAATATTGCAAGCAGCCAGAAAGAAACAATTTGAGTATTGTGGAAACATAATCAGAATAATACAAGATCTAGCAGCTTCTAAGTTAAAGGATCAAAGAGCTTGGAATATGATATTCTGGAGGTAAATGGAGCTAGGATTGAAACGAAGAACCACCTACCCAGCAAAACTGAGTATCATGCTCCAAGGCAAAATATGGATTTTCAATAAACTAGAGGACTCTCAAGCTTTCCCAGTGAAAAGACCAGAGCTCAATAGAAAATTTGACTTTCAAACACAAGAATCAAGAGAAGCATGAAAAGGTAAACAAGGAGGAGAAACCATAAGGGACTTACTAAAGTTGAACTGTTTTGTTTACATTCCTACATGGAAAGATGATGTGTGTAATTCATGAGACCTCGGTATTAGGGTAGCTGAAGGGAATATCCATCCATACATACATACATGCATACATACATACATATATACACAGAGGGCACAGGGTGAGTTGAATATGAAGGGATGATATCTAAAAAAATCGAATTAAGGGATGAGAGAGGAATATATTGAGAGAGGGAGAAAGGGAGAGATAGAATGGGGTAAATTATCTGCCATAAAAGTGGCAAGAAAAAGCAGTTCTGTTGGGAGGGAAGAGGGGGCAGGTGAGGGGGAATGAGTGAATCTTGCTGTCATCGGAGTTGACCTGAGGAGAGAATAACGTACACACTCAATTGGGTATCTTACCCCACAGGAAAGAAGGAGGAAGGAGATAAAAAAGGGGGGATGATAGAAGGGAGGGCAGATAGGGGGAGGAGATAATCTAAAGCAAACACTTTTGAAAAGGGACAGCATCAAGGGAGAACGTTAGATAAAGGGGGATTAGATAGGAAGGAACAAAATATAGTTAGTCTTTCCCAACATGAGTATTGTAGAAGGGTTTTGCATAATGATATAAATGTGGCCTATGTTGAATTGCTTGCCTTCTTGGGGAGGGTGGCGGTGGGGAGGAAAGAGGGGAGAGAATTTGGAACTCAAAGTTTTAAAAGCAGATGTTCACCAAAAAGTTTTTGCATGCAACTAGGAAATAAGATATACAGATATATGGCCATAAAAATCCATCTTGTCCTACAAGAAAGTAAGGGAGAAGGGGATGGGGGAGAGTGAGGTGACAGAAGGGAGGGTTGACTAGGGAACCGGACAATCAGAATATATACCATCTTGGAGTGGGGTGGAGGGTAGAAATGAGGAGAAAATTTGTAATTCAAACTCTTGTGAAAATTAATGCTGAAAACTAAAAATATTAAATAAAGAACTTTTTTATTTAAAAATGAAAAAAAATTATTGTGTACAATTCTTTGCTAAAAGAGGCTCTGTTACAGAACCCTGGGAAGGATTTGAAGGACTTTCAAAACTGAGGAAATATATTAATGAAAGTATAAGTACTACAGACATTTATACTGTTCGTTTGTGTCATTCTTCTAAAAAAATTTTAAAAATACATGTACTTATTTGTTACATAAAAATAAAGCTAAAGATGGGAGGTACTACTGTGGAAGGAACACTTAAATATGTAAAGATTTAATCCCCAAAATGTTTGGAAGATTACCTCCTTTGGAAGGAGGTAGATTTTTTTTTAAATGATTTTTTTTTTATATCACTTTTACTTCCCACTGTATTCTCCTTCTTGCTCCCTTCCAGAGAACCATCCCTTATAATAAAGTTTCAAGAAGGGAAGAAAGAAAAGAGTTCTTCAACACTGAACTATATATCAAAAAAGCCTCATGTTGTAGTCAGTTATCTCTCACTTCTGGTCTCCTGCTTCCATAAAGGAGTGGGAAGTAGCAGCTTCTTTTCCATGTGGCTTAGCCTGATCATTTTAATTCTGCAGCATTTATTTTAAATTCTTTCCGTTTATGTTGTCATATTCATTATTTAAATGGTTCTCCTACTTCTGCTTACTTCCCTTTGTATCAATTTAAATAAGTCTTTTCATGCTTATCCAAATTCATGTTTATTATTTCTGATAACATAATAATATTATATTACATTCTTGTATTACATTGTTGAGCAATTCCCAGTTGATGAATTTCCACTTTGTTTCTAGTTCTTTGCTACCACAAGAAATGATGCTATATTTTGGGGTATATCGGGCTTTGGGGAGGCAATTTTTCAACAGAGGGTATTTCAGTAATAAATCATCAATATCACCTTCATCTAATCTGCATGCTAATGATTTTCAGGGTTAGTGTTGTGCATAAGGGGAAGCTAGGTGGCACAGTGAGTAGAATGCTGGGCCTGGAGTCAGGAAGACTCATCTTCTTAAATTCAAATCTGGCCTCAGACAATTACTAGCTGTGTGACCCTGGACAAGTCAGTTAACCCTGTTTGCCTCATTTTCCTCATCTGGAAAATGAACTGGAGAAGGCAATAGCATACCACTGCAATCTAAAAAAACCCCAAATGGGGTCATGGAGAATTAAACTTGACTGAAATGACTGAATAACAGCAACAGCAGCAACATTGTGCATAATCCAAAGTTCCACAAGAAAAGGTTCCTGATCTCAAGTTGCTTACAGTCAAATAAATGAGATAAGAATGTACACAAAATACCTTTAAAGCCATTATTGATTGTTATAGCAGAACAAATCTAAGTGTGATATATAAGGATGCAAATAAGGTACAGTTAATTCTGATTGAAGTGGTCAGGAAGGGCATCCTAATAAAGGTGACCTTTCATTAAAAAATTTTTTTGAGCTCCCAGATAAAATCAGTTTTTCCATATACATAGCAAAACAGAAAAAGAGGATCGCACTTGAAACTACAAATTAGAGGTGAAATTTGAAAGAAGATACCTGTTTTTTTAAGGAGATTTCATATTGTTTTAATGTTACTTCAATTATCTTGAATAATTTATCATGTAATTAATAGGTTAAATAGGATAAAATTGTATCTTAATAAATAGGACTTTCATTTATTAAGAAGAATACGCTGGATATTAAAATTTTGAATTAAAATTGAGACATGATAATATAAAATTCATACAAGTTTTTATAGTTTTTATGAACGAAAACTTAGATATTTCAGACTGGGTAGCATATTCTTTTGAAAAACCAAGAAAACCTCTTTTCTAATGAATAGAACTGTTATTAATATGCAAAGCTTTCTTGTGAATTCTGATTATATTATGGAACTAAGAAATCCTAGCTATTTAAAGAAAATTTAGCATCAAAGATTGAGACCATTGAAAATAATTTAAATTTTTCCACCATCTAGCTATTGAAGGAAAACCATGCTTAGTGAGTGCAAATGAAGGACAGTATAAAACATAATTGTGTAGTTTCTTAGTTTATCATGAGTAGTCTAAGATCTTATTTTGCATTTTGAATATTTATGTGCATATAAATCCTAGCCCTTGGTTAGTAGCAAAAGAATGGCCATAAGGATTGGATAGAGTAGGTCAGTGAAGCCTAAAAGTGAAGAAAGAGTGTATACTGGAGGTTTTGAAGTATTAAATGCAATTGGGAACTTGAGAAGGATAAGCATTTACATTCATATCTCTGGAGAGCAGTTTCACTTGAGGGACTGAAAACCAAATTGCAATGAGTTGAAAATGAGAGAAAAGGAAGTGGAGGCAGTAAGTGTAGACAGATTTTATATGTAAATGCTAACTTTTTAAATATTTTTCTCAGACATGTTTATAGGTATCAGGAAATGCATAGATGGGGAGAGACTGAGGATAAGAAAAAGGGGGAGACAGAGAGGAAGGGAGAGTATGATTGTAGGAGCTATCCACTGTAGGAGATAAGTTCAAGAATCCATACAGAGGGTTTGGCTTTGGATCAGACTACCTCTTCATCAGAGACTGGAGCAAATGAGGACCCTCTAGTGTTATTATTCCATGCCTTAACTTCTTTTGAATCCTTGAGTGAGTTCATTTGTCAGTGGTTCTCAAAGTCTAGTTTGGGGATCTCTGGGGTCCCTGAGCCTCTTTTTTCGAGTCCTAGATATCATAATTGTTTTCACAATAATACTAGGAAATTTTAATTTTGAATATGGTAAATATCAATCTATATAACTGTTTAGGTTTGGGGTTGAGGGGTGCTCAAGACCCCAAAACACTGACATGCTGGGTCCTGCTGAATGAATTCAACTCAAGCCTTCTCAGCCAAAGAAAAACAAAGTTTATTAAAGATTCGCCATGTTGGGTAGACTCTTAGGGAGCCTGAGCATTTGTGATGCTAATGCCCGTGGGCCAGATTAATCTGAGCAGAGCTGGATTGAATCTGACTGCCTTCTTGGAGGCAAGATGGGGTTTATATACAGAAAGATTGTGGGAGGGATCTAGGCTGGTCCACTAGTCTTGGGTGATGGGGTGACTAGGGTGAGGTCAGACTCCAGAGTGGGAAATCGCTGAAGGCTATGGCTACTTGGAGATGAACTGACAATAGAGGGCTAAGTTAAGAGCTAGGGTATAGATATTTTGATAGGATTAAGGGTGGGAACTGGCCAGAAGGTATCCTGAGGTGACTAGACAATAGAAGGCTAGGCTAGGCTATTTGGGCATGAAAAGCCAGATCAAGTGGGAAGATTCAGGGAGAGTTCAAAGGGGTTCCCAGAGACTGTACCCTATCTGGTTCAAGGGGGTTCCCAGAGGCCATACCCTGATCAGCTATGTCATTTGATGGAGGGAATTCCCTGGTGGTAGACTATGTGACCAACTGTAATTAAACCAACTGTATTTTTTTGTTTTTGGCAAGTTAGGCAGTTTACTACTAAAGAGACATGAAGGCATGTGAGTCCCCAACCCTTCAGTTTCATAGCCTTTCATTATCTAGGCTCAAATCTGTACCTAGCCCAGCCCTCTATTGTCCAGCTGCTTCCCACCCTGGATCCCATCAAAATCCCATTCTCTTGTTTCTTGGAGTCTTAACCTCTAGTCACCCCAGTCCCATCAAGATTCTCCTTAGACTCCTCCTGTAGTCACCCCAGACTACTTGACCACCCCTCAATCCCTCCCACAATCTTTCTGTATATAAATTTCATCTTGCTTCCATGAAGGTTCTCAGATTCAATGTAGCTCAGTAGATTGAATCTGGCCCACTTGTGAAAACAAGCATCACAAATAGTGAGATTTCTTAAGACTACCCATTATGGCGAATCTTTAGTAAACTTTGTTTTTCCTTGGCTTTGAAGGCTTGAGTTGAATTCTTTGAGCAGGACCCAGCATGTCGGTATTTTGGGGTCTTGAGCACCCCTAAAAACATATGGTTCCCTACCTCATCGTTTTCTTTAACCTCATCATAGCCTCCTTGATCCTTTTGATGGGGTTAAAGAAAATGATGAGAGACTGTACCCCATCAGGGTCAAGGGGTTTCCCAGAGACTGTACCCCCATCACTTTGATCTGGACTCTGACTTGCAATCCTTGCAATCCTTTGGATGTTAATAATTGGTGGTTTTCTTAACTTAGAGTAGACCTATTTGTTATGGTGGCTGGGTTCCAGTCATGTTTAGATCATATTGAGATGGTCAGCTAGGTAGCATTAGACAACCAGCACTGGGGTGCCATTTAGTTTACAGAATCTCTCTGATGCTGACAGGGAACCAGGAGGTCAATCAGGCTACTGCTAGAGGCAGCACTTCATGTAAAAACAATATAAAGAACAAATTCAGTCAGTCAATAAGTATTTGTTAGTCATCTACCATGTATTAGGCATTCTTTGGGGCATTTCAAATTAAAATTCAAAGACAATAAAGCAGCCTTTACTTTCTAGGAATGTAAACTTTAATAGGAGAGTATATATAAATTATACAGCATAAATTTAAAGAATAAATTAAAAAGTTAAATACTACATACTTTGAAAGGGAGAGTGACAGCAGTTGAGGGGATTAGGAAAGATTTAATGTAGGTGTTGTTTGAGCTGTGTCTTAAAGGAAAAGAAGGATTCTTTGAGGTGGAGATGAAGAGAATAAATTCTGGGTATGGGAAATAGTATGATGATTAAAAAAGTTTGGGAGACATAAATTCTGGGTAATTTAGTCATTTTATTAATAAGGCCAGCACATTTATTAGTAAAAAGATGGTCATCTGGCTGTTTCTCTTAGACCAAAGACTTCTCATGGTGGTGGGTTCACAGTTTATACATACCCTTTGAAGAGTAGGTGTTCCTGAAGGGTAGCAATCAACTCTGATTGGTTAACAGTTGATGAGAAAATGAACATTACAGTGACAGCCTGGGCTAGATTACAGTGAGGGTCTTGGGGTATGTGACTTGGATCACCCAAAGCTTGGTCACAGAGACTTAACAAGTTTCCATATCACCTGTCTGAGAAAAGGGAGAATCAACATTTCCCCAACACCTGTCTGAGCAAACACAATAAGCAGGAATGCACGCATTGACCCAAACTTAGAATTTCTTTTACTATCTGATTAGATCTTGCCTGGGTAAATCTCTGCCTAGGATTTCCCACTGCTTGATTTCTGGATGAGGAAAGAGAAAAGGGGAAAAACCTTGGTCCTGATATAATAATTAATTATTAAATACAAGAAAGAAATACTCATTTCTCACACAGCCAAATGGGAGTTGGAGGTAGAGTGTTCTTACTGATGAACAAAAAAAACAAAAAGGCCAATTTGGCTGGATCTTAAAGTGTGAAGTAGAAGCAACATCCAGTGAGATTGGAAATGACAGATTGGGGCAAGATTGTGAAAGGGTTTAAAAACTAAAGAGAGGAATTTATATGTGATGTTAGAGGCAATTGGAAGCCCTTGGAGCATATTTATTAGGGGAATAGCATAGTCAGATCTGTGCTTAAGGAAAACCATTGGCAAACATTGTGGAGGATGGACTGCAATGGTTGAGGCACTTGAGGTTGGGAGACTAGTTAGGTCACAGAAGCTCCCAATGTAGGCAGTGCTGCCCCTTGAGGGGCACTGGAACCATGGCGGGGGGGGGCAGGAGTAGCCTCTGGTGCAATTGGGGGGGCATTGAATAAAAATAATGGGGTGGTGGAAGCATAAGGAAAGAAGATAAGAAATTTTGAAAAACATTCATTCATGTTTCATCTGTTGTGTAACAGTCATAGTGATTATGTTTCTTTTCCAAATAAACACACAAAATGCAAGTTACAACTGATCAGTGGTAAAGTCCACTGACAGGTCTTAACAAACAAGTGTTGGCAGGCCACTGTGTTGCACATTATCAGGAAGTTCAGCATGCATTAGCAGGAATATGCGTGTGTGTGTGTGTGTGTGTGTAATGACTTGTTTATAATACAATATTATATGCTTACATGATGCAATATTGCATCATCAAAATTTAAATGCAGGAAAAACCCCACAAATTTACAGTAAATTATTAAATTAAGATGTCATTTTAAAAATATTTTGTATTCTTGATATGATGTAAATTTAAAAAAAAAAAACCGTTAAAGGGTTAAAGAAAGTAGATTTCCTGGCTGGGCACTGACTAATATATTTTTTTTTTGAAAAGAGAGCAGTAGGCCAAATAAGTTTGGGAACTTGTGAATTAGGAGATGAGGACCTGAACTAAGGTGGTAGCTGGGTGAGTAGAGAGTAGGGAATCTGATAGGAGGGGTGTTGTATAGTTAAAAAATGAAAATGTTGACAATTGATTACATATCTGGGTTAGGGGAAGTAAAGATGAAAAGTTGAGGATAACTTAAAGGATGTGAACCGAGAAGACTAGAAAGATTTTGGTACCTTTGACAGAAATAGGGGGATTAGGAAGAAGAGTGGTTTTGAGGAAAGATAATGAATTTTGTTTTGGATGTGTTGAGATTTTGATGTCTCTGGTGCATTCATTTTGAAATGTCCAATTAGCATTTTGTGGTGTGGGATTGAAGCTCAGGGTAGGTACTGGGACTGGATGTGTATGTATGTATTTATCTATCTGAAGAGGTCAGGGAACTATATGTTTTTAGGGGTGCTCGAGACCCCAAAATACCAACATGCCGGGTCCTACTTGAAAGAATTTGACTCAAGCCTTCTCACAGCTGAAGAGAAACAAAGTTTATTACAGATTCGCCATATTGGGTTGTCTTAAGAAATCTCACCCTTTGTGATGCCCATTTTCACAAGAGGGCCAGATTCCATCTGAGGTAGATGGAATCTGATCACCTTCATGGAGGCAAGATGAAACTTGTATACTCAAAGACTGTGGGAGGGATTTAGGGTGGTCCTGGGGTGATGGGAGGAGGGGCATAGGGAGGGTCTTGAGGAGGAGTCTAAGGAGGAGCTTGATGGGACTGGGATGAGGTCAGACTCCAGGAACCAAGAGAATGGATTAAGGGTGGGAAGTAGCTGAAGGCTACCTGGAGATAACAGACCATGTAGAGCTAGGCTAGTTTAAGGGTAACAGATTTAGGCATAGACACTTTGATAGGATCAAGGGTGGAAACTAGTCAGACAAAGGAGGGCTAGACTAGGTTATAGTAACCTAGCCTAGAGATTTGGGCCTAGCAACAATGAAAGGCTTATGGCTTCAGGCGAAGTCTCATCTAGTGGGAAGATTCAAGGGGAGTTCAAGGGGGCTCCCACAGTCTAAACCTCATCATATCTATCTATCTATGAGTCATCTGCATAGAAATCATAATTTAAACCCATGGGAGCTGATGAGATTATGGAGAATGTGTAGCAGGAGTTGAAAAAAGGGCCTAGAGCAATTCCTTGGTGAGCTCCTACAATTGGGGGTATAATATGGATAATAAGAAGCAGAAATTAGATAGGCAGGAGAACTAGGGAAGAATAGTGCCATGAATACCAAGAGAGGAGAGAATAATAGGACTAGAGTAGTCAGTAATGTTAAATGTATCACTTAGGTCCAAAAGAATGAAGACTGAAAAAACATATTCAGCAATTAAAAGTTCATTGGTAACTTTGGAGACAGTAGTTTCAGATTAGTTATAAACTTGGAAGCCAGACTGAAGAAAATTAAGAAGAGAGTGGGAGAAAAAGAAGTGGAAGTAGTAAAGTCTTAATTCAATCTGAAAGGTTTTATCCCCTCTCTTCCTTAGGAAAGGAGGGGAGTTACTCTTTGCTCATGAAAAGCTAGTCCAATCACTGACACACCTTTGGAGGTGTTGCAAATATGTTCCAAATGGTCCATGGGTAGTGAGATTGAAAGGGTCGGGCAGGATACAGGCTACCTAGATGAAAATTAAGTTTAAACTAGCTAGATACTAGGTTAAGTTTGAATTTAAACTATCTAAATAAATGTTGGTTAAATCAACTAAATTTCATATCTGTTTATATTTTATGTCTAGACTTTAGACAGTTGTGATCCCTGCCTCCTCCCAAGAATTACCTTGTATTTACTTTATATATAACTTATTTTTTTCATATTGTTTCTCCTGATAAAAATGTATGCTTCCTGAGGGCAGGGAATATTTTATTTTAAATTGTTGAATCTTCATTGCATAGGCTAAACAGAATGTCAAGTTTGTCTCTACTATGTACCTTCAAGAAAGGTAGCATGGCACAGAGGTGAGCCCAGCCTATGACACATGCTCATGGTTTATGAGATTCTGGGAAGCTCACAAACCTCCTAGTGCTTTCCGCCAATGGCTTCAGAATTCAAGATTGTATAACTAAAAATAAATGCCTCCAGGCCAAGTATTGGAAAGTATATGGAAAAACACTAAGGATTTGAGGGGAGTTGATATAGAAGGAGTCATCAATAGAAAGTTGTTTAAAGATACATAGCGATAGAAATAACTAATCATTTGGTCAGTAAGCACTTAAGAATTTTGTTCCAGGTATCATGCTCAGGACTAGACCTGTGTTATCATTGGCATAGGGAACTGCCAAGTAAGGAAACTCTCAGAACTCCCTCTCCCAGTGCAAATGGGCTCCTTCTTAGGAATTTACAGTCTTAGTCTGCCTAGGGTAGAAATTGGCCCATTATTGCAAATCTCCCAAGTGCAGCCCAGACCAGATTAAAATGTAATTGGGAAATGTTTAACAAAATAAATAAAAATACAATACAATATAGGTCACAATGTCAGATAATTCATTTCTCATCTGCCTGCACTATTTTGGGACTTCTGATTGATTTCTTCACCATGCCCTAGGGACACTCATTATTGGGATAACCTGATCATCCAGTAAGATCTTCTCAGTTTTGGTCAACAACAACAACCACCACCATATCGACTTTGGTACAGCACCTCCATTACTACCCTTTTTGATTGGAGAATGGGGTCATGAACTCTAGACCTCCATTGAAGGAGAGAGCTGAGCTCTGCTCCAACAGCTCCTTATTTCTCACCTGGGACTTCTCAGTCTGACTTCTCTACCTGTCTCTATTGTAAGCTCCTTGAGGGCAGGGACTGTCTTTTTTCAATATTTGTACCCCAGGGTTTAGCACTGTGCCTTGCCCAAAATTTATGCTTAATGTGGTTTTCTAAGTCAGTATTTGGCCTCAAAGTACAAAGGAGAGACAAATTTGGCATTCTGTTTAACCTAGGCATTGAAGATTCAACAATTTAAAATAAAACATACCCTGCCTTGAGGAAGCATACATTTTTATTGGGAGAAACAATATGAAAACAAGTTATATATAAAGTAAATACAAGGTAAATCTTGGGTGGAGGCAGGGATTAGGCGACTACGCTTTATGCAGGAGGGTTCTTTTGGTGTTGTTAGGCCAAAATTAGCACCAGAAACAGAGAATCCATACTCAGAGGCTGCATTGAGTGCATAATCATCTTTGAAGAAAAAAATCATGCCCCACCTCTTTCTCCACTATTCTCTAGACTTTTCGAATTAAATGATTTACAGTCAAGTGAGATAGCTGACCTTGATGCTCCTTTCGTCTTAGTTGAAGGCTTCTGTGCTAAAAAAAGCATGGGAGCAAGCACATGGTCTTTCTTCACTCAATTGGTGGCTGGGAAAATATAAGAGCATCAACCATTATTTTGGCCATTGTTTTATTTTGGCCTAATAATTAACACCAAGAAAACAGATGTTCTCCACCAGCTAGCACCACACCATCTATATGTAGAACCCTCAGTTGACAGCAAATAGAGAAAATTTGAATGCAGTGGATAAGTTCACTTACTTTGGCAGTATAGATGATGAGGTTGACGTACACACTGCCATAGCTAGCTAAATGTTCGGGAGGCTCTGAAGGAAAGTGTAGGACAGAAGTGGTGTTAGACTGCCTACTAGCCTTAAGGTCTATAGAGCTATTGTGCTGACCTCATTGTTGTATACCTGTGAAACCTGGACAGTCTACCAGCACCATACCAGGAAACTGAATGGCTTCCATTTGAACTGTCTTAGGAAGATCACCTGGCAAGATAAGGTACCAGACACAAGTTCTTTCTTGAGCTAAATATTCAAACTCTGCTTCAGAAAGTGTAATTCCAGTGGGTTTGATGAGGGTACAGTCTCTGGGAACCCCCTTGAACTCTCCTTGAATCTTCTCATTTGATCTGACTTCCCCCTAAGGCCATAAGGCCATCTAGGCCCAAATCTCTACCTAGCCTAGCCATCTATTGTCCAGCTGCTTCCCACCCTTGATCCTGATCAAAATATCTATACCCTAGCTTCCCCTAGCCTTCTGTTGTCTTTCATATCTGGGTAGCCTTCAACCATTTCCCACCCTGGAGTCTGACCTCACTCCAGTCACCCCAGTCCACTCTAAACCCCTCCTCTAGTCATCCCAGAGTACTCAAGACCATCCCTCAATCCCTCCCACAATCTTTCTGTATATAAGTCTCATCTTGCCTCTATGAAGGCGCTCACTCAATCTAGCTCAGCTCAGATTGATTTGGCCCGCTGGCATTAGCGTCACAAATGCTCAGGCTCCTTAAGAGTCTACCCAATATGGCAAATCCTTAATAAACTTTTTCCTTTGCTGAGAAGGCTTGAGTTGAATTCATTCGGTAGGACCCGGCATGTTAGTGTTTTGGGATCTCGAGCACCCCTCAACCCCAAACCTCATCAACATAAAAAGAATAAATCTATAAATATTACCCCTCTTCCCCCAGCAATCTAGTCTTAGCTCAATTCTTGCCTAGCATTGGTTCCACCATATTCATATGCCACGAGTATCTGGACAAGTTCTCATCTCAACTACTTGACTCTGAAAGATCACTCCTTTCTTTCTCCTAAGGACATTGATGCTGGACTGGCTGCAAAATGCTGCATGGACTCAGATTCCCAGATTCCTGCAGCTTACTCTCTTGACTTTTAAAAACACTCAAGATTGGAGGCTCCATTCCCTTCAGCTATAACAGGAAAAGATCAAACACGGACCACGGACCAAGGTCCTTTCTTTCACAGGGCCACATAAAAGAAGGAGAGAAGGCCCCAATAATCATACACCAAAGCACACATAAAGTAACAATGACAAAGGACCTAGACAGAGGGCGACTTAGCTTTTGAAAACGTCCTCCTTGTGCCTACTCAGCCAGTTGAAAAAGGCTTCTCTTAACCATGTGGTTAGCAGACCAGAACCAGTTTACAGAATATCTAAGTCTTCTTAAAGTCAAATGATTCTCATTCCTTTCAAGGTATTTCCATTATACAACATCACAGATCTCCCAGTTCAGGCCCTTCAGCTTCTCTACATGGATAGAAGCCTTCCCATGTACTCTGCACACCTCTAACATTGACTTTTACCATTAAAACAGTAGATATATGTAGTAGGAGATAAATGTAAAACAGAATTGTTATTTGTTTCTGTTGAGTGGTAGGCCTGGGCAATGATCCATTTGTCCACTCAATGTATAAAAAGCTACTGTAACTTTTTGAAAAGTACTTCTTTATTTAAAATACCTATCACTAACTTCATTCACATACTAGTACCTCCTACTGAAATCCACTTAGCTACATAAGGCCTAGTTTAATCTATTCCCTGAAACCACTTATATCATTTTGCTTTCCTCCCTGAATGAAAATGTTTCTTTTTGTTGCATTTAAATACTCCTTTCTCAACCCTTTCTAGAGGGAGCTTGTAAATGCAGTTGATGTAGAATTCCTAAAACAATTCTTTATATTGCATCTTGCATCTTGCAAGTTACTTTACTGCTCTCACCCTTTCTCCTTACATTCACATTAAAACAGTAAGTTCCCTGATCTCTGCTTCCTAGAATGTCCAAGAAGTTGAAATTCTCTGAAATTCATGAAGGAACTTTTGTAGTATTTATTATTCAAGGAAGATAAGACTATAAATTATTATTTCCTTAGCTCTTTATTCTCTGGTTTGCCACTTTTTCCTTTATGTAGAGACTTAAATATAAGTGTTTTTTTTAATCAGACTGCCTTGTAGAATAACTTGCTGCAGCATATTATCTTTCTTTCCTCTCCCTTTCTTAGAATGTAAGCTCCTTGAGGGCGGGGAACGTTTTACCTTTACCGTTGTATCCCTAGTATCTAGCCCAATAGAAGACATTTAATAAATGCTTGTCAATATATTGAGACTAATATGATAATAGATGCCGTGAGTTGCTTCTCTATTTGTGTATAATTCTCAAAAGAATTAGTAAGACCAGTTGGGAAATTATGACAGTTGTAGTTAATAGGCCTAGATGTATTACAGTTCATTTATGTATATGGAAATCTCTATAATCCTAGAATTTAATGACTGTGCTTTGTTCAAACTGGGATTCAAATGGACAAAACAGTGTGACAAACTGATGCTAGTGCTGTTTGCTTTTGTGGTCTAAAGTGTGTGTGTGTGTGTGTGTTTACTTGTGCATGCACAGTTAAACTAATATCTATTTCTGTTATACTAAATGCATTTTTTATTGCTTGCAGTCTTAAACCTTGATTTTGCTAGGTCTCAGTGAATGGTGATTTTACATATGATACAGTATATTAGCATATATTTAAGAGTTTCATTGTAGTAAGAATAATTTATTCCTTAAACAGAAGGAAATCTTACTTACCACCTTCAAGTTTTAGATTATATTTCCAACCAAACCTTTTACATTTTAAGAAAAACTGTACCAGGGGACAAGGTAGACTGGAAAATGGAGGGGAAGCTTAGCTTTACTGTGGAGTCTGACTCTGGGTGTAACCTAACTAGCTAGAGGATATGCAATTCATGATTGACAGCGGGACTAGCATTATGCAAATACTGTAAGAGAGAACAGCAGCTCAGGAACAGTGATCAGGGGCTCTGTTAGGGATCTTTCTACACACGCCACTCTTTAGTTTTTCATTCTTCTGTTTCCTGTGTTTGCAAATAAATAGCACAAAACAGTTTTTACTTCATTTGTCTTCACTAAAGCAAAGCTACAATGCAGTTTCAGTTTATCAGCTAGATATACATGTATGAGAAACTGATATTCTCATTAAATTAGGTAATTTTTAAAAGGGCACCATGCTTATCTTTGGACCTTTGTGTATTAAATCCTGTTTAGGGCTGTTCTTTTTGCACACAAGTGTGTTTTGCTTGTGCCTTCCTGTCTTCTTCAGTGAAAAGCCTTATGTAGGTCAGGCTTGGCTTAAGCAGATTTCCTGAACCTGCGTCAGCTTAAGCTGGAGGAATTTTAATAAACCCTCCCCTGTAGGCGTGGGCCTAAATGAGGCTAGCCTAGTTAAGCCTGATCTTTTTTTCTGTTTGTGAAAAAGAGCTGAGCAGAGCCAGAGACTGCATGGTGGTTTCAGAAACTGCCTACTTAATTCGGAAATAACAATGGTTGGAAAGGCTAGATCTTCTAATTTTACATTATCTGAAAAGCTTGATTTGCTAAAGCTGGTGAAGCCATATGTTAAAATTCTTGAAGAGCACACTAATAAACACTCAGTAATAGTGGAAAAGAACAAATGCTGGGATATCATAGCAGATAAATATAATGCTGTTGGAGTAGATCGCCCTCCTCGCACAGCACAAGGCCTGCGTACCCTCTATAAAAGGCTCAAAGAATACGCCAAACAGGAGCTCTTGCAGCAAAAGGAGGCTCTGTTAGATCATAGGAGCAGTATTTCTGAGCCAACTAAGAAAGTTGTGGAAATGATTCCCCAGATTTCCAGTGTATGCCTAGGAAGAGACAAGAACAATATACAAAGGTAAGATTTATTTTACTTTTTTTACTGGAAAATTATGGCGCCTCCTATCTTTTGAGCTTTGCTTTGCTGTCCTACTGAGATACAGATGTGCATAGCAGGCTTCACTACAAATGGGGAAATGGTGCCTTTGTTTTGCTTCGTTAATTACAAAGAATACAACTTGTAAATTACTCTGCATTGAATTTATTTGTATGTTTTTATATTTACTTTTGCCTAGTTTCCAGGTAGTGAGAGATTGGAAAAATGAATGGGATGAAATCTGTGATTGCAACCCATGTCCTTTATCACATTTAACAGTGAATTATTTAAATAGAGGTTCAAAAAAGTTATCCCTCCACCTCCACTGCATATTTCAGGCATATTGCTCATGAGAGGTATATTATATGTATAAGTAAATTTTCAATTTGCTATCACAGAAGATAAACTGACCCTTTAATACCTCCTAATGGTATTCACAAATTATCATTCTCTCTAGATATTTAACCTACTTCTAACTGAAAACAACTTAAATACGACCCTAAATGATTAATGAAAACATTTTTTACATGTTAAGAAAAAGTTTAATTTTTACCAACTTGTTCTATATTAGAACCCGTATTTTTAAGTAGGAGAGTTTTTGCTTTTTTGACTTTTTCTACATTAAGATTGATAATTTCTCTTAGTTTTATTTTAGCACCCATTAAGTGACTAATTTTGATCTGAGTCACAGGTGAAAAAGGAAGTGTGAAAGCTTTCTCTTAAAACTTCCTGACTATGCTAAACTTCTAGCTTGTAATAGTATCTCTACAAGCAGTTTTTTTAGGGTGAATGTATAGTTGTGCTCAATTTTGGTTAAATTTGTACGCTTAGGCACTCAGCTGAGATCATCAAGGACAATTAACTTGAACAAATCCAAGTTTAAATTGTATGAAAGCTAAAAAGGTCAACTTTTAGCATTCTGCTCTGATTCGATAACTTTAATTTGCATTTATTGTGGACTCCTTTTAAGAGAGGTGACTTTTCATTCATTCAGCAACCAGTGTCCTCCAAATAAAACTTCCAGAGCTCTTCCTCTTTTTATAGACTTTATAATTCTAGAGTTGTTATTAGCTAGTGAAATGCTTTTGTAGTTAGGAAGGAGGCAAGAAGAAAAAATTATCACCCAGACGTGATATCACTTTGTTTTTTTTCTTAGCTGAGAGATGCTTAAAAAAAACCTCACTCTTTCAGTTAGATATTGATTATAATTAGTTGACAATACAGGACAAATAGTTAAGGGAAACTAAAATGTAGGTGTGAGTAATCTAATTCATGGTGCTATTAGTTAAAACAAATAGAATGATTACTCATTATTCTATCTTGGCATGACGTATACTTTCAAAATTAGCATACAATAACAGGAAATTTATAGGAGCTTTCCATTAGCTGGTTATCAGAAAATGCTTTTTTTCTGTCATTGTAGGGGAAAGGGTCTCTTGAGTTACATGTACAATGTCTTTACAGGTTTCTTGTTTGCAGCCTTATTACAAGAAAGAATATATACAAAGCTTGGATTTCGGATGGTTATATATTTTTTAAAGTGCAGTTACTGAGAATGAACCATAAATGGATATGTCTGCTTACCTTTTGAACTGTCCAATGAAATATACCTTAATAATAAAGGTTCATGTACAATGGGTCATTTGATCCCTTTACTAACCCTAGGAGGCAAATAGTTTATGGTTATTTCCATTTTATTGGTGTAGGAACTTGGGCTTATAGAGTTGAAGTGACTTGTTCAAGGTCATTTAGCTAATCAGTAATAGAGCTGTAATAAACACCAGCTCTTCTGATTCCAAGTCCAGTGCTTTTTCCACCTCGCCATACTGCCTGTCACTTAATGTTTTCTAGAAATCTGAGTGTATTAGAGAAACTAGTTAGTTGATGTACATTCTCTATAATGAATGTTCAAAAGCATGCAAACTTTTCCTAGGTTGAGTAGGATTATGGAGCATGCCTTTAAAAGATTGCATGCTTTGTACAATGTATATATTGTACTTTTTGCTATCTTCTACATTTCATTTTTCTTCTTTCTACTTATCTTCACTTTTCTCCTACTTCTCTTAAGGGTGACCTCTTTTAGGTTCCTGGGTAATATTAATAACCTTTAAGATTTTTCCTATTTAATATTATAGGTATTTATCATACAGTTTAAACAACTTAAAATGTTACTAATTAATCTCAGAAGCCCTAAAATAATTCTATAAACTTAATTAGATTTTTCATTACTTTTTTTGTTTATTTAAAACAAGAGCCTGTCATATAAGTAACCTGAGCTCTAGTCCCAGCTCTTCCATTAATAGCTTTGTGGCATTGGTCAAGTTAACATCTCTAGTCCTGAGTTTTCTCATCTACAAAATAAGGATATTGGACTAAATCTTGAAGTCTTTTCCAGGTCTTAACTATTAATTATTCAGTAATACTATAAAATAGCTCGCCTATTGATTTCATCAAATGCCTTGTTCATTCTTCAGAAGGAAAAACATCACTATGAATAAGAATGTCTGATTGTACTACTTTTGTACAATTTGTTTTATATATTCTTTGGTTTTTAAGTTCTTTTTTCCTAAAATTAACATTTCTCTTTTTTAATCACATATTAATACTAATGGTTTACTTACTATATTTTGCACCCCTCCCTCAATCCCTTTTTTCAATATCAAAAGCCTATCCCTTAGCATTTTAAATGATCTTTTCTAGAATATTTTTGCCCTCATTATGGTTTTTTTTTTACAATGTTCTGACCAAAATGAAACCTAGAATTATTTATGTGACACTGTTAATTTACTTGGGATTATAATGTTTATTCTTAATGGAGATTAATACACCTAATTGGGAACAGGTGTGACAAGGGTTAAAGCACCTAGAGTAATACCAGAAGCTCATTTTTAGTAATTTAAGCCTCTTTCCACCCAGATTTTTGAGCATAGCATCTACTATAGAATTAAACTTGCTTCTTATTGATTTGAGTTATATCTTTATTCCCTTATCTTGATTCTGGAGGGGGCGATGTTTAACAATGAAATGTTAAAAAGTCAGCCAGGAAAGAGGTGCTGGAAGAAGCTCCTTCAATCCATAGATTGGATTAGAAATAATTTAGTGCTTTAGGGTTGGTAAAACACTTTCCTCACAAGTTGTGAGGTAGGAAGGGCAAATAATCATATTAGTAGCTGACAATTGTGCAGTATATTTATGTACATTGTCTTATTTGAGCCTCTTAACAGTACTCTCAGATAGGTACTTCAGATAATATTATCCTTATTTTATATGTGAGGAAACTAAATGTAAGATTTAGGTGAGAAATAGTTGATCCTATTGGAGCTTTCAGTCACTGGGCTTGGTGATAAGAATTAAATTATTGAATTGCTGTATGCATGGTGTCCCAAAAGTCTAGTACAATTTTAAATGTTAATAGCTTAAAATTAAAATTTTGGGAAACTTTGTATACATAGTTAGAGAATAGGTTTGGAGATGTTAAGTGATTTATTCCTGGTCACTCAACTAGTAAATGTCAGAAGCGGGTCCAAACCCAGGTGTTCTTGACTTGAAGTTCACTGCTTCATCTACTACTACAGATGAGAAATCAAGCTGAGACAGACTAATTGATTAGCTCATGGCCATATAGCTAATAAATAATGGCTCTGAGCTCTTGAAAAAATAAAGCATCAGTGGTTCAAGAGATGGAAACTTTTTGTCTATGGTTGTAAGATTTTTATTTTTAAAAAATATATTGTGTCAGCCCTGCCTTAAAGTCCCAATCATGGAGGTTATTCTGTGTTTTTGGTCTTTATCTTGTATAAAGCTGGAAAGGGTTTTATAGCCCAGCTGTGTGTTGTGGCTCAGCATTATATTGTGAGTCTGTTTTCTGAGAACCAGTCTAGAAAAGTTCAATCTTTAACAGAAGTTTGGCTATTAGATGATGACTTTTTTTCCCCTTCAGCTACTCACAAAATTATGAACTGGCATGAGGAAGGGCTTGGTTTGCATCTGTGTAGCCAATATTTAGCTTTCTCTTTTTTTTATCTTAATATGTACCTTTCATATCCTTTATTTTAAATTATCTCTTAGGAGATTTAGCTTATTTAATTTAGCTTATTTTTTTTTTCAAATCTGTGGTAAGCTTGTAAACTGGTAAACTTGAATTTTTAATTCCATTAGGCTCTTTCCTAAGGGTTTTACACTTAATACTTTTTAATTTTAAAAGGAAGTGAGACAGGAGAGTAATTCATCAGGAAAACAGAACAATGGAAGAACCAGGGTATTTGGGGCATATTTCACTCTTTTGTTGAACAAACTTTTAAAAAGCATCTGCAGTCTTTAGGTGCAGGGGTAGAAAGGAAAATATAAGATTTAGATGAGAAATAGTTGATCCTATTGGAGCTTTCAGTCACCGGGCTTGGTGATAAGAGTTAAATTATTGAATTGCTGTATGCATGGTGTCCCAAAAGTCTAGTGCAATTTTAAATGTTAATAGCTTAAAATTAAAATTTTGGGAAACTTTGTATGCATAGTTAGGAATCATTAACAGATGCCATCCTTTTGACAGAAACTAATATTTCAATAAATATATTTCCTCAGGAATGTTTACTTTATGACATTATGTATATTTTAAATTTTATATTATAATACAAATCTACACTACCTTTTTCCCTTCCCCCAATTAAGTTTTACTGTATTTTTACAAGTTGCTAGTTATTTAATAGCATTAAATTAATGGGTGAAAAAAATAGGATGGCTGAGGAAATACTATTGCCTTATGGTATGTTGGAGAGAGCAATAGGTTTGGAATCAGAGCACCTTTGTTCAAATGTTAGCTCCACTACTTGTCATTATATCCTTGCTCAAGAGATTTATCCTTTCTATGTGTCATTTTTTCATCTGTTTAATGAGGAGTTTGGACAAGATGGTCTTTTGTAGCTCAAAAATCCTATGAGCTGAATGGCAGCATGATGCTTTGCTGTCCTCTAGAATTATAAAAGCTGCCTTGATTTTTCTCCAGTCAAACAGAGTAAATAATGCCAGTCTAATGTGTATGCTCCCAGATCAGGCACACAAAGGGATCCCTTGCTGTTCTCTGCCAGAATTCTTGTTTGCCCTAGTACGATTTAGGCCACTGTATATAGGTAGTCTAATTCTGACTTAAAACAGAGTTCAGTGGAATAGGGAGAGGGGTTTGAGGATTTAGGGTGAAGTAGAGAAAACACATCTGAAGACCTAGAAAGCATTAAACTGCCATGTATATCAGGCCGTGTGACCCTCCACTGACCAGGAGTCATAGGGCCCTTGGAATCAGCGTGCTAGTTGTCCTATTCCTTGAGTTTATGCATTCAAAAATGTGGTTTTAATTTGTATTTTCCTCACGCATGATTGTCATAGACTTTTAGATAAAAACATGTGGAGTTTAAAAAGGTTCAAGAGACATAATTTCTGGGTAGTTTAATCCTTTTATAATAAGGTCAGCACATTTATTAAGAAAAGGATGGTCATTTGGCCATCTCTCTTATACCAAAGACCTCATGGTAGTGGGTTCACAGCTTATATGCCCTTGGAAGAGCAGGTGGTCCAATTAACACTGATTGGTTAACAATGAGAGAATGGATATTACAATGAGAGGGTGGGCTATATTACAGTGAAGGTCTTGGGGTAAGTGACTTAGGTCACCCAAATCTTGGTTAAAGGGACTTAGCAATTTCCTATTACCTGTCTGACAAAAGGAAGAATCAACACTTCCCAGACCTTTCTGAACAAACACAATGAGCAGGAATGTACCCATTAGTCCAAACTTAGAATTATCCAAATTTAGACTGAATAAATCTGTAAGAGAGATTTCTCAAACTGGTTGGTTTCTGGATGAGTAAGTAGAAAAGGGGAAAAACCTTGGTCCTAATAACAATAATGAGTTTTTAAATACAAGAGAGAAATAATAATTTCTCACATAGAATGTGTAATTCTGAGATAAGAATTTTAGAATATGGTTATTAGTATTTTAATTGAAATGAAGTAGCTTTAAATGTTAAGAATTTGTAGGATTTAGGAAAATATGTGCTCTAAATATGCTTTTGTTTCATTTCATGTGATGTGTATGTTTGTGTGTGTGCTTTAGTGCAAACGTGGATAAGGAAGCGCATGCAGGTACCAGTTTGCCACAGGTGATGTTGGATCACCATCCTGTTGCTATTACAGTGGAGTTGGACCAAGAAGAAGATATTAAACCACCTCCTTCATTAATTGTAGATTCTCAACAGAATGAGACATTAGAGCAAAGAGAAGAACATGAATTGGTCCGTATTATGGAAAGAGCTTCACCTTCCCTTTCCTCTGTTGATACAAGAATGACATTATCACCATCTTCCCTTCCAAGGAGAGATGAATTTTTTAGACATGAAAGTGGAGAACATTTTAGACCATTATTTGGATATGATCCACAAACATTGCAAATGATGAAAGAGGAACATCAGATAATTTTAGAAAATCAAAGAAAATTTGGACTGTATGTACAAGAAAAGAGGGATGGATTAAAGAGAAGGCAGCAGCTTGAAGAAGAGCTTCTAAAAGCAAAAATCAAAGTGGAGAGGCTGAGAGCAATACGCCTAAGACGTGATCTTCCTGAATACAACAGTCTCTAAATATTTATCTTCTTTGTCTGAATAATCAGAAAATTTCACCTGTGATTTATTTAATTAAGTGGTTTTGACAAAGTCAATTCCATAAGGGAATGTGCTGGATCAGAATACATATTCTTAAACTACTAGTTTCCTGCTATCATAAGACAACTCTTTAGAAAAGTTTTGTATTTCAGGTCTTTTGATTGTTTCATATGTCTGTAATACACATTTTGAAGTTTCCTCCTAAATTTTATTTATGAGGAGTTTTAATAGCTGGTCTTAAAGATTTTTTTTTTTACTTTTTTTCATTGAAGTTAGTAAAAATTTCCTAGAAATACTCAAGTTGATCTTTAAAAGAA